>NC_133510.1:13351666-13654696 GCF_049354715.1 Callithrix jacchus
GGAAAAGCAGCCCCAGTAGCCAGGGGGGACACATGCTCCTGAGGACTGCTGCCTGGTGGCCCGTGAGCAGCTGGACTTGCACTTTAAAAACCTGCAGTGAGGCCTGCCCTTGCACTCAGCTCAGTCGTTGGTTTCACAATTTAGGAACAACCTGGAGATCTTGCAGAGAATGCTGATTCCTAGGCTTCGCCTCCAAATATTCTAATTTGCTGGATCTGGGGTGGGGCCCAGCGATCTGCGTTTTAACAAACCACCTTATAACTGCCATGGGGTTCTGAGAGCACACACTGCAAGATGTTGGATGAGAGTCCCCGCCAGCTCCGCGGCCCAGGTGTCCACCACTGCAGCCCAAGAGGGGTGTGTTCGGCTCTCACTCTGGGCCAGCCTTTCCACCTGGCTGCCTCTCCCGCCCCGGCCCTTGGCTCTCAGGCTCCCGGCTCATTACTGGGGCTTTCAGCCGCAGCCCTGAGCGAGCAAGCGACTGCTTGTCACCTGAGTGAACGGCTGGAAACTGGGCCATCGTGCTTGGCTGGGCAGATCCCACCCTCGCCAGCTGCTCCCTCCGCCTCCTACGGAAGCCTGCCCCCACAGTGCCCGGGGCCTCCTGGCACCCCCACCATTGCAGGGTGAGACCTAGTCTGTAGCTCTGGGGCAGAAAGTACACAGAGAGGCTGTGGGAGGAAGGTGGATGTGGGAGGCCAGGGGCCTGAACCTCAGCATTCAGAAACAGGGAAGGGGCAGGGTACATAACAGATGGGGGCAAGTCCTGTGGGAGCAGCAGGATGCCACTCAGAGGGACCAAGGGCCATTCTGGGGCCCTGTGAGGACCCAGGCCTCTTCCTTGGCCTCTCAAGAGGCAGCACCCCTGGGCGGAGAGGGTGGGATGTGGCCGCCCCACACCGCCCCACCAATCGGCAGCACACTTCACATCTTTATCTCTGCCAGTCTTTTTCTGTCTCTTCCTCTTCCCATCGTGTCTCTCTCTCCTCGTGTCTCTCTGTCTCCCCGCTTTCTCCCTCTGTCTCTGTTGTTCGCTTGTTCTTTGTCTCGCTCTCCAGTCTTGCTCCTTTTGGGATCTCGCTCCTGCCTTTTCCTCCTTGCCTGTCACTGCCTCTCTTTCTCTCCTTGCTCTCTCTGTCTCTCATTAGGCTTTCCTTGTCCCTCGCTGCCCAGCTGCATCTTCCTGGCCTGCACGCTGACTCCCATGCTGTGTGACCTCACTGGTTCACCTCCTCCAGGCTCTGCCTCCATACCCGTCAGACCACAGCCTCTTGGTCACCAGCCCTGGGCAGTGTCACTGTGTGGCTCCGTTGTGCCCAGTGCTGGCTCCTGATGGGGTAGGCTATGGGAACACAAGGATGTGGCCGCACAGGGCCTTTGGAGCTCATGTTTGGCTGCAGAGCATGCAGGGTGGAGGTGACGAGGGCCACCGGGAAATCAGAGTAGCCTCTCACCTGGCTGGCCCTAGAGGCCCCTGCTCCCCAGCCATTCACCTCAAATGCCCTGACCCTGGTGCTGCCGAGTCTCATGCTTGGGCAAGATGCTCGCCTCCACCCCTAACCCCACCCTCACTTGCCCTCCATCCCAGCCGGCAAGCCTGAGAGGAGCCGGCATTGACCAAGCCAAGGACAGCCTGCAGCCTGAAGATGGCTATGGGCCCTGCCTCGGGAGGCAGGGAAAGAAGAAAGAGAAGGAGAGACTCCCAGCTCCCTTTCTAAGAGTCTTCAGTAATGCTCTTTCCTCCTTATTCTCCCCAGAAAACTGTGGGAGAGGTAGTCCATGGACCACCAAGCCCTGACAACCATTGCTGTGGCATCTCCCCTTTTTTTCTCCTAAAAACTGACAGCAGAGTTGGGATCTCCATGTCTTCTAGGCAGTGGGTGCAGAAGGGAAGCTGAGGTCATACAGGAAGTGGGTCCCACTCAGAGTTCATGCCACCATCACAGGGCCACTCAGCAGGTGTTTTCTGTGCCCTTGGTGTGCTGGGCAGGTGGACCAAGGGACCGTGGGAGCAGAGAGGGGTTGCTTGCCGGCAGTGGGCAGTGTCAGGGGCAGTGTGCAGGAGCTGTGCCACAGCCAGTGGGAGGAGACCAGGGAGAGTGGGTGCAGAGTGGGCAAACATGAGTTCTGAGAGTCCATCTCATCTAATGCACGTGGTCTGGTTCTCCCAAAGGGAAAGCAATGCCCAGGGGACACTGGGTCCCCTGCTTTGCCGGGCCTGGACTCCTTCTTTGCTGTACATAGCCTTGGGGATGGAGCACCCCAAAGGGAGGTGAGGCAGGGTGAGGGCGCTCGGAGGGTTCGCCCTCCAGCCCTGCAGTGGCGAGTCCCCTGGATCACATTAGACCAGAGGAAGGCGCCTGCTTAGCTGCGGAAACTGACATGTGACCCCACACACTCACACTGAAGCTCCCGACATTCAGAGGTAAACCGCCTAGGGTTGGAGGCAGCATTTCAGAGGTAGCAAGGACCTTGGGGAACAGGGACTCCAGCCTCCTCCCTTTTCGGAAGGTCACATGGAGGCCCCAGGAGTGAGGAGGTGAGCCAGAGTCACACCAAGTTCACAGGAGGGCCAGGACCAGAATCCGGCCCTGTGTGTCCAGCTGTGTCCTCACATTAAGCGCATTTGTCATTTACTCTTCAGAGGCCACACCTCCCACCATAGCCTCCCCTGAGCGCTGGGGCAGTTGGAGGGGGCTGGGCTGCAGAGAGTCCCATGGGCTTGAGGGGCTCTAGTCCTTACCGTTCAGCCTATGGCAGAGGGGACCCAAGGGAGGACTCAGCCACCTCCAGACCCAAATGAGAAAGTGAAATTTAAACCAGGGAGAAACACAGGCTCCCAGCAGTTCTCTGAAGGAGCAGATGAGTAAATGCGTTCCTTGCGTTATTTATGTTGAAAGCTTTGCTTGAGATACTCTGAGGTTAAAGAGGAAGGAACTAGGATTTGGAGTCAGAACACCCAAGTTCAGCCTCCCTCCTCCCCTGTGTCCTGGGCCACTGAAGCCTCTCCTGGCCTCAGGGTTTGGGCTCTGGAAGGTCTACTATGGGAGGTGGGAGGAGACAGTCCTCTTGGGGCATTAAAGGGAGACCCCTGGGGGTGAGTAGCCTGGGGGACCCTGCACCCATCCTGGCTGGGAACAGAAGCCAGCAGGAATGGGTGTTGGGGGTGCTTAGGGGTCTGCCTGGCCTCACACCCCCTGTGCCTGCCCTCAGTTGCGTGGTGGACGAGATGGACTTCTCCAGCATGGAGCTGGACGAGGCCCTGCGCAAGTTCCAGGCACACATCCGTGTGCAGGGGGAGGCCCAGAAGGTGGAGCGGCTCATCGAGGCCTTCAGGTAGGGCCACTCCCCAGCTCCACTCCCCAGCAGACTTCAGGGTGGGGAAGCTGGGCCTCTGTGAGACAGGAGACACTATCAGGTGGTTTGGGCAGGGATCAGAAACATCCCTTCTGGTGTGGGCGGGAGGATGGGCTGGGGAGACAGAAGTGAAGAAAAGAAAAGGGACTGAGCCCTCAAGCTCCCCAGGCTGGAAACATGGGGCATTTGGGGGTATGGGAAAGACCAGAATATGGTACAGAGCGGTCTCCTGGACCTAAGGAGAGCTGAGACACTCCCTGGACACTCCCCTCCTTTGCTGGGGCCTGGGGCAGGGTGGGCGGAGGTCTCAGCATCGCTCTGCCTCTGACCCTCCCCCCAGCCAGCGCTACTGCATGTGCAACCCTGACGTGGTGCAGCAGTTCCACAACCCCGACACCATCTTCATCCTCGCCTTCGCCATCATCCTCCTCAACACCGACATGTACAGCCCCAACATCAAGCCTGACCGGAAGATGATGCTGGAAGACTTCATCCGAAACCTCCGAGGTGAGGAGATGGGCACAGGGCCAGGAGGGGCAAGGCCACGGTGCAGCCTGCATCCTGTGAGTGTGCATCCCTATCACAGAGTGTCACCTGCTGTCTGGGCCTGGTCACCCAGAGCAGGCTGGGAACATTGCTTGTGTGCCAGGTGGCTGGGGACTTTCCACCAAAGCAACAAGCACCTTGGACAGCGCCTCTTTCCCTCCATGGAACATGGTTGGCTCTAGGCCCCTGACATCAGAGCTGGTGGCTCAGTGGTGCCAGCCCTTCCCCTCCACAACTTATGAGGAAGGAGCCAGGACCCTTGAGGTCCTGGGTCCATTCAAGTCAGCCCGGCAGATAACTCTCTGGCACCGGCCGGCAAGCCCTTCTCACTGCTGCAGCGTACTGCCTGCCCGGAGCACACCAGGACTGGCAAAGTGCAATGTGTGCCCAAGTGATTTTTTTTTAGTCTTTAAAAGAATCAAAGTTACACACGCACATAATTTAATAAAGTCAAATAATCCTACAGGCTTACCACAGGAAAAAAAAATAGTCCCTGCCCCTCTGCTACTCACCTTCTTCAGGAGCAACCACTTTTGATGTTTTTTTGTTTTTTTTTTGAGACGTAGTTTCACTCTTGTTACCCAGGCTGGAGTGCAATGGCGCGATCTCAGCTCACCGCAACCTCCGCCTCCTGGGTTCAGGCAATTCTCCTGCCTCAGCCTCCTGAGTAGCTGGGATTACAGGCATGAGCCACCATGCCCAGCTAATTTTTTGTATTCTTAGTAGAGACGGGGTTTCACCATGTTGACCAGGATGGTCTCAATCTCTTGACCTCGTGATCCACCCTCCTCGGCCTCCCAAACTGCTGGGATTACAGGCTTGAGCCACCGCGCCCGGCCCACTTTTGACGTTTTTAGCCATTTACATTCCTTCTGTATGGCTAAACCACATGCTTCTGCTTCTTTATTTTTTCCTATATCTTTTGTAACTGGCATGAAGTCCATACTGTGAGTGTGTAAGCCACAAGCTGGGTGAGTGTTTATGTGCATGTGCACTGTGTCCTCACACCCAGATTCCGATCTGGGTCATTTTCACCTGCCCAGAATGTTCTCTCCTGTCCCGTCCCAGTCCATACCTTTGCCCAAGAGTAACAACTATTCTGCCTTCTGTTACCATTGACGAGCCCCGTCAGCCCTTGAACTTCATCTAAACAGGGATATGCAGTATTTACGCTTTGGTATCTGGTCTCTTTTATACACTGCCCCTTGGTAATTATTATTTCTGTTGCCGAGGCTGGCGTGCAGTGGTGCAATCCAGTGGTTGCTCACTGCAACCTCCACCTCCCAGGTTCAAGCACTTCTTGTGCCTCAGCCTTCCGAGTACCAGGGATCACAGGCATGCGCCACCACACCCAGCTGATTTTTGTATTTTTAGTAGAGATGAGGTTTCACCATGTTGACCAGGCTGGTTTCGAACTCCAGACCTCAGGTGATCTGCCTGTGTCGGCCTCCCGAAGTGCTGGGATTACAGGTGTGAGCCACTGTGCCAGGCCCTTGTTAATTATTTTTATTTTAAGCATTATCTATGAATCCCTCTTTATAGAAAGTAAGGGTTTAGCCCTCTTTCATTCTCCTTCCCCGACCCATCCCACTCACATCAGTGTTCATGTTATTAAGGCTCTGCTCACACTCCAAAGCTGAGTCTGCAAGTGCAGAATGATTGCAACTCCTTTCTGTCTCTCCTCTTCCTTGGAGTTAATGCTTCTCTTTCCATCTGCTTAACTCTCAGTGTGCCTCCTCTGGTTCATCCCCAGCTTCCCACCCTACGTGTCAGGCTCTCCCTACATCCAGACCCAGGAGGTGGTGCAGGAGCGTCATCTTCCGGGAGCCTCTGGTCCTGCTCCGGCGTGGACAGTGGCTGGGCCAGGGACAGCCGGCATCCCAGGCCTCCTTTCCTCACTCTCGTGTTAGATTCCCGGCTCCCGCATGTCAGAGCTTCCTCATTTTTAGTTTACTTCCAGAGAAAAGGCCATTTTTGAGAATTTACATTTCTGAATCTGTCTTCTGTCTTTGCCCTTGGTTGGGAGTTTGGCTGGAGATAGAATTGCAGCCTGAAAACATGCTGATCAGGATTTCAAAGGTATTCCCCCACTGTCTTTTAGCTGCCAGTGCTGCTCCGCCATCCCAGCTGCTGGCTCCCTGTCTGTTACACACTCTCTCTCTCTCTCTCTCTCTCTCTCTCTCTCTCTCTTTCTCTCTCTCTCTCTTTCTCTCTCTCTCTCTTTCTCTCTCTCTCTCTCTCTCTGTCTCTCTCTCTCTCTGTCTCTCTCTCTCTCAAGCTTGCAGGTTCTGCTGTCTGCCCTTTGTGTTCTGGATTTTCACGCACTGGTCCAGTTCTTTCCTCCATCATGCCCAGGGCTGGATTGGTCCTTTCCATCTAGAAACTCGTGTCCTCCAGTCATGGGAAGTTTTCTTCAATGCTGCGTTAATCACTTCTGCCCTCCATTTCCTCTGGACTCTCTTTCTTGAACTCCTGTTATTCTGCTGGTGAATCTCCTAGTCTGATCCTCTAACTTCTATAGTTTTCTACCCGCCATCTTCGTTGACTTCCTTCAGTAAACATGTCCTCAGCGCTGTCTTTCAAGTCTCCTACCAAGTTTTTTTCATTCCTGCTGTCATATTTTTCATTCTCAACAGCTCTCTTTTGTCCTTTCGATGTTTCTTTTATTGCATTTAATTCTGGCTTTGCAGATGCAATATCTTCTCCCGTCTCTGTGAAGATATTAATATTGATTCCTTTGTTTGTTTGTGTTTCTCCCTGCTTGCCTCTATGCCTTCTGGAGTTCTGTTTTTTTCCCCCCTGTATTTCTTTCTCTTTCATGGTATAGACTCTCCGAATACAGTTGATGAAATCTGGTTGCTCATTAATATTTAAGATCAAGCTACCCACAAGCTGATGGAGACCTCTGTGAGCACGGGTGAAGGCTGCTCACTGGTAGACTTTCTTGTAGGGTGATTTAGTTAAGCCTTTCATTGGGAGACCCCCACTGCAGTATCTTGAGATTTTTTTTTCTTGTTCTGGCTGATACCCAGAAGATAAATGTCCAATCTCTTGCCCAAAACGTGTGATTCTGGCTGCCAGAGTTCTGAGATCTTTAACTGGGAAGTGGAGTTGAGGATTAATGTACAGATATCAACTTCCTCTCCCGGTTTTCAGCAGACTCCCACCCTACCCTGGGTGTGGAGTTCTTCAGCCCGGAGTTCTAGAGAATGGGCCCCCAGTCTTTTGCTGGAGTGAGGAGGGGATAGGGAAGCCCAGCAGCTTTCTAACCCGTTTTCAGCCTGTTTTCCTATTTTCAGCCCACCTTCACCTTCACCTTCAGGGGCTGCTGAAGCCTCTGGCTCGAAGCCCTTTTGGGGCTGTGTGGCGTTCGCGCAGCTTCTAGCCTCTTTGCTGGTCTAGGTTGCAGCTTTCTCGGGTTTGCTAATCCATGCACTTACTTGTCCACTTTCTAGGTCATGGGGTGCCTGCGTCTTTGCTCCTGTTCTCTGTCTTTGTGGGTTTATACCTTTCTAAAAGACTCCTTTCTCCCAAGTATTCAGAAGCAACAGAGGCGTGCAGCCTGCCATCTTGAACTGGAGGTATCCATGTACTCAGGCTTTCTCCCTGCTTTTTCTTACCCGAAGCCTGATTTCTTTCAGCCCCCTGGCTCTGCATGGCTCATTTGCCTGACTTGAAGAACCAAGATCAGATGTGGAAGAAGCCAGACCAGGCAGGGAGCTGTGCAAGAAGGCACGGTGTCCCAGCACTTTGGGAGGCTGAGGCAGGTGGATCACGAGGTCAAGAGATCGAAACCATCCTAGTCAACATGGTGAAACCCCGTCTCTACTAAAAATACAAAAAATTAGCTGGGCATGGTGGCACATGCCTGTAATCCCAGCTACTCAGGAGGCTGAGGCCGGAGAATTGCCTGAACCCAGGAGGCGGGAGTTCTGGTGAGCCGAGATCGTGCCATTGCACTCAGCCTGGGTAACAACAGCGAAACTCCGTCTCAAAAAAAAAAAAGAAGGCACAGTGTCCTCTCAGTAGCTGGGAACACTCCTTTGAGAGATGCTTGCCAAAGTTGTTTTATTTTTAATTTTTCCCTCTTATAAAAGAAGCATATAGTCATTAAAGAAAGATGTGGAAATAGTAGAAAGAAGATATTTTAATTGCCTGTTTCTCCAAAAGAAATGTGTTTTCCTGTTGGCATGTTCCCCGCCGGTGTTTGTTGCCAGAGTTTAATCATTACTGTGAAGCAGGAGGCAGGATGGGGTGTCCTCACCTGCTTTGCCATAGGGTCTGCCTGCTCTCCCCTGCTGTCAGGGAGAGAGGAATCTCTTCATAAACTAATCCCTCTACACCTCGCTCCCTACTGGAGGGGAGGGGAGACCCAGGAGGAGGAAGATCCAAAAGAGTATAAGACAGGACCTTGCCGGGATGCTGGAGCATTGGGGTGGAGCAGGGGGTGAGACAAACACAAGCAAGATGGTAGGACCGCAGAGGCACAGAGGACCAGCAGGAACACGGAGGCTGTATTTGGCCATCAGGAAAGAGACCTGGGAGGTGGGCATGAAGACTGTGGTTGAGGAACATCGGGAGATGAGGCAGGAAATGTGTGTTGGGGCCATATTATATTGTTAGTTTTGGTGGCCACCTAAGAAGCTTGTTCTTAATTTAATGGGTATGAGGCACCAGCCATTGCAGGCTTTGAAACACAGCATGGTGAAAATCAAGGCCACTCCCTAGGCGCTGCAGGCTGGGTGGGGGTCTCTTCTGTCCATCTCCGGGGCTCTGACACCCCCCTCCCAACTCCACTACTGCCCCTGCCCACTCCACGTTGTTAGGTGTGGATGATGGCGCTGACATCCCCCGGGAGCTGGTGGTAGGCATCTACGAGAGGATACAGCAGAAGGAGCTCAAGTCCAATGAGGACCACGTCACATATGTCACCAAGGTGGAGAAGTCCATCGTGGGCATGAAGACGGTGAGTGTCCACAAGTCACCTGTCTCCCGTCTCTCCTTTCTTCCTGGACGTCCTTTCCATTCTCCTCCTTGCCTTTCCAAAACCCTTTCTTCATATCGGTTCACATCGTAGCTGTGGAGTACCTGCCGTGTGCCAGACACTGCATCTCTTTTTTTCCTTGCCTCATTTCCTCCTTGCTTCTTGCCACCAGATACTGCAGCAGGAGAGAGTGAGACGAGATGTCAAGAAGGACTGCCCAGTGGTCTAGGGTGGAAGCATCTGGGTGGCCAGATGCGATTCAGGATACCTTTCTTGGGACAGCATGAATACCAGGCATTCCTGGATGGTTCTCATGAGTAGAAGGCAGGAGTGGGCTCAATAGGCTTGAGGCTGTGGCATCACCATTGAGGTTCCCCATTGGTAGTGACCTGTGTCCTCGGCAGCATGTTCCAAGCCTGCAATGATATTTAAAGTGGGCCTTCTCTGTAGGCTGCTCCACTTTATACTATAAATATAAAGGTTGTCGTGGGGGTTCCAGTTCTTCCTCCTTAAATTGCTGGCTCGGGGGCAGTTCGGGAGTTTGGAGACCTCTTCTGAGCTGGGCTCCCTCCACCCAGTCTCTGCAGGGACAGTCTTTTCTGCTTTGAGAGCCTTTTTATTGCTGAGATCTTAGCATCTGTCTGGTTGCAAGCAACTGGCTTGTCTTACATGCTGGAGTACATGCCAGGTGTCCCTGTGATCCCCACACTCTTGCACACTTGCATCTGTGCAATAGAAAAGGGGTGGAGGTGTCATATCTGCAGGCCACAGCCTGGGACAGGGGATGCCCTCAAGGTCATAGAGGGAAGCAGGTTGACAGTGCCTGGATTAGAACAGCCTGAAAGCTCTTCTCAATTTCCTGTTCCTGTCCCTCTGTCACCTCATTTACTCTGACTTAGTGAACCCCTTCTCCTCTGGCCCCGCTCCCCAAGAGACATGAGGAGGATGAGCCCTGGGGACAGGGTATGAGCATGCGAGGAAAAGGGCCTCAGCCTAGGAGAGAGGAGGGGGCGAGTCAAATCCGCCCCACCACAGAACCAGATCCCTCCCCCTCTCCCCAGGCCCCATCTCCTCTTCTGGAAAGTGAGCGCTGTGGGTGGGGAGGCCTCGAGGCCTCTGCTCTCCCGCTGAGCGCCATGCCCTGTGCACAGGTGCTCTCTGTGCCCCACCGCCGCCTGGTGTGCTGCAGCCGGCTCTTTGAGGTGACAGATGTGAACAAGCTGCAGAAGCAGGCGGCACATCAGAGGGAGGTGTTCCTCTTCAACGACCTGCTGGTGGTGAGTGGCTCCCGCTCCGGGACGGGGCTGTGGGGGGGCTGCCTGCTGCCCTGATCAGCCTGCACAGGGTTGCAGAAGTGGACAGGAAAAGACGCCCAGAGGTTTCAAACAGAACACCTGCTCCATGGGACTGATCTGCCTTCATGGTGCTTCCACGCCATGGGCGTGAGGGGGCTCAGGCAGACATGCTAATTCCTACGCATAAGTGATGACACCACCCAGATGTCAGATGATCTGCTCATGGGTGCACAATCAAACTGTTAATGAACTGGATCCCAGTATGGCCTCTCCACACTCCAGGAGGCCCTGGGCAGGGAGCACACAGGGACGTATGTGCCTCACACCCCAGGGCCTGGGAGGAACAGGGCCTCGGTGGAGCGTGCTCTGTCCCTGAGCCTAGGTGAAGCTGGTGTATCTGTGTGTGTGTGTGTGTGTGTGTGTGTGTGTGTGTGTGTGCGTGCACACACCTGTAGCCACAGATACTCTTTCTTTGCTGTTTGAAAACAGATATCCATTCAACAAGTATTTAATCAGTGCTGGCCGTGCGCCACGCCTCATTGTAGGTCTGGGAAACCGTGAGCAGGACTGAATCAGGTCTGTCTCACTCTCGAACCGGCCCTCTCCATCTGTGAGCCACATTGGCACTGCCTCTAAAATGATCACAAGCCTCAGCGACCTCCCTCCACACTGCTACAGTCTTAGTGCATGCCTGGTAGGTTCAGCGACACACCTGGCAAACCACACCAGCCTCCACATGGCTTTCCCCACCTCTAGGGTTCACCCCCCAGAGAGCAGCAGTGTGATCTCTCTGGAGTGCACACTAGGCCCCGTGGCCCTTTCCCCTGACCTGCCTCCCCGCCCTCTCCTCGGCCCCGTGAGCCACCTCCCTCCTGCGGGCCAGGCCTTTTTTCTTGCTGCTCCTTCTTGCAAAGCTCCTGCAGACCTTGCACCTTCTTCTTGCCTTCCTGGCCTCCTTCTTTTCTTTCAAGTCTCAAATCAAATGTCACCTCCTCTGGGAGGCCCTCCCTGCCTACCTAGTGAGGTGGCCTGCCCAGTCACTTTCTGTTCCGTACCCTATTTCATTCTCTTCAAAACACTTAGCATCTTGGTTTTGGCTTTTTGCTGTTGTGCTTTATTGTTTGATCACCTGATGGACACTCTGACTGTCTTCCTCCACGTCCCATAAGCACCTGGAGGGCAGGGGCTGTGTCCCAAGTTCTCCCAAATCCTCAGGGCCCTGCTCGCAGAAGGTTCTGAGTAGAAATTTGTTTATTGAGCAACCAGATGACTTTACTAAAATGAGCTTTCATTTTAGTAGGGGAGGGAGATAGAAAATAATTAGGAAAACAGACAAGATATTCTCAGATTGGGGGGAAGGTGCTATGAAGGCCACAAACCAGGTGACAGCAGGGAGAGTGACTGGGGCAGGTTTGGGTTTGCCTCGGTTTGTGTTTCAGAGGGGATGGTCCAGGAAGGCATCTCTAAGGAGGCAGCATTTGAGACCTCAGTAATGAGAGGAATGCAGCCATGCGGAAAGCTTCCGGGAGAGTGGTGCAGTGGGAACAGCGTGTGCAAGGGACCTGCACTGGAACTGAGCTTGCCCTTCTCAAGCTACAGAAGGGAGGACACCGTGGCTTGGGCAGAAGGCCAGCCTAAGGCAGGGACCGTGTCAGATGGGTTTTACAGGCCAGCTCAGGCCCTGGAGTGTTTTGTGCAGTGAAGAAGCACGTTTTGATATAGTGTGTGTACATATATGTGTATGTGTGTCTGTATGTGCACATTCATCATTGCGTGTGTTTCCCTGTATGCTCGTGTGTCCCCCTGGGTGTCTGCACATTCATGTGCACACACGTGTGTTTCCATGAGTGTCTGCACATCAGCACATGTCTATCTCCTGAACAGATTCTCAAACTTTGTCCAAAGAAGAAGAGTGCCTCCACGTACACATTCTGCAAGTCAGTTGGCCTGCTGGGCATGCAGTTCCACCTCTTTGAGAACGAGTGTAAGTCTTTGAGAAAGAATGAATGAAGTGGCCGGGGCGAGTTGAGGGGAGAAGGGCTGGACAGTAGGGTGGTTGGAGGCATGAGTGCCCCAAAAACCCCGTGCCCTCCTGGCTGGCTCTAGCCCTCAGCTGCTGCTGCTCACAGCTCACTGGGGCCTGGGTCTGCTTTCCAGTTTACTCTCATGGCATCACACTGGTGACCCCACTCTTGGGCTCTGAGAAGAAGCAGGTGCTGCATTTCTGCGCCCTGGGCTCTGATGAGATGCAGAAGTTCGTGGAGGACCTGAAGGAGTCCATTGCTGAGGTGACAGAGCTGGAGCAGATCCGGATAGAGTGTAAGGATGTGGACTCCCCAAGGCAGCTGGTGGGGACTCCTATTCAGCAAGGAACAGGGGCAGCTTGAGACAGACACGCCTGATTCCAGGGAGCAGCGTGGCCCTGCCCTGGCCCTCCCCATCTCCAGGCACCCCCGCACCGTGCTGGCTGCCAGTCACACACAGCCTGGGTGGGAGCACCACTTTTCATGTTTCTTCATGATTTAAGTGAGGCACGCTGGCGTGCGCACATGTGTGTACACAGATCAGCAGGCACGTGGGGCTGCGTGTGGGCCTCTTGGAATAGAGTGTTCTGCTGCGTTTTCTCAGGATGACCAAGCGAGCTGGCCAGGCAGGTCCACGGGGCTCCGGTGCTTTTCTTCCCACCAAACCTTCTGCTGAATCCTCCCCCACTGCGGCCCAAGTCTGTGCATTGCATCTGGTTGGCCTCATTTCTTCACTCTCCTTTAATCTTGGATCATCCTTCTGCTTAGTTTTTACAGCATTGTCCTTTGGAAGAATTTAGGCTGCCTTCTTACTACCCTCATGGTAGTCTCTGCTCCTCCAAGGGATGCCTGGATTCTAGATTGTTCCCATTGGGCATTTTAGAGAATATGTGGATCTCTTCCTGCGTCCAGGTGGCTTCTTGGCCGCTTTGGGGTTAAGGGAAGAGCGGCGAGCGCCTGCAACCGGTACCCATGTACAAGCTTATACTTATCGCAGCAGCTCCAGATAGCCTTTAAGGGAAAACTAAATAAGAATGGATGCAGAAACTGAAACAGAAAATGAAAACAGGCTTCAGGCCTGCCCAGATGGCCACTTAGTTAAAAGTGTTTCTAAATTAATATCTATTTATTAGGCACTAGGAAAGGTAGCGGGAGTTTTTGAGCAGGGGATCGAAGTGACAGGCTGGTGCTTTTGAATCACCATTTTTGAGGTGCCTACTATGTGCTTAGCAGTTTATTTCTATGCTATGGGTCCTCATAGTGATGCTGAAAGGTAGGTGCGTTGATCCACGGGACAGCTGAGGCTCGGAGGAGTTAAGCGGTGTCCAGGTCTCCCGTGTTAGAAGCGGAGGAGTTGTCAGTTTCATTTTCGTTTGATTCTGTACTTTCCACTCTGAGAGTGAGAGAAGACGTTCTGTTTATTTTTTCTAAGGAAACAATCTAAATCAGGGTAAAATGAGATCCATTAGACCAGACTCTGGAACTCAGGTAACTGCTTGGTGGTGAGGGGTGCGTGTAAACTCGCTTTCTTCAATCTGTTGGCTTATTTGAATTCAGTGGTGAAACAAACAGATTCTTTTCAAGGGCTGGACTGGATGCCCAGAGAGGCTGCCTCTGCTGTTGTTCTGGAGCATTTTCAAGAAGGCACCTTCCCTTCTCTCATTGTCTAACTGTCCCAGATGGCTCTGAACTGCCCTGGGGGGCCAGCACACCAAGTGGCACCAGCGTTGCCGGGAGAGGCACCTTCCTCCATCAGCCCAGAAGCAGCATGTACCCTGCTTCGCAAAGTCACAGAGGAGCAGATAGTGTCAGAATCTGTTATGTCGGGAGGTGAATATCTTCTCCTGCTGCCTCAAGGGTAAAGGAGCAGGAAGAAGGGCACATCACCAGCTCTTAGCCTTCAGTTGGAGAGAAAGGGAAGGAACAGCTGAGGAAAGAGGAAGGGCAGGCCAGGGAGACAGGGAGGAAAGAAAGCCCGGGGGAAAAAAAAAAAAAAAAGAAAGAAGCAAGAAAATGAGCCGGGCTCAGTGGCTCCCGCCTATAATCCTAGCACTTTGGGAAGCTCAGGAGGGAGGATTGCTTGAGCCCAGAAGCTCAGGAACAGGCTGGGCAACACAGCAAGGCCTCATCTCTACAAAAAAGAAAATGAAAAACAGTATCAGCTACCGTTTACTGAGGACTTATATGCCGGGCACTGGGCTGACTAATTGGCACAACAGCTTTCCATAGCGGGTATTATTTTCCTCATTTTACAAATAAGGGAACAGGCTAAAAGTCTAGGGAAGTTGTCCAAGTTCATAGGCAGTGACAAAACAAGATTTGCGTCCAGTGGCCCAGGACTTCTCACTTGTAATTATGATGCTAATTTCTCCAAAGCCAAGAGAACCCCTCTGGGAGGAGAGAAACAACTCTTGGTTCAGTGAAAGTATTTAGCATTGATCGATGGTGTGATGTAGGCAGTCAGGACAAATTGCTCTGGTTTGGGCCTGCAATTCAGTGTCTTTGGTTTCTACACAACCAGAGAGACTGAAAATGGAGCCCAGGAGAATAACTTTAATAAAAGGAACTTGAGTTATGTCTCCTGGAAAAGAGAAGCTGGAGGAGTGATTCAGTCACTCCTTATCAAATCTCCAAGGATGGCAGCCGGCAGTTCTGTAACTCCGCTGAGAGAAGGACAAGAAGAAACAGGTTTCTGGTCCAGTGAGAGGAGTTAAAGTTGAGTACCCAGGAGATGTCCTGGCCCCGCAGGCTTGCCGCTTCCACACCCTCGGTGTAGAATTTCCTCCTTAGGAGAGCTTTGAACACCTTGTGGAGGCTCAGCCGGCCAGGCAGGCTCCGTCCTCCCAGGTGCCAGGCGGAGAGCTCTGCCGTGCCAGGTGCTTCTCACACACTGTAACAAAACTGATATAGGTTGGTGCGAAAGTCATTGTGGTTTTTGCCATTACTTTCACAAGAACCTTAATACTTACAGGGAACTAGCCAGGCCTTGTCCTCAGTGCTTTACATGTATTTCCCCACATGGTCCTCTTAATGACACCTTGATGTGGGCACAGCTGTCCCCTCAAGTGAGGCGTGGAGAGTTTGGGTAACTTGCCTAAAGCCACACAGCCAGGGAGCATCAGAACCAGGATTCACACCCAGGCGGTTCACCTTCCTCACATCAGCCTCTTCTGTGCCTCTCTGACGTTCAAGCAGATATGATCATCCCCACATACAGATGAGGAGACCGTGGCTCTGAGGGGGTATTTAACTCGATATTCGGTGGTGGGGCCCGACCTGAGGTCTATGTTTCACAGCATGTACTGGGACCCCTCCTCTGCTTCCTCCCCTTCCCACTTGCCCTTCATTTCCTCCCTCACCTCTGTGTGTTGAGTTTAGCTTTTCTCTTGCTCACGGGTCTCTGTATTCCGTAGGGGAGCTGGAGGAGCAGCAGGGAACAAAGACACTCTCCTTCAAACCCAGCGGAGCCCAGGGGGACCCGCAGTCAAAGCAAGGTTCGCCGACAGGTGAGCCTGGGCCCTGCCCCGGGTGCCAGCCCACGTGGAGGCCGCTCAGGGACCCTGGGTGTGGGTCCTGGGAAATTTTGGGGGAGAGTTGCCCGTTCCCATGGCTGTTTCTTTCTGCTGAGGAGCGCCAGCCAGGCTTGCCTTATTTAATCTCCTGGGCTTTAGTGGTGGGAGTGAGGAGGAAGGCGAGAGAGAAATGTGTCTGTCCATTTTGCAAACTGCACCAGAGTGCTAGAGTCCATGTGAGATGTCAGTGCCTGCCCTGGAGGAGTCAGGCAAGCGTCCTGGCATCCCAGCCCCAGCAGGGGGCCTCCCTCCTGCAGTCAGGCTCCCTTGGCAGGCGAGGTCAAGAGAAAGCCCATGAGGAAAACTCCAGCCAGGCAGGGGGAGAAGGCAGGGTGACCAGAAGGGTCTGGATCTTGCTCTTCTCTATGCAGTCCCTTCACTAACCCGCCACAAGCACTGCTAATCCCTGGCCCAGGTCAGCCCACCCCACACCCAGACAGACCCTCAAACTCCACTTCTCTAATTGAATTGCTGGTTTCTCCAGTTGAATTGCTCACTCAGTTGAGTCGAGTTGTCTCCAGAAGTGGCGTCTCCTTCGGCCAGGTTCCCTAGACCTGCGGCCTCTGCCCCCCAGGGTGCCCTACCTTCCACCTCCTACCCCAACCTCACCCTCACCTGCAGGGGGCCAGGCAAGGTTTCCACCATCTCCCCTCCTCCAGCCCCAAATAAAGAGAATGAAGAGAGATGCATGAGAATTCAGTCTCATTCCCGTGAAATCCAGCAAGCCATCCATGACTGTGGACCAGTTAGTCAACTCAGTCACTCACTCTCACACTCAACAAACGCTTCTCCAATGGCTGCTGCCCTGTGCAGAGCACTGGAAAGGCAGGGTCACAGCGGGAGGCCAGCTTGAGCTGAGAAACTGCAGTGGGCTCCCTGCAGTCCATGGCCCGCCACAGTTGGCCCGGACACCTGATTTGGAGCAGACAGAGTGGGGACTGAGACTCACTCTCCAAGCAGGACACGGGGCTCTTCTCGCTATGTGGAGATTCTCACTGTGATGGAATCTTCCCTCTATGGGTTTGACCTGCCATTGTGCGTCCATAATTCTCCTCGCTGCCTGATTTCAGTCGGGCTCTTCCTGTCTATAAGATCATAGGACACGGGTCACTGCTTGTTTTCTCAGCTGTGAAACCACAGAGCCAGCCCTTAGCTGCGTGTCATTCCCTGCCATCCCCTCCTGCCTCTCTTCTGGAAGCAGCACGCCCTGGTTAGGCCCCGATGCCTGTCCCCAGGGACATTTCCCTTAGTCCCCTCCACAGCAGGGTGTTTCTCATTCCCAAACAATGGCGCAGCTCCCTCTAGTGCTGCAGGAAGCGGAGGCTGTGCACAGCAGGAGGAAACTGGCACCCCCGGGGGGGTTGGGAAATGAGTGGGGCTCCCTCCGGTGTGGAGGTGGAAGCCAGGAGTGACTCAGCTAAAAAGAGCCAATGAGCTGTCCGTGGGGTTCCACAAGGTCCCTGCTGCTGTGCCAGGCGAGTCAGAAGGCCCTGGGAGTAATTACAGAGCCATTATGAGCTCTTATTGTGCCAGGCACTGCCGTGAGTGCCATATAGGACTCAGCCCATTCAGTCCTCCCCACTCAGCCAGTCTGCAGGGATGGGAGCAGGGCAGGGTGGCCCTCACTCAAGGAGGCTGTGATCCACAGAGGCTGATGAACGTGGTGCCCACAGCCCGGGTCCCTCCAAGCCAGCTTTCATAGTCTGCACTGGGAAGGCTTTGACTGTGGGTAAATCAGATTCCACAATGCCAGCCCCAAGAAGAGCAGCAGAGAGCTTCTAGTCTCTGGTGGTCCAGGGAGATGTAGCATCTAGCCCAAGGTCACACAGCTCCTAAGTCGCAGAGTGGGGCTCCCAACCTCCACCTTAGTGAGGAGCAGTATGACCCTGAGTCTTAGCTGCAGAGGTGCTTGAGGGGCGCCAGGGAGGGGCAGGGGCTTGGCTCAGCCAGTGGAGAATGAGCCCTGTGCTCTTTGCATTCAAAGCCAAAAGGGAAGCCGCGCTCAGGGAGAAGCCCGCGGAGAGCACGGTGGAGGTAAGTGGAGCCCTGGTTGCCCAGGTGAGTGACTCCCTGCCCCCTTGTCCTTCTTCTCACCGTCTCTGTTGTTTCTCTTCTCAGGTATTAATCAATGCCTCCCCAGCCCGACTCACCATTTTACCAATTTCAAGAGATACAGTTAAAAGTTACTGCTAGCATGGGTAACGCCGCTGTTCCAGCGCCTAATTAAGCCGCGAGCTCTTTCACCCCATTCCCCAGCCCACTGCCCTCCGAGGCCAAGCTCCCAGACTAACACAGTGGAGACGGAGCCCATGACACTCTAGGGCCATCCTTCCGGTGTGCCCCCAAATCTACCTCCCCAGCAAATGCCCACTGCTCACTGCTCCCCCAGTACTTGCTGTATCAGAGGACCCCACATCGCCTTCCCCGGGTCCTCCCACCCTCCATGGCAGGGAGCCTGGGCTCCCTCTGGAGAGGTCAGGCCCCAAGCGAAGCACTCACTTCTGGGGCAGACTCTGCCATCTTGGACACCTGGGGCTAGGCTGGAGAATTGCAACTTGGGGGCAGCTGGGAGAGGGAGCTCTTCCCTGGAACCGCTGGTCCTTCTGGAAAGCTGGCCACAGCATAGGGATGTGTCTAAAAGAAAATGAGACAGAGTAGGGTGGGGATGCCTCAGGGGCTTCCCTGAGGGAAGAGGATTAACCCTGAAGACTGCCCGTGGTGGAGGGGAGGCTGCCCATCTCCGTGCCACATAGCAAGGGACTGCAGAAGAGCCAGCAGTAGGGGTCCCTGCCAAGCCCCCACAGTGCCACCTATAGGAGGAACATGCAGGTGGCCCTACAAGCCTCATGAGCCCCACCCCTCTCCCACTGGTTCCTCTGGCACCCCAGGAGCCCCAGCCAACTACACTCCTTTTTTGCCAGGCCTCCCAGGGCAACCAGCTGCTCATACAGACACCTCCCTTCCCAACCCCTACTTCCAGCCAGAGGGGCCCCCATTAGGTGTCTTAGGAAGGCGCCCTACCCACCAGTCTGACTACGCCCTGGGAAGCAGCAGGATACCCCAGGGGAGCTCAGTGTCTTCTCTCTCTCCCATGGCCCCCACCCCCCACACACCCGTGTCTGGAGGAGGCACCTTTACAAGGAGGAGCTTCCTGCCCCAGCAGCTGACAAGCCCCCAGGGTGGGTATTCCATTCCCCGCCCCCTCCGCTCCCCATCCTCTGCAGCTGCCCATTCTTGAGCCTTGCAGATAAGCACAAAAGTGCCCAGCTCTCCGTTCTGTTCTGCCAGCCCTGCCCTGCCCTAGCCTGAGCTACCCAGGGAGGACAACCAGCCTGACGCACTCCTCCCTCCTGCCCTGCCTAAGGGCATGTGGCCATCTGCAAGGCTGCCACCCTCAGCTAGCTCCAGGGTCCTGCCAGCCTCTGCTCTCCCGCACAGAGGGCAGCCTCGCCTCCTATGGCCTCAGCTGGACCCCAAGCTCTCTCTCCTCTGCCCTCTCTGCCGTTGCTGACCAAGCCCCTCTGGCAGGCGCTTCTCCATCTTCTCTAAGCTGTTCTGACCTGCTGCTCATGTTCCATCCTCTGTCTCCCCGCTCCCCTCATTCTTTCTTTCATGAGCAGGGAGGTGAGAAGGGGATCAGACGAGAGGACCTTTTGCTGTCACTTCCTGCTTTTCACTTACCACTAAAGAGAAAGGATCGAAGCTGGGATGGGGATGGGGGTGCAGTGGAGGGACCAGAGCTCGGGAGGTGAATGGGAGGCGCAGGCTGTGGCCCCGAGCAGGTGCTGTTCGGGGAGCTTCAGAGGGAAGGATGGCTCAGTGGGTCTGGACTGGAAATTCACCTGGGAAGGGGCCACTGCTAGGTCCTGGTGAAGGAAGCTGGATGAGCAAAAGCCTGTCCTGGCTCCTGGGGAGGAATTCAGGATACAAGCAGGAGAGGAGAGGAGCCCGTGCCCTCCAGCAGCTTCTGCCTGAGTGAGAACCCTGGAGGGCTCCCCAGAGGCAGGTGGGCCCCAGACATGCTTTCTGCCTGCCATGTCTTAGAAGGACAGTGAGGGGCTCAGGGTACCTTTCATTTGTATAGCAAGACCTCAGGCCTGGAAAATGTGCTGAGATTGGAGGCCGAGAAGGAAGAATAAAGCCAAGTGTGGCAGAGGGCTCGTGAATACTGGGGAGCAGACAGAGGCCTGGGGAGCCTCGGGAGGGAAGCCGCCCCTAGGAGTGCACATTTCCAGGAATGGGATTCCGTGAATTGCACCCGTAGCCAACAGGATGAGGAAATGCTGCCTTAGGGCACCGGGACAGTTTTGGGCTCGGCCAGCTGGGTCTAGGCCTGGGCGAGGTACCTCCCCAGCAGCTTCCATTTCCCCCTCTGTGTGTGCAGCCCAGGAAAATCATCACAGAGGTGGGGGGTCTCAGCCTCCCCCAGAGGACCCAGGTGTCTGGAGCGGGGTGCGCAGTGTCCTAGCCATGGGCAGGGCAGCTTGGGGGAGGAACAGTGTGAGGAGTTAAATCCCTCTCCTTCCGGAATTCTCTAGCCTCCCTTCCACCCATCTCCCACCCCCCACCCCCGCTCCCCCTGCTAGCAAGGGGAGGCCAGGCTAGTTCATAGTGACCTCCATGGTCTGAGGGAGGGGGCTAATGAGAACTATCTGGGCCACGTCCTCCTGCCCCGCCTCGGGGATCAAGGTTAGAGCCCTCTCTGGGGATACCCTCCTGCAGCCAGGCAAGTTAACCAGGACCCAGATTGGGCCAGAACGGCAGCTGGGGAGCTGGCTCTGCCCTTGGTTGTCTGGGCTGCTCTCGAATTGCAGGGTCATGGCCTTGGGGAGTCTGGGAGGACAGGTAGGTCCAGATTACCCCTTCAGGGGTTCCTGGCATTCTGGGGTTTAAGCCTCTGTGATGTCAAAGATGCCAGTAAGGCTTCCTCTGTAACAAGGCTGGAGGGAACAGAGGGACATGGAAGGCTCAAAAATGCTTGGCTCTATCCCTGGGTCTGACCCTCTTTGCCTCAACACACTCCTGGGGGGTGGGGAGGGGCAAAGACCACAACCCCAGCTTTCAAGCTCAGAGTGTGGTGGAAAAGGAGGTGGAGAGGAGTTTTCTCATGGCCCATAGACACCCAGCAGGTCCATGAAGTCAGGCGCAGAGCTATGCAGAGCCCACCTCACAGATGAGGAGACTGAGGCCTCAGAGCGACGCTGCTCACGGTCAGTGGCAGAACACGCCAGCCTCTTGACTCCTCTCTCCCTCCTGGGCAAAAGCTAGGGTCAGAACCGAGTCTTCCTGCAGATGGAGAGATGGGGAGAGGGTCGGAGTGAGGGCTGAGAGTGGGAGGGAAGCCAGGGGAGGCTCAGGGCAGCCTGTCCTAGCAGCTGGGAATTAGTCTTGTAACATTTCATGCTTCTCTGGCTGTTTCTAAACTAGGTGTCAATTCACAACAGGCTTCAAACGTCCCAGCACAACTCCGGGCTGGGGGCCGAGAAGGGAGCACCGGCACTGCCGCCAGACCTGCAGCCTAGCCCCCTGAGACAGCAGCCCCCGCCGCCCCTGCCGCCGCCACCGCCACCCACACCCCCGGGCACCCTGGTGCAGTGCCAGCAAATTGTCAAGGTCATTGTCCTGGACAAGCCCTGCCTGGCCCGCATGGAGCCCCTGCTGAGCCAGGCTCTCTCCTGCTACACCTCGTCCTCCTCTGACTCCTGTGGCTCCACACCCCTGGGCGGCCCCGGCTCCCCCATCAAGGTCATCCACCAGCCCCCGCTGCCCCCGCCCCCACCCCCCTACAATCACCCTCACCAGTTCTGTCCACCAGGCTCCCTGCTGCACCGACGCCGCTACTCCAGTGGCTCAAGGAGCCTGGTGTAGACTCTGCCCCACTACCCTGCTGTCCAGGGAGGGCTGGCCACTGCGGGGCCTGCGCTGCCTCTCCACTGCTCCCCATACCCTGGCACGATGCGTTCCTGGTCACTGATCGCCATCATTTTGGGAAAAGAATCCCAACCCCTGGCACCTGGGTTTGCCTCATCCAACCATCCTTCCCTTTCTCAGCTGCACCCCACCTCCAAATCTGGAGGTACCACCTCACTCTCCTGGGCCACCACTTCCCCTGGCCGCCACTTTCCCCCGTTGGACCATGGAGTGAAGAAAACTGGAGCTGGGGTCTAATTAGCTTGCCGGCTTTGAGTCTGTTAGTGCCAGGGGTGGGGGCCTCAGGCCATGGGGCAGCAGCACAGGGCTGGGCTGGCCAGCAGCGGAGCACTTGACAGAGGGCCTCTGGCTCACAGCCCTTGACTAGCGCCTCTGTGGCTGTGCTGAAGTGGGGAGGGTTGGTCCAGCTCCCTGGAGGGTGGGAGGAGTGAGGAGGGGGGGATTTCTGCTGCCCCCGCCCCCAAGCCTGGCACTCTCAGGAGGCTATTCCTTGGTCCCCAGGGACATTGGCTTTCCTGACTGTGTTCTTCCCCCTCTTCCCAGGACCTCTGTTTCCTCAGGAGCTGCCCAGACTCCAGAAAAACTTAGAGGGAGGGAGGAGGAAAGGGGAGCACTTTTAGCTCTCTGTCAGTTCAACAGGGCCACGGGATTGTGAGGTCGTGTATCTGCAAATGCACCTTTTTAAAGAGTTTCCTAGTGTCCTAGCCCCAGCTCATACCCAGCCAGTGCCATGTGCACGCAGATACATGCACACGAACATGTGTGAGAACCAGGTCCATTTCTTCCATTGTGGAAGCAGCAGTGGAGACGGGGTTCGGTCCAAGTCAGGGCTCCCTCTTGCACAAGTCTGTGGCCTCCAGGAGGGACTTGGGTGCAGAGGTAAGCAAGAGAAACAGGGGCTCCAAAGTCATATGTGTTTCCCCCGCGCCCCTCAGCCTTTAAATATTCCCCCCCCTCCTGAAAGTTTCTAGAAACCCCCTCTAGCAAGGGTGCCCAAGAGTCCCTGGACCCTCAAAATTGCAAAGGAGAGCCAAGCGGGGCTCACTGACCTCCCAGGGCCCAGATCATCCCTTCAGGATGGGACAGCCAGCCTCAGGTGGCCCCACAAGCCCAAGCCTGGGGAAGGGCCCCTCCCTGGCTGGAGGAGAGGCAGCTGCCCCAAAGACCACAGGAACCATACCATGGCCTTCCCAGTCCGGCCCTATCAGGTGGTATCTGTCCCAAGCCCGGCCAGGCTCCAGCCCTGTGCCAGCAGCTCACTGCTCTCCTGTGTGCAGGTCCCCCCGCAACTTGGAGCCTGTTGTTAAGGCCTCCTGGGAGAGGCAGTGAACACGAATCAAGTCTGACATGGACTTGCATCTCCCCACCCCCGCCCAGCCCCACCTGCAGTAGCCGGGTCCAGGTAGGAGGCAAGGATCGTTCCCTGCTCTCAGAGATTCCAGATGACCTAGTTTCGTTTCGTGTGTGTGTGGGTGTAGGTGTGTGTGTGGTCACCCAGACGTCACTGTGATGTCACCCAGTGAGTCTATTTTTGTCCCTGTCTTTGTCGGCCCAGTTTCTGTAACTTGCAGCCAATCCGCCCTCTCCCCTGTGGCTGCCAGCCTGTCTGCTTCGCCCTTTCCTTGCTGCCCTGGCCCTCCTCTGTTTTCTGTAACAGAGATGCTCCATCATTGCCTTTCGGAAGGGAGCAGCTGGCGGATGTGGTGCACAAATTCAGACACCTCTGATGCCCTTGGCCAGGGCAGGGATCGCCCTTAAAGTGAAGGCCTGGAGAAAAGGTGTCAGTCAGGGACTTGGGAGGAGGTGGGGTTGTGAGGATGGGAGTGGAGGAATCTTAAAATGAGGGAAGCTGAAAATAGAGTGAAAACAATGACAAAGAGGCAGGAGTATGAGGTTTGGGGGAAGAGGAGCATGAGACTGGCTAAATATACTCATGGGGCGGGGGCTGTGAGGGCCGGGACACTGCTCCAGACAGCCCCGGCCCACAGGCAGGACCCCGTCCCCTGCTCACGTAGCTCTTCAAGCTTACAAAGTGCCCTCTCCGCTGTTGAGGGGCACAGCAACCCCAGGCCCTCCCTCTCCCTTCAGCTGAAGCCCCAACCTTCCAAATTGGAACTAGCAAAAGTCTTAGGGCTGGCTCACATGTGGGCCTCTATCTGAGAACCTGGACTATCAGGCACCTCAAGGCCCCTGCCCCAGGGCAGAGGCCCACCCCTTGGGTTGGTGCGGTGGCTGTCCTGCATAGGCGGCACAGGGAGAAGCAGCCCAGCCTCGGGTCAGCACCCTGGGGAGCCAGTCCTGAGCTAGGAGCAGCATTTAACCCCTGAGGGCCTGGGGCAGGACACAGCTGGCCCTCCTTATTGTCACGGGAAAGCATCAGTAACCTCCCTTCCCTGCTCAGTCCCCAGGCCAAGGTTGGGGCCCCTATGTGTCCCGGTCCCCAGAGCCTAGACCTCAGGGACCTGGGAATAGCCTCCTGCTTTCTCCCCATGACAGCAGACAGGGCAGGGCCTCCAGTCCCCGCAGAGGGCCAGCTGCGGGTGCCCTTGGGCCTTCCTGCTCATCCAAGGTTGTGGGAAGAGTAGGGTGCTGACTGAGCCCCAGGCTCAATCACCCCAAGATGGCCCCACTCCATCCACTGCCTAGACCTTTGGGAAACCTGGGCCCCTCTCCTGATTTGATCCATTTGGCTCCAACTCCAGTCTGGAATGGGAGATGAAACTAGTTTTCCACCCACTTTGAGGGAAATCCCACTCCTAGATCTGAAAGGGGGCCTGCTGGCAGCTTGTCCTGGAAGCCTGCCTGCCTGTCTCCACAGTATCTTGATCCAGCACACACTGATCAGCCCTGTGTCTTCAGGCCCCCCGCCACCAGCCCCCGTGGCCAGCCAGGAGTCTCTTTGTACCTACTAGGCATCCCTGAAGACCATCTGTCCGTCCACCCCTGTGTCTGCTGTACATGCCTCCCGCTGCACCCTCTCCCTGCACACCCTTCGCCCATCAGAGAGAAACCTCTCTAGGGAAAGGCAGGGTGGCTGCACCCAGCAACTAATCCAAATGGCAAATATTTTGTAACAAAATAGCCCAGAGGTATTTTATCTGTTCAATTCATAGAGTTTTAGAGATTATATTGAAAGATGTCACTTGAGCAAACCGTGTCATGCCGCTTCTTTTGCTCTCCCAGCAGGGAGGGCTCGCCTCAAATCAGAGCCTGTCCTCAGTGAGGATTTGAGGAGGACACCGGTGCCCTCGGCCCCTCGAGCTGCTCTCCCCTAGCCGCAGCAGCCTTATTCCTTTCCCCAGAATAATGCACTCATGTGCCATGGTTAGGAAGCCCTGTCTTCATAAAGGAGATGTGGGTGTGGGAAGCTCAGGTGAGTCATCCGATGGGTGGGCACTGAGACCTGGGAAACTGGACACGTGTGTGGGGGCCTGACCCCTCTAATACATAAATACATGCATACACCTGCTCACTCCACCTCCCTGACCACATACACACGAAGCTTTCAGCCGGTCCAGAAAGCAGGTTACAAGGGAGTCCAAAGGCCGCTTTGGAGGGAGGAGGCCCCCCAGCAGCCCATAGGCCCCCAGTGGTGAGATGAGGACCACCTCTGGTCTGCTTGGCTTTCTTCAGTGAAGAGTGAGGGTATATCAGGGTGTGGGCAAGGCCATCCCATGGGTCATGCCAGACATCAGCTCCCAAGGCCTGACTTCAGAGACAAGGTCTAGTTTGTCTGGCCCCTGCGTCCAATCTTCCTGAAATGAAGAAGCAGTGGGCCCCATGAAAGGATAGGGGGAAGATTGTTGGGGACAGTGAACAAAGCCACAGAGAGCAATTCAGCAAACGTATCGTGAGCCCCAGTAAGCCAGGTGCCCTACTGGGAGCTGGAAGGGATGTCAAGATACTGGGAAGAATATGGATGTGATAGTAGCCCAGTGGCTGTAAGGAAGCAGGGAAAGCTGACATGAGGACTGGGAGAGGTGCATGGACTCGGCCAGGTGTTCACAGTTGGGGCGGTGCTCAGCTCAGCTCCACGGGGGCTCGAGATGGGGCAGTTCTCCAGCAACACTGAGGCATCAGAGGAGGAGAGTGATTGGCTGGGCCCACTGCCCCAGGACACCTGCAGAGAGGGCAGCCAGCTCTCCTAGTGACCAGAACTCTGAACACCTAGAAATCCCGACAGCTCCAGCACCTTCCCCAGGCTGGGTCCTATTGTTCTCAGCTAAAGAAAAAGGAAACTTGACTTCACCCTCTTCCCAGGAAATGGGAAATTCCAGAATGAGCTGGAAGCCAGCTATGACCTGTCCCATCCTGGGAATTCTCTGACCTGGGAAGCTGAGGACTGGCCCCTTGAGAGCACTCTGCAGGGACCCAACTGAGCCAGGGCCTGGGAGAGGGCCAAGGGGCAAGACGGCCCTGCTGCTCTCTGTGCCGGATGCAGGCCAACTGCACCATTCTCCAAATCTCGGGCCCCTGAGGTCATCTAGGATGAATACTTGTCTCTCCAGTGAGCGGGGGACCATCCCGTTTTGATACAGCCCATCTGGTGGTCCAGGCCCATCTGCCATAGGGATGGAGAGCTACAGTCGATGCATCTCCCTCCATAATGACCCTCTGCAGATGGGAGAACGTCAAACTCATCAGTCATTGACTTAGAACATTCCTGGTAAGGGGTCCCAGGTTGTACTGGTTTCCAGCTGAGAGCAGTGGCCCAAAACTAGTCCTGGAAATCAGGGTGAACTGAACTATAAGTTTGTCACCACCTGCCCAGCGCTGTTCTAGGTGCTGGGGGTATGCAGTGAAGGGGACAGGGGAAGTTCACACTGCGGGGGAGGGAGGCATCAACTGCTTTCATGATGATGACCCAGCTGCGGTGCTGGGGAGAGACTGTTTTAGGGTGAACATTCAAGGAAGGCCTCTCCAAGGAGGAGAATTCAACAAGGTAAAGGTCCGGTCTGAGGGCAGGTGAACGGTTCAGAGAGCATCGCTCCAGGTCGAATGACTACAGATTTATGAGGCAGAAACCAAGGCGATTTGTCGAAGAACTGCTTCCTGATACATCCGTTTACTTACATGAAGAAAACTTATGAAAGTGGAAACGTGAAGTTCAAAACATCTTTACTGAGGAAAGCAAAATTGGCCTTCCAGCAAATCCAGAACAATCACCGTAGTCACAGTCCAGAAGAGGAAGTACTTAAGAGTGGGCAGTCAGGCTCTCCGGCCAGGGATGGGGTAGCATTAAGGCCACGTGGGCAGCCAGCACCACATGAGGAGCAGGCCACCAAAGCAGACCCCAGGAAACACACACCAGCAACAGTGAAGCCAAGCTACCCTGAGCCGGGGCAGCTGCTGCTCAGAGCAAGCACGTGCTTGTGTGACCCTGCACACTGATGCGGAGGCGCCCACACCAGGCCAGGGTAGCCTGCAGGCAGCCTGCTGTCCACCTCCTCCTCTGTCACCTCAAATCAAGGGGCTCAGATTTGCCATTTGTAAGTTTTTCATTTCTTTATGTTTCAAAGAAGGAGACCAGGCCAGAGTGCACTGGTAAGATTACAGCTCCCTGCAGCCTTCAACTCCTGGGCTGAAACCTTCTCATGACTCAGCCTCCCAAGGCACCCAGACTGCAGCTGCATGCCGCCATGCCCTGCTGATTTTTAAATTATTATTATTGTAGAGATGGGGGTCTCTCTCCAGCCTGGCCAACATGGTGAAACCTCATCTCTACTAAAAATACAAATATTAGCCAGGCGTGGTGGCACATGCCTGTAATCACAGCTACCTGGGAGGCTGAGGCATGAAAATCACTTGAACCCGGGAGGCAGAGGTCGCAGTAAACCAAAATCACGCCACTGCACTCCAGCCTGGGTGACAGAGTGAGACTCTGTCTCAAAAAGAAAAAAAAAAAGAATGGGCAGTCAGGCTCTCCGGCCAGGCAAGGGCGGGGCCAGGGATTGCCCAAGTTAGTCTTGCACTCCTGGGCTCAAGGGATCCTGCCACCTCAGCCTCCAGAATAAACTGAGACTACAGGTATGCACCTTTATGCTTGGCTAATTTTTTGGTTTTTGTTTTTTTGTAGAGACAGAGTCTCTCTATGTTGCCCAGGCTGGTCTTGAACTCTTGGCCTCAAGGAATCCATCCACCTCTGCCTAGGCTTGCCATTTTTAAGTAATAGAATGGACTCCATGGCCTATTGCCTAGCAGTCCCAGGGAGTTCAGGGGCTGACAGCCTTTCACATCTCAGCATGAACCCCATAGAAGTGAAGTGAAATTGATTTCTCTCCTTCAGGAGCTGACACTACACAGCTGTGTCCCCGGGCATGCCTCCTCCCACCCCAGCTCCGACAGATGTGGCCAACTGATCACTGCTTTCCGGGAGTCACCGTCGATCCACATGTGCTGACTCCAGGATGAAATGAACTTGCCATCACCGCCCCGTGGTGTCCTCATGTAGCCACCTAGAAGGAAGGCATTTTGACAGGAGGTAGCTTAGAGCAAGGGCAGCAGGCACGAGGGGTGCCACTGCTCTCAGGTCGCTCATGGACAGCAGTTCTGAGGGTGCTGGCTTTGGCTCCTTGGCTCTGCCTCTCAGGGGCTCAGGCTGCTTCCTGCCATGACTCCTCACTCACCTTCTTCAGGGCAAGCCACATGGCCACCGGGGTCACAAGAAGAACCCTCCAAACAGGGCAAAGCCTTGGGAGCAAAGGCAGACCCTATGAAGGGCAGGGGAGGTGCTCCCTTCAGGAGAACGTGAGGCCCAGCCAGAGCCCAGTGGCCTGGAGCCAGAGGCTAAGTTCTGATCTGCTCCCCTTCCCTTCCCAGGACGGCAGCCAGGCCCCAAGATAAACCCAAGCCCCTGTCAGAGTCAGGGAGGTTACATGAGGGTTCAGGACTGGGGGGTGCAGAGAGACAGGTCCAGAAGTGGTTCTGCCAGAATTCCCTTCTGGATGGGCTGGAGGAGAGGGAGCTGAAGCTCAGCGGGCAGGTGAGATGGGAGCACCCTCCTCCCCAGTACCCTCCCTCCCATGCCCCTGCAGGTCTGGGTGGCTTCCCTCCCTAGGGAACCAGGCTGCCTAACCCACTAGCCAGCCCCTAGCACCTCAGCACTTCCTGCTCCCAACACCCTAAGGACTAAGTGACCTCAGGCCTGGCTCTGGAAGAACTGTGGGAACCAGCCACAGGGAAGACAACCCAGCTGTCATTCCCATGTTTCCAACTGCCTAGACAGACCTGCTTTGCCCTCCTTTCCTCAAGAAACCCTAATGCCCTTTCCTTCTGAGACATCTGGGCTAGGCACTGGCCTCCCTCCCTATGCCCTCAGAGGAAACGGAAGACAGGGGAGTCACGGAGCCCACAGGGCCAGGCCTGTCGGCTGCAGTCATCTGCAGGCAGGTCAGTCATCCTTCTATGGCTAAGAGGGGGGTACTTCACTTAACAGGTTAAAAAAGAGCAACAGAATAAGCCCAAAGGAAAGAAATAACAAAGACAAAAACAGAAGTATAGAAAATATTGACGCAATAGAAAAGATTAACAAAACCAAAAGTTCTAAGAAATGACTAATAAAGTTGACAAACCTCTGATAAGACTGATCATGAAAAAGAGAGCACAAATCAATAACCCGAGGACCAACAGGAAGAACGTAACTACAGATGCTGCAGAGATGTTTTAAATAAAAGACTTCAAATAAACTATAAACCTATGGCAATAATTTTGAAACCCTCCGCAAGATGAACACTGTCCTAGAAAAATATCTTACCAAATTTTCCTCAAGAACAAATAGAAAATTGTTTCTATTTATTAAATCAGGTAGAATAGGTAGTTACAAGTCTTAGGCCAGGAATCTCAGCACTTTGGGAGGCCAAGGCAGGAGGATCACATGAAGCCAGGAGTTGAAGACCAGCCTGGGCAACATAGTGAGACCCTCACCAATAAACACGTTTTAAAAATGAGCAAAGCATATGCAACTGCAGTCCCAGCTACTGAGGTGGGAAGATCACTTGAGCCCAGGAGGTTGCACCACTGAACTCCAACCTGGGCAACAGAGCGAGACCCTGTTTCAAAAAAAAAAAAACCAAAACAGGATCAGATATGGTGGCTCAAGCCTGTAATCCCAGCACTTTGGGAGGCCAAGGTGGGCAGATCACTTGAGTTCAGTGGTTCGAGACCAGCCTGAACAACATCGTGAAACCTCGTCTCTACCAAAAATACAAAAAATTAACATCACTACACTCCAGCCTGGGTGACAGAGTGATACCATCTCAAAAAAAAATAAAAAAGAAGTAAAATCTATTCACCACCGCCCACCCCCCAACCCCCAAGAAAAAATCACACACACACAACACCAGGCCAGATGATTTTTCAAAATTCTACTACACTTCAAGGAACGGATAGTTCCCATAGCATGCTAACTAGTTCAGAAAAGAGAAAGAACTCCAAACTCCTTTTTTATGAGCCTAGTGTAAACTTAAAAACAAAAACTAAAGCAGACGAGGACGGTATGAGAAAATAAGACTACCAACCATCTTGCTTATGAGCATAAATACAGAAATTCTAAACAAAATATCAGCAAACTGAACGTAGTACTGAATAACAGAAAAAATATGCCATAACCAAGTAGGGTTTGCCCCAAGAATGAAAAGATGATTAAATACTAGAAAAATCTAATAATATAATTTGTTACTTTAATAAATTAAAGGAGAAAACCAATATGATCAGCTCAATAGATGCAGAAAAAAGCAATCCATAAAATTCAACCCTTACTACTGATTTGGAAAAAAACTATAGAACTTGTAATGGAAGAAAATTTCACAGACTAATAAATGCTATCTATAAAAAATCATCAGCTGGCCTGGTGTGGTGCCTCACACCTGTAATCCCAGCACTTCAGGAGGCCAAGGCTGGAGCATCACTTGAGGTCAGGAGTTCGAGACCAGCTTGGCCAACATGGCAAAACCTCTTCTCTACTAGCCAGTCATGGTGGCTTATGCCTGTAATCCAGCTACTGGGGAGGCTGAGGCATGAAAATCGCTTGAACCTGGGAGGCAGTGAGCCAAGATCACGACACTGTACCCCAGCCTGGGAGAAAATGTGAAGCCATGTCTCGAAAAAAAAAGAAAGAAATCACCAACCATCACACCTACTAGTGAAATGTTAGGCTTCCTGTCAAAACCAGGAAGGAAACAGGGATGGCTGCTGCCACCGCTTCTAGCTGCCAAGTGAAGGAAAACAAGAAAAAGAAAAAAAAAAATCATGATCAGAGAAATAAAACTGTCATTATTTCCAGACAGTCTGATTGTCTATGTAAGACAAGCTAAAAAACCAAGAGAGAAAAAAAAAATTATAATTAACCCAGAGAAAAATGCTGAGGCTGCACAGGGAGCCCACGTCTCTGGACAGCTGGCCGGGTAAGGCTGCTCCTGGCGGCCCCTCGTGCCGTCATGGCTGCTCCCTGTCCTGCTGTCCCTGGGACCCTTCTCTCAATGGCAGACCCAAATTCCAGTTGCACCTGTTGAGGACCCACTCTGGCTACCTTTGCTTGCTCCCTGTGCCTGGAGTCCTATGAGATGGGGACTGAGTCGCTCTGGGAGCGATTTGCCCACTTGGAGTCCCGCATGCTGCCATGCAGCCTCAGAGTTCTGGCCTCGGGGTCAGGGCATTTTGGATGCGACTGCCGCCCTCCACATGTTAGTGAGATGTGCTTGGGCAGAAAAAGCCTCAGAATGTGACTGCACTGGAAGTTTGAGCTGGACTCTTGTTATAGCCATGGGTTGGGCACTGACCCTGTGGAGGATGCAGGCCTGCAAGGGCTCAGCCTTGGCAGGGAGCAAGCTCACCTCTCTCTGTCTGTGGCATCACCTGGCAACTTGGGCTTCCCTCCCTGACCAATCACTTCCCCATCACGTGCCAGCAGGCTCCTCAGACCCAACCAGTGATCTGCCCCTGCTGTGGCCAGACTGGAAGCAGAGGGCACTGGAATTCGGAACACCAAGGCCCAGGGCACAGACCCATCTCAACCCTGTGCCACCTGCCAGGTTTGGCTCTCATCTCTCCCCATCTCTGGCACACACATCCTCCCCTGGCCGCTGCATCACTGGGTGGTTAACAAGTTCTCCCTGTCAGCCCTTGTTACTTCACTGAGCAGCAGAACCCACAGGGAAGCCATGTGAGCTGGGTCGCCAGGGAGCTGGGCACGTGAGCACAGGGGTGGCAGGGACAGAGGCAGCCAGTCCTCACTGCCTCACAGCAAGGAGAGGGTGATCCCAGGCTCAGGGGAGGGATCTGGAGGGGTCAGAGGAGGTGAGGCTGTGGGAGAAAGGCAGGGGGCACAGGCAAGAAGGGCACCAGGGGGCTAAGGGACACCTCTGACAAGGGGCACACCTGACCTTCCCAGTGCGTAACTCTTGCGCTCTGGGAAGTGGCCACAGCAGCACCCACATGCCAAAGTGCACGCTAAACCTCAACTGTCCAGGAGCACACTCGACCCAACAGAGCCCCCCATGGGAAGAGCCCGAGGCCTCCCACCGGTGGCCACCAGCCACCGTCAGCCAGGCGAAGGAAGTGTGCGTAAGTGGGTCCAACGGTGGGTATTAACTACTTACTGCTGTGTAAAAAAAATCACCCCAAAACTTACCGCATCAAACAACCATGTGCATTTCTCACCTCTCACTGGGGTCAGGCATTCAGGGCCCACTTGGATGGGCGTTTCTGGCTCAGGGCCTCTAAGGCTGCAGTCCCCATGTCAGCCAGGGCTGCTGCCACTGGAAGGCTTGGCTAGCTGGTAGGATCCAGCTCCACGCAGTGTATTCACCTTGCAACAAGCTGCTGCTGTTGGCCATTATCGGGAGGCCTCGGTCCCACATGGCCTCTCTACTGGGTCAGCCGTCCCCCCAGACAGTTGAGCTTTGGTGTACACTCTGCCACGTGGGCACCACTGTTGCCTGCCACTTGAGTAGCTCTGAGGTACTCAAGGTAGTAGTAGCCACTACCCTTCTTTGGGAGAGGGACTTGACCCACATGAATGAATAGCCTCAAAGGGTGTGAGGTCCACACAGGCGCAAGCTGGAGCCCGTGACCTTCCTGCCACCACCCCTTCTGAGGCACCAGGACTCGCGACCACTGCCCTCTGCTGTCCCTTGCATCACATCCAAGGGCTCCTGTTCCCTCCCCAGCCCAAAGTTCTCACTTCCTCCGCGAGGGCGCAGGTTATGAATTCAAATGCCTGAAAACGCGAATATGTGAAAAAGCCAAGTGTGACAGGAACTGGGGAGCCTGGGACAGACCAAAGAGTGCCTGAAGGCATTTGCTGCAAAATCCATTTTTTCATGCCATACTGGCCAAACAAATCATAGCTGCCAGATTTGGCCTCGGTCCGCCAGTGTGCAACGCAAACACCGGAGATGAGATGAAAGCAAACCCCGATCACGACCCCACAGCTGCTGCTTACGCACGCACGTCGTGTGCACACCCACACACAGGCGCACGCACTCACGTGCACACACAGACACAAACACACACCTGTACATGTGCTCTGGGCAGGCTCGAGAGTGAAACAATTGCTCCTCGCCCAGGTTGTGGAGCCTTTATGGCCGGGTCCCCGTGAGCCGCGAGGTTAGCCCGAAGTCCCTTTCCTCATCCCTTGTTCCCTCTGTCCTCACCCCCTCCAGATCCCTTTTGACTCATCCAGAGAATAGAAGCGATGGAGGGAGGAGCTGTGGGCGCTCTCAGCCAGGGCAGAGAGCTTGCGGGACAGGCTGTGCGCCGAAGCCAGGGGGTCTGGGGCAGCCAAGAGGATGGCGCATTGGTGCAGGGCGAGGGAAGCTGGAAGAGGGCGGTGTGGTCCGGAGCCGGAGCCTGAGCGTCCCCACCAGGGTGCCGCCCCGCAGGGTGTCGCGGCGTTTGCCGGCGGAGAGAAGGACTGGACTGGCTGCGGGTAGGGGCGGACGGCGGGGAGGGGAGGCGCACGCCCGCGTGCTAGGGGCCCCTGGGGAGGGCGGCGGGGATGCGGCGCGGCTCCCCTCTGCCACCTGGCGGCTGCCGTCGGCGCTGCGCCGGCCTCGCCTTTGTTTTCCGTCTTATCCGGCCTCATAAGAGCATTTGGCTGAAGCCGTTGCTCTCTGTCTCTTTCCCCTGGGCCTCCGGGAGCGAGGGCACAGGTGGACAGAGCAGTCCGGAGCGAGGCAGGAGGGACGGTCAGAAGCTAAGGTTCTTGAGATGGCCTGGGGCTGTCGAGGACGGAACTCAGCCCAGCCTGATTTTTCCTGCAGCCCAGAACTGGGCAGGGGCTCCAGGTGACATCTATATACGAATCATACCCTCACCCCGGGTGGTTTCCCTTGCTCCGGGAAAATTCCCTGAAGTTCCCACCCCAGTCCCAGTCTCTCTCCTCCCTTCCCTTCTGAACACAAGAGCATTTAACTTATCAATGTTAAATGGAAGAGGCTGGTGGGATTTGGCAGGGGTGTGGGGAGAGGAGAGGATGAGAAAGGGGTGGAGCCATGCGTGGCGGCCAAGGACAGCACCCCCAACACCCGCTCACTGGGAGACTCTCGCAGACTCCATGCACTCCCTGGGGAAGAAGAGGTGGCAAGGGGCAAGAACAAGAGTCTGGGAAGACCTTGGGAGGGACGATGGGTGGGGAGGGCTCCTCACCACCTCCAACAGAGGGGCCTCTCTGCCCCCACCCCAAGAGGCATAGACTCAACAGAAACGGAGCAAGGCCAAGGAGGCCAGCACACGCCGCAGGAGACCCATACACACTTGCTAACAAAGGCAAGGGAGTAATGGGAAGACACTGGCCGGAGCAGAAGGAGACCAGGTTTTATTCCTATCTCTGGCCCCCAAGAAGCTGTGTGAACTTGAAAAAGTCACTTCATCTCTTTGGTCTCCAGGTTCCTCATCCGTGAAGTCAGGAGTTTGCATTAGAAGCAGGCTGGCAAGTGGGGCTGCCTGGAGCACATTTGGAAGGATTGTGAGGCGGGAAGGAATCTGTGATCAGTTAGCAACGCCAGCCCTGGGCAGAGGAACGGATGGTATAGGGAGGCATGCCGTGTGTGTGTGTGAAGTCTAGGCAGCATCTCTAACCCCTTCCATTCCAAAGCTCCAGGAGTTAATGACAACACTGCAAGAAAAGGTGGAACTAGGGCAGAAGCTGGAGATGCCGTGAGACTCCGAGGAAACTCCAGACTGACGGACTGTGAAGGCTTGCTTGTCGTTAGACCTAATGATGAACCCCCAACAGAAACTCCCATCCAACATGGTGGGCTTAGCTGTCACTTCCAGCAGAGTACATCCCATCGTGCTCTCCGCATCGGACGGCAGTGTGTGTTCCAATGACAGCTCCTCTCCCCATGTACAAATGCAGTAAGCTCTAACAAGAGGCATCCCTGCAGCAGAGTCCTCGGAACTCGAGGTGTTACAATCAGATGGCAGCCTCCAAAGAGACCCCTCCTTTATAAAAATTATGGTGCCTTCCTGCCAGGAGTGGCTTCCCAGCATGGCATGTCCCAGTGGTGGTATTATCGGCACAGGGGAAGGAGCTGCGCCAGCGAGCACAGGACAGAAGTCTGGCCTCCGGCTGCGGGTGCCTGTGGCTCCCCAGAGGTTCCCAGCAGGCTTGTGGCAGGAAACAGAGGCAGAGGCTGTCTGCTGGGAATGGAAGGTGGTCCTGACGTAGGCTCCCAGCTGAGGCTGCCTGGCCGCTAGCCACACCCTACAAATGGGTCTCCTTCTCCCCAGCTATCAGTCCCTCCTTTGTTGGGGAGGGCCCAAAGTCCTGGCCGGCACCACCATCCAAGTACAGGCGTTGCTTGGGCTGTGGCAGACTGGAGTCAGGAGTGATGAGCTGACGCAGGCGCTGTGGAGAGAAAATACAAGGAGAGGAGCTGTTGGTGAGGGAGGCACAGAACGTTGTGCCTCCCCAGGGCCCAGCCCAGGGCGGGGCACATGGCCAGCACAGCACTGTGAGTGAGTAAATGAATGAACCATTTGAGGTGAGAGGGAAGGCAATAATACCGTGACGACGAGTGTGCCATCTCAGGCCACTCCCTTAACCCCTCTGTTAATTTAATTCTCCTCCATTTTCTTATCTGTAAATTGAGAATAATAGTAGAATGCACCTCACAGAACAGTGTTTGGCACAGGGTAAGTGATCAATACATATTTTTGTTATTATTATCGTTATTATGTGCTCGATGAGTATCTATTATTTTTCTCTTATCAGTGGTGCTACTATAACTATTGTTATTGGTGGTGCTGCTGCCATCTACTCCCTCCTTCTTCTTGCCTTGAATGCAGATGTGATGGCTGGAATCAGGACACCCTTCTTGTGACCATGAGGTGACAAACATGATGATGAATGAAGCAGCGTGCTCAGGATGGGAGTGCACAGGAAGAGTCTGATCCCCAATGGCCTCTTGAAGCAGCTGAGCCAAATATCAGCAGCCCTAATAGCCGACCTTCTTGAAATGTAAAAAACAAGCCTATTTGCTGAAACTGCTGTAGGCTGGGTTTTCTATTATTTGTAGGCAAGACAGATTTCTCCCTTTGTGGGTCATTGGCTATAGCTCCTTCCAGGAGGACATGTCCCAAACTCAAAACAGGGAGCCTTTTTGCATGTGTCCCCAGGCAGGGTTAAGATAAGAAAAGAAGCCAGGAGCCTGTGTGTGGAGTGAACCATGATGGCTGCTTATCAGTTTTCCAAGGGCAAGGAATCTATGGTCGGTAAACCTTCTGTGTCTGGGCACCTTCCTGTTGATGTTTGTGACTTAGCTTTCTCCTGACCTTTTGGCAGTTTGCCCTTAGTTAGCCTTCCCAGATCGTCCACAGGAGGTCAGATTCTGCAGGTCTAGGACTCTAGGACTTTTCTGAACATTTCTGAAAAGCCACTAGACTGGTCTTCAAAGTTCGTCTCATTAAGATTCCGTGAGACTGAAGGGCTGCCCCACTCTCCGAGTGTGTGTCTGCTCCCTGGTCCAAACTGTGTGTCCCACCCCAAGTCCAGCCTCTCTCAGTGCCTTCCTTTAAGGGGTCACTCCCCTTCACCCACCTACCTTCTTGAAAGAACCCTGAGTCTTCAGGAGGGTGAGGACGATGAATAGTGGGACGCAGACCATGGAGGACAGAGCCAGGAACCAGCCGATGGAGTATCCCCAGGGCGGGTACACATAGACATTGTTGTACTTGAGGGGTGTGTACTTGCTCAAGGAGAAGAGGAAAGTGGCCTGGGAGGAGGAAGAGCAGCCATGGGTGAGAGAGAGGGTGACCACAAGGGTGCAACCACGTATAGCCGAGGACAAAGGACAAGGTGCATGGCAGCGTATCTGCAGGGTGGAAGAGTAACGGCCCCCTCGGATCCCGGGCCAATCACATCACAGATGGCAATAGGAGGTGATACAAGGAAGAGAGGAGCTCAGAAGAGAAGCTCAGCCAGACAGAAGGAGACCAGCCACTGAGAAATCAGGCAGAAGCAGGAGGCACTGTGAGGAAAGGATGGAGCAGGAGGTAGAGTAAGTTCCTACTTATGGATGGATGAGATGGCCCCAGAGAAAGGCAGGACAGCCAGCATAGAACAGAATGGGCCAGGTCCCAGGGTAGACCGGGCAGGTGGGAAAAGAGCCCACATGTTAGCCAGCCTTTCCCTCATTTCTAGAGTCTTCTGGGGACAGGAAGGAATAGAGGGACAGCTTGGTGGGCACATACCAGGCAAAGTCCAGGGGTCAGGAAGAGCCAGGAGATCTTCACCAGGGGCCACGGCCGGTAGCCAATCATGTCCTCAATGTTGTCATAGAAACGGTCCGCCCCTGACCAGGTATGGTGTGGGGAGAGCCAGAGGGTGAGAACAGCTTCCTGGTGTTTGGGAAAGACCCACCTGGCTCTGAGCTCTTTCCTCACCCCCCACCCCTCACTGTGCAGGGAAACTGGAAGAGGACACATGAGTGAGACGCATCCCTGATACCCACGTCCCTGCATGAGGTGCGTCCCGGTCACCAGGCAGGGAGCACAGAGCGGGCAGGGGCACCCTGACACGCTGGTCCTGACACCTCTTGTCAGTGCAGTCTCTTGCCTACCGGTCTTAAGATGGAGACCCCACCCTCCTAACCACAAAGGAGTGGTGTGAGCCCAAAATGGGGCTTGATGGTTAGACAAATGCCTGTTTACCTGGGGAGCAGAGATGAATTTGGTTCAAGTCAAAATGGTGAAACAAGCATCCTGCTGTTCAAGCATATCATGGAAAACTCATAGAGGCCAGAAGGCTACTGGGAAAAGAACAGCGGTCTAGATTCCACACTCCAGAGGAACCACCTCTGAGTTTCCAAAAAAGCATGGGAAGAAGGTTAATTTGTGTTTAGTGAAAACATGGACTGGCTTTATTTCGTTTTGTCTCATTCCTGAGGTTTCCACATTGTTGTGGTTCTAGGCAGAGCCAGGCTTCTAAGAAGAATCACTGATTGGTAAAGCTACTTGGAGGGCCTCTCTACTTCCCACCCAAAATACCTTCCCACTGACCCCTGACACATGAAATCACACCATTAAAGAGTCATTCCTTTGACTGTGAAAAGCCAAAGTTAAAAGCCAGATATTGCCGGGTGAGCAAACCATGTTAAGACGTAATCTGCACCTCACATCATGATCAAGTTTAGCGGGTCCTCTCTGAGAACAAGATTTGAAAAGGAGTTAGGGGACGTCGGAAGGCATCAGATGCCAGAGGTGAGAAGGAAGAGACATCTCCGTGGAGAGGAAAGGACCCAGTAAGAAGGCTTAGGGTAGCAAAAGAAAATCTTTTCTACTCTTGGCTTTTCCTGAGGCCCTACTATGTGACACCCACTTGACTTCTGAGCCTTGTGACATTGGTACTGCCTTCCCCCAATGGGGTACAGTGGAGCCAGAGGAACCTGAAACATGACGACGGCTTCTCCACTTGCCATGTGAGCTTAGGCAAGAGACTGAACCCCCCTGAGCCTCACTCTCCCCCTACATAGATTGTAAGTGCGTGAGAACAACCAGCAAAGGGCTTGGCACACAGTCATGGGAAGACTCGGTGAATTGGGTTTCTTCCCCTTCCTTGGTAGGACACAGTCACCGCCTGGCTGTGGCCGCGTTCGGTGTGGCTGGGTAGCTATCTCAGCCTGAGGGGCTGGCTGCTGGCGGTGAAAGGCTGAATTCAGCTCAGTATAGGATAGAAAAGCATGGAAAAGGTTACTTCAAAAACACAGGAATGAGCTCCCTGGCCATGGAGGTACTCAAAGTCTGGACGATCACTTAGTTGTTGGAAAGGCAGTGTGGGAGTTTGTGGAGGATAGGGCGAAGTGGTGATAAGTGTCCCTCCTGACTAGGATTCCCACTGTGAAAGGGCCTCTGGCCGCCTCCGTAAAGAGGAAACTGCACTGTTATTGATCATTCTCTCACTGTTGAAGAAATCCATTTTGTCATCATTACAGCTCTGCCTGCTGCCATGAAAATGCCAGGCTTCCCAGCCACGGGTAAACTTCCCAGCAAGAAGAAGCAGGACAGCAGTGCAAAGACACACAGAAACCAAAGGCCCAGAGAACTGCCTCCCCCGGGCAAAGCCGGCCCCTGGCTGGCCTGGAGGATCTTCCTCCCACCCTGCTTGTGCACTGCACACCACCACACTCACCGTATACCCAGCTGATGCAGACCACTTCAAACACAGACAGGAACAGCAGGCAAATGCCACTGGAGGCGTAGTAGTCAAACAGCTGGAAGATGTACATCCCGCCCTGCGGGGAGAGCGTGGAGCTGGGGCCATGGCCAGTGCAGGGCTGGGACATGCTCCGCCCCTCAGTAAGACAGCAAACGTCCATGTGGGGTGCACTCCTGCCCGGCCCGTGGAATGCCATTCCTTGCATCTAAAAGGAGCTTGCCCTGTCTTCAGGCCCCCGATCAACATAGAACAACAATCTCTGACAAGGGCCTGGGAGACTGTGGTGGACACACATTGTTTTGTCTGCCCAGCATCTCCTGTCTGGAAAGTGACACCCCTTATTCTGTGTTCCTTTCAGACTGGGGTGTCCCTCTCTCACTACTCCAGGCTTGAATAAGAATTACAGCCTGGACATTTGCTGCACTCTCAGGAAAAGGACCCTCTCTTTCCTCCGGGGTTGGCTGACAGTAACACGTAAGCCTGAAGCCCTGTGTCCATCCCTAACGTCACAAGAGAAAAGCCTGCCTCTGGGTGTAGTTACAGGATACCCAGGAGCACTCCTGACACTGTCACAAGAGCAGCTGGATCCAACCGTGCTGAAACCCAATTATCTCTAGATTTTTCAGCTACCTGACCCAGTACGTTCCCCTTTCTGCTTAAGCCAGATGTGTCGGTTTCTGTCACCTGCAACCAAAAGAGACCTCACAAATGCAGGTGGATTCTGTTGTGTGGTATGTACAGCCTTACTGTGGAGAGGCAAGGTGGGTATCCACACCCTTTGTCAGCATAAAAGAAAGTGTGGCTTTGAGAAGGGTCAGTAGCGTCCCCCATGGCTCCCTCCCTGGGGGCCTGGCCTGCAGGCCACCAGCCCCAGCTCACCTCAGTGACCAGGAAGAGCCCTATCAGGTAACACGTGACCGCGATGGTAAGGATGAGGAGCTCGCGCCGCCCGCTCTTCCGGAGCTGCCTGGGGAACATGTCCGTGGAGGCTGTCACCAGGCACTCCACACAGACAAACTGTGGGCCAGGAGGGGAACTGGGTAAGAGGGTGTGGGGCAGGCTGCTGGCCACTGGCCTGGACTCCACTTCCCCGGCTCATCCACAGAGATGCACAGGGGTGCAGGGAGAGGCACAAAGGGAAGAAATGGGGGTGCCCTGGGGTGAGCCAGCCCTGCCCTTGACTACAACTCCATGACAAAGAGTCTCAACAATGACGGTTAGAGGGGGCATATGTTCTGTCCCCCGGGCTCGGGGGCTGGGGCTGGGCAGCTCTGGCTGGAGGAACCATCTGGGAGGAAGCATCCATGCACGCGGAGGCTCAAGCCTGGGAGTGCAAAGCCAGTGCCCCTTCAGAGCAGAGGGTCTCCAGGCTTGGGGCCACGCCACCAACCCCAGGGAAAAGCGCTGGGGAGCGGGAGTGAGAGGAAAGTAGTGCCAGGATAAGCAGAGGCTGGCAAGAGGGTCACCAGGGCAGGGAAGACTGGGCTTCAGTGACATACCTGGCTGTCCAGCCCTAGGAATATGAGCATGATAAAGAATAGGCAGGACCACAGCTGCGATAAGGGCATCATAGTCACGGCCTTGGGGAAGGCGATGAAGGCCAGCCCAGGACCTGCCAGACACACAGCACAGTCAGGAGGGGCCAGGGCATGCTCTGCCCTTGGGGAAGAGGCGTCTCTCTGAGCACTGTGTGTGTGTGCACGAGTGTGTGCACGTGCCTGTGCATGTACTTTAAGAGGAAAGGATGATTCCATCTACTATTCTTCTATCCCCAGGCATGGAGAACATACCAGTCATCCATCCATCCATCCATCCACCCAATGTTGGTCCATCCATCCATCCATTCAATGTTGGTCCATCCACCCATCCATCCAATGTTGGTCCATCCATCCAATCCAATGTTGGTCCATCCATGCATCCATCCAGTGTTGGTCCATCCACCATCCATCACCCTCCCCCTCCTCTTTCCCACGGTAATGGAAGCCCTGCTTTGTGCTAAGCACTGCCACGATGCTAAAATTAAATCCTGTTACCCATACATAGATCATGCTGCCAGCTTCTGGGACTGATGCCTTTCAGCAGGAGAGAAGAATGTTCTCTGACTCTCCTTCCCCTCAGGCCCCAGACAGCAAAGTGGCACCTACCTGACTCGGCCACTTCAGAAATGGGCACCCCCTGCTCTTGGGACATGAAGCCCAGGATGGAGAAGACAACAAACCCAGCCACAAAGCTGGTGGCACTGTTCAGGAAGCAGAGGGCGATGCAGTCCCTGTGGGAGTGGGGCAAGGGCAGACAGAACGGGGAGGAAAGAGAGGAGTAGCAGAGAGAGCTCAATCACGGCAGGAGAGATCAAAAAACAGTAAGAGGGGACCAAGGAGAGAGAAGGGGAGGAAAGGGAGGCACAGAGGAGGTGAGGAAGGAAAGAGAAGAAAATGATGAAAATCGGACGGCAGACAGCAAAGAGAGAAGTGAGAGAGAAAAGGGAGAAGAAAGATGTTTAGTCTGGGAAATGAACCCACAAGATCATTTGACACGACTTACAATGAATAGGGAAGGCCTGGGCCCAGAGACTATGGGTCTTGGTCCAGAGCCGGCCCCCAGGCCCCTAGCCCTCCTTCGCCCTACCCGGCCACGCCGTTCTCACCTGTAGCAGTTGTTGTGGTACTTGTTGTAGCTGCCCAGGGCTGTCAGGCACCCCTGGCAGATGGCAAAGGAGAAGAAGATTTGGGTGCCCGCATCCATCCACACCTACACAAAACCCCAAGAGAGAGACAGAGGAAGCCCCCAGGGCCTGGAGCCAGGGCGACCCAGGAGCCAGACCCACCCCCTGCAGCACAGCCTGGCTCCTCAGTGCTCCCCACGCCCTTCCCTCCTGCATCCCAACTCTCCTTGAGCCTGTCCTCCTGTCTCCACGATGATCTCCTCCCTAGTAGGGCCCAGTTTTGATTTGGGTCTGTAGGCATTTAGTGAGCACCAAATACATGTGTGTTGCTTGAATTTCTCCAAGGGAACCTGCACACCTTGGCTGTGCCAAGGTCAAGCTGCAGCACACAGCTCGGAGCCACTTGCCTCATTCAACTAAGATCGCTGTATATAGTGCCTTAAGCATCTAGGACCTGAAGGCAAAGAGGCCGCGTCATTAAGATATCAAGATAACACACCCAGGAACCATGGCTCATGCCTGTAGGCCCAGCTGCTCAGGAGGCTGAGGCGGGAGGATGGCTTGAGCCCAGGAGGTTGAGACTGCAGTGAGCTATGATAGCACCACTGCACTCCAGCCTGGGGGACAGTGCCAGACCCTGTCTCTAAAAAGAAAAAAAAAAAATTTAAAGAAAAAAAAGTTGGAAGGAAATATACTAAAATGTTAACACGTTATACTTAAGTGGTGAAATTACAAGAGACTTTTACTTTTTTTCTTATAGCTTTCTTCCATATTTTCTTCCATATTTTCTAATTTTTCTCCAGTGGGCATCTATTACTTTTAAACCAAGGAAAAAGCAATACAAGACTTTCAAAACTACAGAGCTGGTTGGGTGGGGAAGGCGTCTGGGGAATTGGTCCCAGCACAGAACCTACCTGAGGGTCCTGGAGGCGGAGCAAATCTGGCTTCAGGTAATAGATGATTCCCTGGTAGGCTCCGGGAAGGGTCACGCCTCGAATCAGCAGAATGACGAGCATCAGGTAGGGAAACGTGGCTGTGAAATACACCACCTGGAGGTAGGGGGCAGGCCAAGGTCACTTCTGGTGGGGACATAGTGGTCTTCCAGCCACGCCCCACAGGCAGCATGAGTCATTTGGAGCTTAACCCCAGCCTGAGAGATAGCTAAGAGGGGGTAAGTACAGGAAACTTTCCACACCTCCCTTTACACATTCCAGTGGGCCTGCACTCCCTACAGGGGGTGAGATATACATCAGCAGGGGAAGGGTGGGGAGAGGAGGAGTAAGACAGGGAGGCAGGCAGGGTACAGGCTTCCAGCCGGTGACCTTTCCAAGACCATTTTTTTCCTCTTATTTTAGTCAACATGTAATAATCATACATATTTACGAAAAAGAGTGGTATTTCCGTACATGTATCTAATGCGTAACGATAAAATCAGGGCAAAGACTAATTTAAAATCCAGAATCGGGTCTTTCTTAGTCCCTTATCCTGGCTGTTCTCTTCTTGCCCCCTGACGAGAGTGGGACTCACCAGGGGAAAATGAGTGACCAGAGCTGCACAGTGATGTGTGGGGAAGTCGAGACTGTACTTTTCCAAGCTAATGGCTGGGAGAGCAGCGGTGGCCGGAGCTTCGGGGTGTTCCACTGTGCCGCTGAGCAAACTCAGCTCCTTCCCTGGGGGGCAGCGGGGCACTGCCTGTGCTCTTGTTTCTACAATGACCACTTTCATCATCACTTTACTAACTTGTTACAATTCAGGGAAGGGAAAGGCTGCTGCAGGAACAGACTAAGAATATGGCCAGGCAGAGAAGTCAGTATTCTGGCCATTCCTGGCTTTAAAAAGGCATGAGGCACAGTCTCGGGCTCTCTGGGTTGGAAATAATACTCAAATCTGAATACTTTCTATGTGACAAGCCCATCGTTGCTCATTCTTTTTAAGAAGCCCTTCAATGACTGGAAACTCACCTCCTCAAAGACAGTTCTGTTTGCTAATTCAAACTCAAAATTATCTTGCTGTGGTGTTAAATACAACAAGTGAGTCATAAGAGCGTGTGACCCTAATGATGTCATATCCACACATAATGGATACAGACACACACACATACTTATGAGAGAAACCAGAGGGCAGCATAGCAAAAGTGAACAGGGATTGGCCGTGTCGACCTGCCAGCAGTGACGAGCTCCAACAGCGGGGCGTTCTGTTTCTTATTTTGCCCTGAATATTCTTATGTAAACTGGACTTTTAAAGCCATATCGAAAGAGAAGGACTTCCCTGCACTGAGCTTAGCTCTGTCTTCCTGTGACTTCCCCGATCTCATTATGCATCACCCCTGCGCTACTCGGGAAGCATACATTTGTTTCTTTTTTCAGATGGAGTCTCATTCTGTCACTCAGACTGCAGTGCAATGGCATGTCTCCACTCACTATCACCTCCGCCTCCCAGGTTCAAGCAATTCCCCTGCCTCAGCCTCCCAATTAGCTGGGACTACAGGCACATGCCACCACACCCAGCTAATTTTTGTATTTTTAGTAGAGACAGGGTTTCACTATGTTGGGCAGGCTGGTCCCAAACTCCTGACCTCATGAGCCACCCACCTCAGTATAGTTTCTTAATAGAAAGAAATCAGTTCTCCGGAGGGTCCCCCTGGAGTGTTCCCGTGGACTCTGGGGGCCACAGGGAGTTTCCCAGGAGCCAGGACAACTCACCTTGCCTGTGGACTTGACCCCCTTCCAGATGCAGAAGTAGCAGATGACCCAGGCGAGCAGGAGGCACAGGGCCAGCTCCCAGCGCAGGGCCCCCAGGTCATGGATGCCCGAGGTGATGCCCAGAACTCGTCTCCTGGCACATTGGGAAAAATAAGTAACCAGGGAAAGGGTTAATGGGGATGACAGTTTGCCTCTGTCAGCAAGTCTCCTGATTCTCAGAGCTGACCCCGCAGATCTCATATTCCAGGACTTCCCCTCCACCCACCCCCCCCAGAGTTGTGCCATGTTCCTGAAGACCAAACTGCTACCATCATCCCATAGGTGTGACTTTCTTTCTAACTCATGCAGACTTTTCTCTTGTACAGAAAGATGGAGAGAGAGAGAGGTGAGGAATGTATAAATGAGCATTTAGAGAGTAGATAGTTATACATGCAGGTTGATGGGCAAATGCATGGGTACCCCACGGAGGGGCTGAATGTGTGTTAGCATCTAAACTGTGATGGGGTGCTGGAGCTGCATGCGTGGGTGTGAGGGTTTTGTACTGTGAGGGCATGCATGTGTGAGGGCATTGGTGCCTATGTGGGGGTTACGTCAGTGTGACAGAGTACAAGCAGCCTTGCGTGGGAATGTAGGTGGACAAGTGCAGGCACAGGTGATGTGAAGGTGTAAGCTGTCACGTGAGAGGGTGAGTTTGTGAGTGGAGGGTGTGCCCATGTCTTGCTGCGAGCACTCATGCCTTGGGCAATTTCAAGCTACCAAAGTGACACCACCAAACACGGCACTGGGAAGAGACACGCACACTCAGTTCTCCTAAGGCTGTGAAGACTGCGTCCAGCACCCCACTGGACATGTGGGCAGACATATGCATGGAAGTAGGGATGTGGGGCTGAAGGTGGATGTGATGAACAAATGTGAGTCTACGTGGACCCATGTGGGCAGATGTGAGAGTGTTCTCCCCTGCCTCCGTGATGTGTGGGGTTGGAGTGGGGTGATGGAGGAAGTGTTGGAAAGCACAGAGACTCTTAAACTTGCACCCCAGACATCCAGATTTACACCCCAGACATCCAGACTTGCATTCCAGATATTCATATTTGCACCCCAGACATGCAGAGGTACACCCCAGACATTCAGATTTGCACCCCAGAAATCCAGAGGTGCACCCCAGACATCCAGAGGTGCCCCCCAGACATCCAGACTTGCCCCCCAGACATCCAGACTTGCCCCCCAGACATCCAGACTTGCACAGCTCGGACATGCAGATTTCCTCTGCTCAGAATCTCTTAACATGTGGCAAATGGGCCCAGCACCTACTCCCAGAATTCCATGACAGGTGAGGTCAAATTCTCAGATGGAGTCGCTGTGCCAGCTCCTGAGTGGTTCAGAAAGTCCATGCAATGCTCTGTTGGGGACAAGGTTAGGGAGGAAATGGAGGGAGATGTGCTCATACCCTAGTTACCCCTGGCCCTCTGGCCTTGCAGCCTAGTGGTCCTCACCACTCCTAGCAGCAGGAGCTTCTTTTGGAGTCCCCACTCTCAAAGCATCAGGAGGCTCATGGGGCCAGCTCTTCCTCCCCCTCTCTTGCTCCCTGTGAATCTGGCTGCTCACCTGGCCGCCCTGCCAACCTCAGACACCATCCAGACTTCAGATCCACTTGCCCCACTCCCCCAGGGGCGGCTGGTATGGAAAGCACTCTCCCCTCTGGCCGGCTCTGACTTCCTGTCTCTCCACTTGGCAAACCAAGGGACTGAGGCCCTGTGCCTGCTCTTCCCCCTGTGTGGAATGTTGTTCACATGCTGGGCTCCTTCTCATTTCCGGCCTCAGATGACACTTCTCCCTCCCATTGTTCTATGGTTTCTGCAGTTGTGTTCACCCATCACAGTTTGTAGTGGGTGCGCTTATTTGTCTGTTTCTACCACCAGACTGCAAACACAGTGAAGGCTGGGTCCCTGTTGCTTTTGCTCAGCCTTGGCCCCATCTCCAGCCCTCGGCACTGTGTTTAGCACATAGTAGGTGTCCAGAAAGTGCTTGTTAAGTACATGAGTGAATGAGTATTGATAACCCTTGAAGTTATTTAATACAGTCCCATTGGCTTCTCCCAACCACATTGACTTGTCCTATGGCTGGTCTGAGGGTCACAGAAGGCCCAGGCAGCAGAGCTGGCCCCGGAGCCCATGTGGCTTGGCTGTGAGGCAAATTCTGCCACACACTCTATCACTGCTTAGGCATCGCCAGCCCCTATTAGGCAACACCCCGGGGGGCTGAAATGATGGTACCTGTGTTCCAAAAGTTGCTGCAGGTCGTCCAGGGCAACTCAGAGGTGAAGGAGCTGAACAGATAGAAGAGAGCCCAGGCAAGGATGATGATGTAGTAGACATTCAAATATGACTCAATGACCACGGATGCCAGACCAATGCCTTCCGGAGTGGGGGGAGGTGGGAGGGACAAGAGAGATTAACGTTAGCAAAAACGTCACATAGAAGCTGCCAGTTGACATTACAAGGGTATTGGGAGCCACACAAGGAGAACCACTGGGGTTTATCTGCATGAGAAGCAGTTCACAGTATCTTTGTTTTTCTTCTTTCTCTTTTCTTTTTTTTTTTTTTAGCCACCTTGCCCAACCCACAGCATATTTTTCTAAGGAAGAAAAGCAGGTCACAGGACATTACCTTATGCATTCTCCCATTTTGGTAATATATATTTGAACTGTTTTTTTTCATGAGAAAAGTTCTGAAAGGATTTTCACACAAAACTTAACAAATGATTCTCTAGGTGGTAAGATTTCAGGTAACATTTTCAAGTTTCTCGGGTTTTTTTTTTTTTTTTTTTGCTATCTGCATTTTCTAGTTTTTCTATGACAACCATGTATGGGTTGTAAAATGAAAAGGGGCTGGAAGAAGGAAGGAGCAAGTAGGAAAAGTTGGTAAGAATGGGTCTCAGGGCCAGGCACAGTGGCTCACGCCTGTAATCCTAGCACTCTGGGAGGCCAAGGTGAGCAGATCACTTGAAGCCAGGAGTTCGAGATCAGCCTAGCCAACATGGTGAAACTCCATCTCTACTAAAGATACAAAAATTAACCTGGTGTGGTGGCGCATGCCTGTAATCCCAGCTACTTGGGTGGCTGAGGCAAAGGTTGCAGTGAGCCGAGATCGTACCACTGCACTCCAGCCTGGGTGACAGAGGGGTCTCAGATAAGAGCAAAAGCAAGAAACCAGTGAGGAGGAAAGAAATTGTGCCTGCATCAGGAACTCAGGAGCCTAAGATGGCACCTAGTGCCGTCTCACCAGGGGCCAGCAGCAAGACCGCCAGCAAAGGCAGAGACCTGGCTGCTATTTTAACAGTTGTGAAGCCTTGTGGTTAGCTGGATGCACTTGGTCCCCAGGCAGTGTATTTAGGGTGGGAGGGGGTGGGGGAAGGGGGTATTTACACACACCTCCCCAGCCCACGTCTACAAAGTGGAATGTTTTGCACAGTCATTTTAAAAGGCAGGTGGCTCCGGAGTCCTGCAGCTAGGGGCTGGGGCCCGGTTCCCCAGAGGAGAGAACCCTCACTGCTTCCCTGCCGGGTTAGCCCCTTTCTTAGTCTTTACTTGATGCTCAATAACCACTTTTTTTCTTTTTTTAATTGGTGACAGAGTCCAGGCTGGAGCTCAGTGGTGTGATCCCGGCTCAATGCAGCCTCCAACTCCCGGGCTCAAGCGATCCTCCCACCTCCACCTCCCAGGGGACCACCAGCAGACCTGGCTAATTTTTTAAATTTTTTGTACAGAAGGGGGAAGGCGGGGGTCTCACTATGCTGCCCAGGCTGATCTCGAACTCCTAGGCTCAGGGGATCCTCCTGCCTCCACCTCCCGAAGTGCTCACTACTTAATGAAGGGCTGTGGGCCTTTCAGAACAGCCTGGCTGAAAAATCAATGCTGACTGGGAACAAAACCACGCCTTTGGGGCCAGGTGAGCCCACCCTGGCAAGGACCGGTTCAGCAGCGGTCTCCACTGAGCAAGGGCTTTGGGGCGGCCCGGGCGGGTGTCCGCCGCGGAGGTGGGCGTGGCGCTGCGCCGGAGGGGACCCGCAGATGGCAGAGGGTCCCCGGGGAGCGGGCGGGGTGTTCAGAGCGCTCACACAGACACCCACACAAACAAACAAGCGGCCACTGTACCGCCGCGGAACGCGCTGTGCTCGCGGCCGCCCTCCCACCTGGCATACGGGGTCACCCGGGGGACTCAGCTGACCCGGGACGAACGAGCCGGGGGCAGGCGATTCTGGTGGGGCCAGCGGGGAGCGGGGGCAAGGGCGGGCCCATCCCTGAGAGAGAGCAGGAGTGGTGTCGGGTGGAGAAGCGGCCACTGAGTGAGTTGTGGAGGGAGCGCGTGGGTGAAGGCAGGACCGAGCTTTGAGCCAGGGCGCGGTGGGCGGTGAGGCAGGCAGATGGCGAGGAGAGCAGCCCGGACTCCCAGCGGCAGAGGTGCACACACCTCCCTCTGAGATCCGAGGCCTGGGGGTCTCGTTGACTTAGAAAAGAAGGAAGGAGCCACGATCTCCCCTCCTTTCCCATGCCAGTGCTCTGTTTGCTCACCCTGACCATGGCACCCCCATAAGCTGTCTGTGTGTTCCAGAGAGCCCACCCCTGCGCCTGCTGTCCATGTGCTACTTGGACCTGGGGATAGGACCCCACTGGATGGGGCGTTTACACTACTGCTGGGAGGGAGAGCAGAACAGGGGGAAACTGCTCTGGCTGAGGCACAGCACCCCTGGAGCACCCAGAACCTGTGAGTAGAAGCATGGGTGAGCCAAGCTTCACTCGGTCCAGCCCCTCACTGCTGCCCCTCCAGGGGTCCTATGGTTGCCCCAAGAGGCATCAGCACCAAAACGACCTCCCCCACCTCACCCCCCAGTCAGTGGTCAGGGTCCCAGCTTACTCCAGAGCCAGTGTTTCTCCACCAGGCTCACCTCTCTGCAGCCCACGCATGAGGCCTGATTCTGCACTTGGCACAGGATGGGCTTAAGTGGATGAACGAGGCAGTGGATGGGTAGGAAGGGAGACACCATGGGGAATGCAGGCAAGATGGTGGCCCCATGAATAGGAGGGTGGGGGAGGATACATACCCTGGAAGAGGGGGCAGATCTTCCTCCAGGCTGTGACACTGCCTTGACTGGTGTATTGGCCCAATGCCACCTCCAGGAAGAACACCGGGATGCCGCAGGTGAAGAAGAAGATGAAGTAGGGGATGAAGAAGGCTCCTGCAGAAGAGGGAAAGGCAGGGCTGAGCCACATCCCGGCTCTTCCTCAGCCTCACTCCTTTCAGATTCCCTCACCCCCTGCCAGACAAACACAGCCTCCACCAATCTAATCTTTTTTTTGAAACAGAGTCACCCTGTCACCCAGGCTGGGGTGCAGTGGCACGATCTTGGCTCACTGCAACCTCCATCTCCAGGGTTCAAGCCATTCTCCTGCCTCAGCCTCCAGAGTGGCTGGGATTACAGGTGCGTGCCACCATGCCCAGCTAATTTTTTGTATCTTTAGTAGAGACGGGGTTTCACCATGTCGGCCAGGCTGGTCTTGAACTCCTGACCTCGTGATTCACCCACCTCAACCTCCCAAAGTGCTGGGATTACAGGTGTTAGCCACAGGACCCAGCTCACCATCCTATTCCTAATCTCCCTTCTGGCACCTCCCAAGGGCCCAACTCGGCTTCCTCCTATCTGTGTTCAATTGTGAGTGTTAGGCAGATACAGGTTGGAATGGTCTGATCTGAACCCTACCCAGAATGAGAAAAACCTTGGAAGGAAAATTAATGAAATCTTAGGTGGAAATTCTAATATATACACTATTTATTTTCTTAGTGTGCTTTACAAATCTAGGCAATAGATTATTTTTGGAATAAACACGTCTTCTGTATAACTTGATATGCTTATTAAACTTTTGGTACATTTTAGGGAATAACAAACAAAAACGCCTCAGGAGCATTATTTTCCCATTAAAAATTTTCAGGGTGTCTGTTGCCTCCACCCAGTTCTGATCTGACCTGGGCTTCCAGCAGAGAAGGCCATCATGTGATTAGGTGCCGACCTACAGGTGCCAGATGGAGGCAGGCCTAACAGACATCCAGCAGTCTGGACCTTCAGGGGGCAAATGAAGAGGTTGGTTCTGGATCACATATAGGGCCTCCTCTACCCTGGGTTTCTAGAAGGCTAACACTGCCAACACCCTCCCCTCAAAGGACCTTATCAGCACCTGGCTTTGGAAGACTGCCCTGGTTCATGTCTCCTTGGCGTCAGCCCAGGCTATGGGCATGGGCAGCCCAATGGTGTCCCACAGGGACAGGGTGCGCTGAAGCCTGCTGTTGGTTGAAGCACCTCTAAGTTGTGCCTTACCGTTGCTACGTGCTCTTCCCTGAAGCCCTGACAACCAGACAATGGGAATTTCCTGAAGTTCTCTTTTGTGGTGAATGATTTCCTAAGGATGATCTAGTTCCGCGCCACCCTCTTTTTCATGACCCAAGACCTCATCAGACCGATAATTACATTACTCCTGTCTCTTTTGAAAAATTTTTCACTACAGAACTATGCTTACTAATTAATAAGTTTCCCTGCATATATCAATAAAGATCCTATTTAACTGCCAGTCAGGCCTTACGTCAGCTCGATGTAAACTTTATTGTCACTATGAGTTAGTACAGCTCAGTCTAAAGCAAAAAAATTTAGACATTTGAAGTAGCCCGTGACGTCCTGTTTTCACATCTATCCATCATCAGATTACCGGAAATGAGACAGTGCATTCCTGGCCCTTCTTTACTCCCCTCCTAGACCACCAAGGACCAGTGACTCCAGATTGGGACACCCAAACTCATTTGGCCCCCTTGTGTTGAAGATGAAAGAAAGGGTGTGTTTCCCAGAGTTAGGCTGGGACGGAGGTAACCCGGCTCTGACATTCCATAACGTTACCAGGGATACTTATCTCTCTCTCCACCCCACCCCACCACCAGGACCAAGACCACAGCCATAGCAGAAGCCAATGGCAGGACAGAGGCAGGGTGGGCGCCCAATGCTGGGGGCCCTGCCTCCCAAGCCCTAGTGCTCTCTCCCTCCCAGATGGCTGGGCGAGGACTGCGCCATGACGCAGGAATCAGCCCGCCTGGTTCCAAGGCCCTCTGCGGTCCTGGGCAAATCCTCCTCCACCAAAGGAGGGCTCGGCCTGGGCCACCTCCAGCTCCAACCGTAACATCCTATATGGCATGAGACGGTGGCGCTGGATGAAGAACGGAATCACCACCCTGCCCCTTCATCCTGCCTCCCCTGACTTTCTGGGTCAGCCTCCCCTCTCGGCCTCAACATCATAGACTGAGCCAGCCCAAGAAAGCCCACTGCTATTTCTAAGAAGTCATCAGTTCAAGCAGCTTGTGATGATAACTATAAGCTTTAAAACACATAGCAAGATACACAGTAGACACTCCGTCGACACTGGCCAGATTTCATATAAATAGTGTTTAGGAGGATTTTCTGAACAATGGTTATCTCTAAATGTGAGTGTTCCTTGCTACCTTCCTGAAATGTTTCTAATATTTGCAATAAACATATACCGTTTCCACAAGAATAAAGGTGATTTCAAAAGCAAAAAATGAATCTGACCACGCAGAAAGGACTGCACATTGAAAGATTCTATTCCAGTGAAATATCCCTAATAGCGATCTGTAAAGGCAGCGCATCTGTCTTTCTGTTGCCAAGGGCTGGCAGGGAGAGAGAACGAGGAGTGCCTGCTAATGAACGCAGGATTTCTTTTGGGGACGATGAAAATGTTCTAAATGGTGCACAGTTCTGTGACTACACTAAAAACCACTGAATTGTACACTTAGAAAAAGGAATCTGGCCCCTCCCCACCAAGACCCTGCTAATTTTTACAACCAGTGCTGAAAAATAATAAAATCATGTTTCCTTAATTTGAAAAAGACTCAAAGGCAAGCTATTCCTCAGAGCAAAATTGTTTCAGTGGCTCCCATCTCACTCAGAACAGAGCCTGAGTGGCCCCTGCTAACTCTCTGACCTCACCCCATTATTCTCTCCTCTCATTCCCCCCCAGCCACAACTGCCCCGCACTGCTTCTCAGACAGGCCTGCTCTTCTGCCCCCAGGACTCTGGCACTTGCTGCTCCCTCTGTCAGGAGTGTTCTCCATCCAGGATCCATCCACTGCACCTACGCCTTCACCTCCTTCAAGTCCGCTGAAAGGTCACTTTCCCTCTGCACACCCAGCGTTCCCTATCCCTCTTCCCTGCTTCACACCTCGCCCCTCCACTTGCCACCATTTGCCGTAGACCATGCTGAACTGCTTGTCTCCAATCTGCCGTGGACACAGGACAACCCCTCAGAATCCCTCCGTGGCGTTTAGCACACAGAATGTGTTCTGTTCTGCACCTGGTACCGGGTCTGGCACGTGATGGTCTGGCAACCATATTCGTGAATGAATGACTGAATTCTATCAGCAACCGACCTTTACATAGTCATAAAGGAGCTTGTTAAAAACCAGAATTTCTTGGTCCTGCCCATCGCCTAATTTCATCTTCACTGTCATCCTGGGAGGTATTGTCCCCATTTCACAGAGGGGGACGCTGAGGCTAGTGGTGGAGCTGGAAGCAAATTCAAGTCCTTCAACTCCAAAATAGCCCTCCTTTTATAAGCCACACTTCCCAGGAAGGAGGGACCAGGTAGGCACTGCCCAGCTGCCAGGGCACAGTTCTCCCCACCACGCCTACCTCAAAGTGAACTCACCACCTCCATTTTTGTAGCAGAGATAGGGGAACCTCCAGACATTGCCCAGCCCAATGATCTCCCCGGCCACTGACAGCACAAACTCCATCTTGTTGTTCCAGTGGCCCCGCTCCTTCACCTGGTCCTCGTCTTCCGGGTCCAACTTCTCTCCCTCCTCGGGGACCCAGGAGACCACAGGAGGCCCATGCTCGTGGAATGCCACTTTCCCATCCATGGCCGCCTGGTGGATCAGGAGGCCCCGCTGGGTGGGCAGCATGACAAGGGCCAACGCCTGGTGGGAAGAGAAGAAACGAGCTATAAAACCCGACGTGCGCCGGCCAGCCGCGCTTCCCTGTCCTGGTCTCTGATGTCAGCATATTGCTGCTTTTCTTCCCAAGTGCTCCATGGCATCTACACCTAAAGTCACCCTTCAGTCTCACAGCTCGCAGAGCAAAATAGGAGCAAATCTTCGTTTTCTGAGTTTGCAGATGAGGAAATCCAGGCCTTGACAGATGCAGTGACTTGCCCAAGACCACGCAGGAGCAGACTGTGAAGAAACGCAGGCCTGGACTTGTTATTCTGTGTCTAGTCACCTGCCCAGCCAGCCCGTCAGCCCAGGTCCTTGGGCCACTGAGTGACCTCAGCCTCCAGGCCAGAAGGGATCAAAGGCTGTGGAGGTAGCAAGGGTCAAAGGGCAGGTGTGGCCGAAGTGACTGCAGGGCTCTCTCCTAGCCAGCTGTGTGCTAAGGTGATAGATCAACTTGGAGTAAACAGGGGAGCCGGCAGCTCTGGGCAGCTGATTGGGAGGAAAAGAGAAGGTGGGGCCTCTGAACAAGGCCGGATGACAACCAGGATTGGCACCAGGGGCAGCCTTTGAGGGAGCCCCAGCTCCTCTTCTCTCCATTGCGTCTCTGTCCTGAGAAAAAGGACTATCCTGAGAAAAACTGGGGGCCCTGGTACCAGAAGGAGTCACCAGACCAGTTCTCACTTGGCTGGCAACCATCTCCAGATGACCCCCAAGATGACCAAATGACTGATTCCTCAAGAAGGAGGCCCAGCAGAGGCTGCCCATCTCAGCGGGGCACTGCCCTTCCCTTCTCCCTGCCCTCCTAGAGAGCCCAAAGCTCCCTAGCCCTCCAGAAAAATGACATGGGCCATTCACAGTTCTACTCTCTGTCCCTTGGTCTGCTTGTCAGCTGCCAGGAGATAAAGCCAGTACTGTCAAATTGTATCTCCAATCTATGTTTGCCTTCTCCTCCCTCTCATACACACAAACAATTGCTCTGTGGCCAGCTCCATCTTTATTCCCAGGGAATTGCCAAGAGGAGGTACCCCAGACTGCGGAGGGGAACACCCGTCCCACAGCCCCTCACCTCTGAGGGCCACTGGGGGAATCAAAGTGACCGGGTCTGCCAATGCTCCACGCTTCTCCAAGGCTCTAGGGAAGCACAGGGACTCTTTTTATTAAGGAAGAGTCTGTGTTTATTTGTTGGTCCTTTTATCCCAGGCAACAGCCCAAGCCCAAGTCAGTTAGAAAGGCGTGGGCAGGAGCCATTTGAGGTTATGGAAATTTTTGAAGGTGACTTGGAGGGTGCAGGTTATCCCAGGAATGGAAAAGCATGTCAGAGTGAAATTCTGGTATTGGGACCTACTCATGGCAAGCTCAGCCCAGGAGGGAGGATGAGGATAGTCAGCCAGTGGAAATCAAAGACCATGAGTCTCTGATACAAGGGAAACGGGGGAGGAAAGAGAGCAGACCCGTGGGGGCTTTGGGCACTGGAGCCTTGGGTTGAAAGAATGAGGAGTTTGGCTCTAGTGGAGCAGTTGGTAACAGCTGAACTCAAATGTGGATGCTGCTACAGAATTAGGACCGAGGCACCCTGAGAAATGACCCCGGAATCATCACCAAACAAATTCACAAACCAGTGAACGAGCTTGAAAACACCGATGTAAAAGCACCCGGCAGAAAACCCAAGTTCTAATCCAGATCTAACTGTTTGTAACAATAGGTTAACACCTGAGTAAGCACTGTGTTAAAAGCAGGCACTCTGTGTGCATTATTGAAGTGCATCCTCTGAAGAATCTTTCAAGTAGGTATTACTATCAGCTCCACTTTATGTGCGAGGAAGTGAAGCTCCAAGAGATTAAGGAACTGTGCCTGGCACCTGCAGGGGCCAGAATAAACTTACCAAGACAGTGAGTAGAGGAGTTGGGTCTCTAACTTGCTGTGTGACCTCAGGCAGATCACACCTCCTCTCTGAAGTTTAAGTCTCCCTGGAAGAGAGAATGACCACTGCTCAACAGGCGTTTTTGGAGGGTGAGGGGCTAAAAATGAGACTCGATAAAGAGAAGGAGAACTGACTGCCTTTGCTCACCAGGCCATAGGGTTGCTCATCTCAGGGCCAGCCCCACGCACAAGGGCCCCTAGGGCGGTGGTCAGAAATGAGCCTTACCGTTGCCAGACCACAGACAGCTACTGCAGGACCAAGGTGGTCTCAAGAGTCGGAGGAGTGGAGACTTGCTGGGGAGAAAGAGTAAATGAAGGGAAAGCCAGAGGGGAGCAGGGGCAGGGAAGCAAACCACAGAACCCAGTTTGAGCCCAGATTTGGGTTTTGTCAGAAACAGGGGAAGAGAGAAAAGAGAACATGAACTGATGAACTGTCACTGACGTGGTTTTTAAAAAAATAAAAGGTGATTGGGAGGAGTGTAACTTACGGTTAAGAATGGAAATCCAGAATGGCAGAATGAAAGCAAGAGCAAGTGAAAAGGAAAGCTGGCCCCGAGCCATGGCAAGTCAAGGGGAAACAGGCTTAGGTTGCAGCAAGAGGGAGTTAAGTTAGACTCAGGGAAGAAATGGCCCCGAGGATGTTAGCCACCAAAACAAGCTATACCAGCTTCTCCTTTCTGGGCTACTTTTTAAAGGCAAAGGACTGCACACCCCACCCCCGCTGTGCCCTTCCACCTCCAGCTTCAGCTGGCCACCTCTCCAGCCCCTTGCGTCTCCTCTCCAGGTGGCCCCACTACTTTGCTAAGCTGGAGCAGAGGGTGAAGGACAGGGAATGGGCCTCATCACACTTCAGTGCCCTCCAGAAGCAAACACACCAGTTCCCACACTGGGCTTGCTGCCGCTGAGAGGAAATCTTCAAGAGACTAGAAAGTCCAAAGTTAACTCTGTTTTCAGGAGCTGGGCATGTAGCCAGAGGCCCGGCTGGGCTAGCAGAGGAGCAGACAAGACCAGAAATGCTGCTGCCCATGTGCTGCTTGGGTTCCAGCTCCATCCCCTTTGCTTCCCAGTCTAGCATAGAAACAGCTCAGCCCCTGCACATGGGGGGGAATGGGACACCCCAGCCCCTGCTTCAGCCCACCCCACCCACATACCAACACCCCTTCCCATACACATACTGGTACCATTTCCCGTCACATCCCTTTGCACACACATACCTGTGTGCATGGCACCAAAACCTGGCTCTGTCTGTAGTCCTTCACACCCCGTGAGCTCCTTGTCTCAGCTGGTGCCAGCCCACAACTCCCTCAGTGCCCTCCTCGGGCACAAGCACACCCATGCTACCCACCGCCCAAAGCCAAGACAGCTTCCTCCTGGGAGACGCCTGGCATCCAGCTTGTCATGCTCAGCCAGCAGGCAGAGGGCAGGAGCCCCTCACCTGTGATCATCCATTGCAGTTCCTGGGCCCTGAGGAATGCCCTGAGGTTTCTCCTGTCCACTCTTCCTTCCACCTCACTGGGCACTGTCTGCTTCCCCTCCCTTCAGTCAGATGATCACCCCTGCTTTCACCCACTGCTGTGACCAGCTCCCCATCAGTGGACTTTCCTGCTCCACAGGCTAATCTCTGAGCCACTCCCACGCTGGACGGGGTGGAGCTAGGGGAAACCCTTGTCCTGAGAGTCACAAGCATCAGACTGGCCCTCTGGCCTGAGATTATTGCAGGTCCTGCCTCCCGCCGCAGACACTCACAGTTCCACAGAGTCTCCAGGGCTCTCCCTCCATCCCCTCTGAGCAGCAGTGGGAGACTGCAAAGACCCAGCCAGCCCTCCACTTCCTGCTCACCTCAGTGCCCCGCACTGGCTCCTGTGGTCAGCTCAGCTGCGGGCATCAGGTCTCCAGGAGAGTCCCAGGGCAGCTGCTTACAGGAAACCCAAGAGAGCCAGGACCTGAAAGAGAAACCGTCCTCCACATTCACCCTTTATCCTGTTCCTCCCAGAGCAGAATCCCATCCAACTTGTCCAGGGACTTCCAGACAGAAAGAAGCTGTGTGTGTGTGTGTGTGTGTGTGTGTGTGTGTGTACACATATTGGGAAGTGAAGGGACAGAGAAATACCAGGAGCAACAGGAGGGACTGAGGCCAAAAGTTTGCAAACCAAGATTACAACATTCAACCTCAGGAAGTCAAGTCCTCTGTCCCCAGCACTCCCACCCCCCTTCCCACTCCCACTGTGAACCCACTGCCTCCAGATGGGTGTCCTCCAGTGGGCATTGCCCCATGATGACCCCTCCAGAGCTGGGCTGAGCTGCTCCCTTGGGCAGGGGAAGGGTCTCGGAGACTCACACCCTGACCTCATCTTCCCTCCTCCTGCTCCTTGCCCTTCCCCCTTCCCCCTTTTCCCCTGTCCCCCTCCAGAACCATCTCCTTCCTGAGGAAGGGGAGATGGGGCTGTGCAGGGCAGGGAACAGCCCTCTCTTACCAGAGACTCCAGGCTGGAAACTGACAATTTGGGAAGGGAGTTGACCTCACTGACAAGGGCAAAGGAGGAGGGTGAATCACATGCTGGACTTTTCCACCAAGTACCTGCCCTCTGTGGTTTCCAGGCAAGTCTCTGGACCTTCACAACCGCTACCCATATCCTTGGGAATTTCCCAGAGAAAGCACCCAGAGCAAACCTCAAGAAGCAATGTAGAGAGGACCCAGGCTTGGGGCCAGAGACAGACCTGAGTTTCTCTTCCTCCTCTATCATGTATCAGCCACGACAGCTAGGCAAGGGTCAGCCTCGGTTTCCCAGTCTGTCAAAGGTGCGTAACAGTACAATATCTACTTTGCAGGTTGCTGTGATGGTCCCGGGATATATATCATAGGTGTTTGAGGGGAGGTGTGGGTATTGGTTGTGGGTCTTCTGGAAGCAGAGGCTGGGATGGTGCGGGGTCTGGTCCCAGACCGCTCTGGTCACCTCACAGCACCAGGCAGCTAGCTAGGATTTGTCTGGAGTGGCCTGGCAGCTATCAGTGGGGAAGGGTGATTTTTCAATACATGTGCCCTATGCTATGAGCCCAGTGAGCTCCTCCAGAACAGTATCCTCATCACTGTCCCTGAGCACGCCCACCTGGTGCTGGGTACAGCACTGTCCCACCACTCTTCATTCAGACTAGCTGGTGCCTCCTTCAAGACAAACGAGATGCTTCTTCAGCTCCAGTTGGTGAAGGGAGAGGAAGTTGTGGGGAGAAAGGGAAATTTCCTTTTACATATGCTTCCCAGCAGGGGTGGGTGTGAAGTGAGAATATCAGTCTGTAGTTTTCCATCCAGCACCCCCACTCTGTGTCTCTCAGGCCCCTCTCAGCATCTCCTGTGGGGTTCCACAGGAAGAGGAAGGCAGAGGAGGTCTCAGTTCTCAGACCCATTGCCTCTGTGAAGCCAGAAGCCAGGCTGGAGGTCAGCTGTGGCACAGTAGGACACGGCCCAGCCAGATCCATACTTGAGCTACCCTGGTGCTCAGGTGTGACCTGTCCCTGCATGTCAGGTCCTCGGTGGATTGACTACAGAGCTCGCAGAGGGGAGATCCAAGTCCATGAGATCACCTAGCTGCTGCTACTCCAGAATGAAACACAAGCCTCCCAATAAAGAGGAGAAAGAGGGGAGGATCAGGCTGGCCAAGAGGGTGAATTTCCTTGTTGATTCCCTCAAAAATTATATTTCGTGCCTACAGTGACATGCTTTCTGTAAGGGTGAGCTGCAACAGCCCAGCAGTCTGTCACTTCTCCTCCACCTTGTTGGAGGACAGCTGCCTGGTTGGCCTGACCCAGGGAGTGCAGTTGGACTTTCCCCGAAAAGAGCTACCTTGTCCCTTCCTGTTTTTATCAGACTGCCCTTGGCCTTATTCACACCATCTTCATGTTGAGCCCTTCCTTACTCAAGTTCACTCCAATTCTCCTAGCCCCCAAGATCCACTTGGTATTCAGACCAGTTAGTCAGCTCCTGAGGCCAGAGACCCTCATCTTTGCAAATGATAGGCATCCTGGAAAGCCTAGCCGAGACCGGGTTATTTCCACACTGAGGAGAGTGAAGATGACAGGCGGCTAGATGAATCTGTTACCTGGCTGCAGTAGGACCACTGGACACCACAGCATGTTCTCCCCACCCTCATCTTCTAACCCCAGGCATACTTTTAGAAGACCTGGAATAGGACTTACTTCCTGAGCATCTAACTCAGACAGGGAGTTTTACGTGTTACCTCATTTTATCACCTTAAGAATCTTGAAATGTCAAAATTATTAGCCCCATTTTACAGACAGAAGACAGGTGAACGAATAGAAGATAAGTGATTTGTCCTAAAGCCATGCATAAGCAAATGATGGTGCTGGGATTTGAACCTGGGCCTCTTGGCTCCAAAAATCTATGCTAGTTTCACTGAAGCATACTGTTCCCCTGACCATGAATATCTATAGGGCAGGGGTCTCATTTCATAATTCTTTATTTCTGCCTCTATCATATAATACAATGATGCCTTAGAATAGGCACTCGGTGTTTATTGGATGGAAGATGGATGGATGAATGGATAGATGGTTGGATGGAGGATGGATGGATGGAGCATGGATGGATGGAGGTATGGAGGATGGATGGATGGAGGGATGGAGGATGGATGGATGGAGGGCCGAATGAATGGATGGATGGATGATGGATGGATGGATGGATGGATGGATGGATGGATGGATGATGCATGGATGGATGATGCATGGATGGATGATGGATGGATGGATGATGGAAGATGGATGGAGGATGGATGGATGGATGCAACTTGAAGGGGGAAAAATAATTACAGTTTTCCCAGAATCAGAAGGCTTGGATGACTCAGGTCCTGCTTGTCTTGGACAATGCTGCTGTGCAGAGGAGCACCCTTAGGCCACAGGACACAGGTTTATTTTAGGCCTACCTCTCCCTTGCCTCCTAGTAAAAATACTTAGCTCAATAAATGTGTGATCTCCTTCCTGGAAACCAGTGCAACCTAGTCTTGAGGCTGGAGACCGCAAGGATGTCTCTAAACTCTTCCTGAGCTTTGCTGTGATGCTGACAGCCCCATGTGGTGGGGCTGGGGCTATGGGAAATAGGATGGATCTGTCTGAATGGGTCCCCAGGGCAGCTGTCCCTCTAGCATCTGCTGGAGTCTAACAACACTGATGAGAGTAGAACTATTCCTGTTTTATGGAGGAGAAAACTAAGGATCAGAGAGGTGAACTTGCCCAAGGTCACACAGTTAGTAGTAAAAGGTACAGGATCCAAGCCAGGCCTGTAAGCCCCTCTAAAGAAGCATGCTCAGCTGGCTGTGGTGTCTCTGAGTTTGCACATGTGCACATGTCTCTGAGACTACAGAGGGGCTGTGCCTGCATGCCCATGTATGGATCTGAGACCTGGGTGTCCATGTGGCAAGGGCTGAGGCCCCATGCAGCCTGGTGGGCTCAGTGCCTAACAAGCTGCTTCCCCACAGACCTGGGTAGAGTCTACAACTCTCTTGCTACCTCTGCTTCTGCTCTCCCTGTTCAGCTTGCCTCCAGGCTCTCACTGCCGTCCTTTCTTCTCTAACAGGTGTGGTCTCCAGATAAGAGAAGGCTCCCTTCCTTCTCTTAATGACAGCAGTCCTACTGTGTGTCAGCCCTGGCTGCCCCTTCCTGGAGAACGACTGCTTGGGCATTCTCCTCTGGGAACTGCAAGATACAGGGCCCACCCTTCCAGGCTGGGGAAGCAGGTGGCACTGACTCAGCAGCCCATCTCTTCAGGCCCATTGGCTAAGGTTGAGGTACTCCTGCTTCCTCCCCTCAACCCTGACCCCTGACCCAAGGCAGCAACATTCTCACATCTCTGCCTGCCAGCCCCACCTGTGCTGTTAGAGCCTCACCCCTCAACCATCTCTAGTGTGATGAGCTCACATCATGTGGCACCGAGCGACTCAAAGGATCTCACACCCATTACCTCCTTTGAGCCCGACAGCAAGCCTGTCTGTAGAAGGAGTGCATAGCATCGTCTGCAACTGCAAAGCAAAGAACCTGAATTCCAAGTGACTGCACAAAGACACACAGCAAGTTCTGGAACCACACCTCCTGATTCTGACACTAATAGGTGACTTTCGCACCATGTTCTGCCATCAGGAAGCTCCTAGATGTGACTGGAATCACCATTACTGCATATCCACCTTCCCGCTGAGGCTCGTGGTTCTGGCAACTTTGGTCAGATGGATGGGTAGAGAGACAGGCATTACACCCGTAGAACCCAACCTGCACCATGAGGCCCCAGCCAGTATTTTCCACAGCTCTTTGCTCTTTTCTGTCACTGTATCTGTCACTCATTGTTTAAGAAATTGTATCTGTTTTTGCTCCGGGCGTATCAGGAGCACAGCGCAGCACCATGCAGGAGGTGTTCTGTCAACAGTGCCCGATGGTGGAGCTGCCGGGCTGGGAGCACCTCGAGTTCCAGCCTGCCTCTCCAGCAGATGTATTTCTCCCCCAGTGAAACCGAGATTGAGCCCGGCACCCTCAGGGAATGCCCAAGCAGTCATTCTCCAGGAAGGCGCAGCCAGGGCTGACACACAGTAGGACTGCTGTCGTTAATCTTCCCCAACTCTTCCAATGACAAAAAGTCAAAAATTGAAGACTAGAAAATATTTCAGCACATTTTTCCACTAATGGACATGTGAAAAGCTAAGATCACTCAGGGAAGCCTGTGCACCCTTAGACTGCAGCTCTAAGAATCACAGGATGCCAGGGGCAGCACCAGGAGACCCATCTGAACAAAGGTGGGCACATGGGCAGACGCCCAAGCCTGCACATAGGCAGGGAGAGATGCAGCTGTGTGTTCAGCCACTTCCAAAAACACACACACAGCAACAGCCAGAAATACATGGGCCCCAGCTCCATGCCCATACCCAGAGGTAAGGCTGCAGAGACACACCTGTGGGACCCTCGGGGGGGCCCCCTATCCCTACTGATCCTGAGGGGGGAGGGACTTCCTTCCACCTGGATCCTCTTTGCAGCCTCACCCTAAGAGCTCCTCCCTGCAGCTCAGGCCCTGACAAGTAGATCTGTGGCCATGGCAGTACCACCCCCTCGTGGCTGCATCTGGTGGTGCCCAGGCATCTGGTGTCTCCTATCCTCAGAAGAGCAAACTGGTGCTGAGGAAGTGGCATCCCTCTGCTGGCTGAGCCAGGAGTGCCCTCCTCTGCCAAGGCTGCCCGCACCAGCCGCCTTGGGGGCTGCAGTCACAACTGGTCCTCTCTCGCGTCCCCCACACCCGGCCTTGGTGGGCACACACAAGCACAGTTTTGGCCACTGGGGGCAGGCGAGGACAGAGCCGAGAAAGTGGGCAGGAAGAAGCTGCCGCTAGCCTTTCCATTTCCTTTGGCTAGGACTCAGGTCTCCTTCACGTGTCCCTCAATTTCCTTTCTCATTCAAAAGGGCAAAGGAGAAGGAACGAAGCTGGGGACGCATGGAGAGAGGCGGGGCAGCCTCCTCTGGTCCAGATGCCTGATGATGGAGGCTCTCAGTGTGGACCCACCACCGGCATCCCCCATCACTGTGCTGAGTGGGCCCCAGGGAGAATCAGTGGGGGAGGGCAGGATGAGGAGGTGCAGGGTCCTAAAGCCACAACTGTAACATGGGGAAGGGTCAAGGCAGACAGGCAGAGGGGCAGAAACCAGACGGAAGCACCAGCAGTCAGTGGGAAGAATGTGGATTTAATGGAATGAAGGGTGAGAGGGCCCAAAGCCAGGAACAGTCTCGCCCCACCCACCAGCCCCCACCCGACCTCCCAAGGGTCTCAGAGGGACACTCTTGGCACTGGCCTTTCACATCTGTTCAACCACCCCTGAGCAGAAATGTTGGAGTAGGAGGCGCCCAGCTCAGCAGGTGGATTCCAAAATACCCTGTTGTCTTATCCACTCCAGGTGAGGGGCAAGGAAGCACACAGGCTGCTTCTGCACTGTCCCCTCTGCAGCTGTCCCCATGGCCAGGCTCACAAGCACCATCCGAGGGCCTGCCCCTTAGCAGTGAGACTCTAGCTCTGTGAGTCTGAGCAGTGAGGTCCTGGGGGTGGCGGGAGCCGAGGGTCCTGCTGGGTTCCACTGGGGTAGGTCCTCAGCTGGGCACACAAGCTGACGGATTCTCTGCAGGGAGAGTGGAGGTGGCTGTCAGGTGGCAGAGCAGGGGCGGGTCTGCCAGCTTCCCTCATCACCAACATCTACCCACCTCCCCACACACAAACCTGCCTTCCTTGTCACCACAGTGCATGCCTGGGAGTCACCCTGTCTCTTCCTGAGACTTCTCAGCAGCCTCTCTATTGCTCCCTGACACCCAGGCCAGGCCCACTGACCTCTCCATACAACTGTGGGCACCCTGGCTGGCAGCCCACATGTTGGCACCTATGAAGGCTCCCAGCCCCTCTGGTTGCTCTCCTGCCCACAAAAGCCCTACCTCTCTGAAGGGGCCCTTGAGGGTGCCGAGTCTGTAGAGGCTCCAGGCAGGAATGCAGATCATGGAGGACAGAGCCAGGAGCCAGCCCAGGGCATCGCCCCACCATGGGTACGTGTACTTCTTGTTGTAGGTCAGCGGAGTGTACTTGATCAGGGAGAAGAGGAAGGTGGCCTGGGGGAGAGCAGATGAGAAAGAGATTGGGGGGCGGGGTCCCTGTGCCCTCAGCTCCCCCTTCCCCAGCAGCCTGGCAGAAACCACACTCCAAGCCTGGATTCACCTCTAGGCTATTCTGGGCCAATCAGCCTCCAATCTTCTCCATCCACACTCTGCCCAAAACCCACGCCTTCCAGCAGTATACCATCACTCCAGGGCCCCTGTACCCCTGGGCACCTCTGCATGCAGCTGACGCCCAGTTAGGGTGCGATCATATGCCTACTGCACGCTGTAGGGTATTTGCTGCCTTCCCTGCACCATGAGTGCCTCCAAGGTAGAGGCCATGCCTCGTTCTCCCTCTGCTCCTCAGTTATGTCCTATGCACAGTGGGGACTCAGGAACAGCTGACACAAAGAGATAAAGCCAAAGGAAGCTGCACGTTGTGGCTGCAGGCTCAGACTCTGGAGCTAGGTTGCATGGGTTTGAATCCCAGTTCTCTGCAACTTTCTAGCTTGGGCAAGTGGCTTAACAATCTCTTCAACCTCAGTTTCATCTGTAACACCAGTGTAACAACAGCACTCACTTTATGGGGCTCTTGTGAGGATTAAGTGAGTTAATACATGTTAAAACACCTCATGCCCAGCACGAAGGAAGTGCTCTGTACCGGCTGCCATGATGACTGCTGTGGCTATTAGTGTTATTCTGAGCAGCCCAATCTACCCGGGCTTCAGTCCTGGCCTGTGACATTAGACTCACACTGTGGTGTTGGTCAAACCGTTTGACAGCTCTGGACCCCAGTTTATCCTTCTGTGAAATGGAAAGGAAGAATCTATCTTGCTGTAGTTTTCTAGAATCCAAAAGGAGGATGAGTGAAAATCTAAGATAATTTCCAGTTCCTAGGGAGACGTCCATTGCAGGGCTAACGGCTTCTTTACCCTGCTAGCCCCCATGTCTCCCTGCCTTTGTCCGGCTTCGTCCCTGAGATGATCTTACTGTGCACACAGCTGGTGTGACGAAGAGCCAACAATATTTGATAAGCGGCCACGGCCTGTAGCCAATCATGTCTTCGATGTTGTCGTAGAAGCGCCTGGCTCCTGCCATGCAGAAAAAAAGGAAGGGGGAGAAAGTCATTCTTCCGCACCCAGAACATCAGGATGGGGTCATGTGCAGACCAGAAGGGGCAGAGACCCACAAAGGGGTGACATCACAGCTGTCTGTTGAAATGGTGGCTGAGAGAAAGCTCTTCCCTGGCTCTCATAGGCATCAACAGCAGCCGGCAGGGCTTGGCCTGGGTTACAGGCCGTTACTTCCTGACAATTGAGGCTGTCAAAAGCTGAGAACATTTGGACAGGGCAGGATATGGGCCCACCTGAGGTGGTCTGGGTGTAGCTATAACCAAGACTGTGGGCCAGGCGCTTCTGGAGGGCCTTCCAACAGCAGCAACTTAGGATTTGCAAGATTTTTGAGGATGAGCAGGAGGCAGCCCGGGAAAAGGCAAGTGTGAGCAGGAGATGTCTGTTTCTTGTCTAAGGGCCCCGAGACCCTTAGACAAGAGGAGAATGCCGGGACCTAGGGGAGGAGTCACTCACCGTAAACCCAAGCCACACAGAGGGACTCAAAGATGGCCACGAACAGGAGGCACATGCCGCTGGCGGCGTAGTAGTCAAAGAGCTGGAACACGTACATGCCGCCCTGCATGGGAGGAGAGTACTTTAAACAGAACTTTATCCAGTGGAAACCAACAGATTCACTCCTGTCCCCTTTAGTTTCACACCGCGGGGGCACAGAGCACAGCTGATGAGGACCACAGGAGACAGATCATAAAAGAGAAGTAATTTGTAAGCCATAAAGCACTAGGCAGATAAGAGACACTAATTATTTTTATTATTGTTTTGGGACAGAAGATGAAATAAGACAGCTATTGTTAGGTTATCTCTGAAAACACTTAGGGACTGGCCCCAAAGGCCAAGACGTAGAGCATACACTGGGGAAAGAATCAAGATTAGGGCTGTCATTGACATGGTCAAGCTGACAAGCTCCATCTCCCTCCCTCTCCCTTGAGACAGCACTCCGAATGTTACCCAGCCCCAGGGCTCCTTTTCTTGCTTTGAAGTTTGTACAGAGAACTCAGTTCGGCTGCCTGGGAAATCACCAGATCTTGCTGGAGAGGCGGCTTCACACAATGCAGTGCTTTGCATACTTCTTCACTTACTGTGAAGCCAAATGGCTCCTCACCATCCCTGGAGGTGGGTGGCCTATGCCCAAAGGCCAGAGGAGAGACCTACCTACTTTGTTGTTCCTGGGGTGGGAAAACAGGGAGTCCTCGTGCCCGGAAGCCCAGACGACCTGCCCTGTCCCAAAACCTCGGTACCCGCCTCACTGACAGGTGGCAGCCATCACTTGGCTCCTCCTCCCCAGCCTCTCCCTCCCCCAGGCCCTCACCTCTGTGAGCATGACCAGCCCCACAAGGAAGGAGATGACAGACACTGCAAGGATGAGGACTTCTCTCCGGTTCTTCTTGCGAAACATGCGGGGGTACATGTCCACCAGCGCAGTCACCAGGCTTTCTACGCACACAAACTGGACAACAGGGCAAAGGGATTGGAGGGAAGGAGAACTCCCGAGATGCCCCATCCACGAGCGCTGACTTCTCATTCCCAGGGTCAGCCCTGCCAGTCTCACTGTCTCAGGTCTCCAGAGCTATTGTCCTTGCCTGGTTAGGTCTGGACTCACCCTCAAGCTCCCCTGTGTCCCCAAAAGGGCCTCCACTTCTGACATTCACCCAGTCCCCAGCTGTTTTAAGGGCCTTTGGGGCATAAAACTCAACCACATGCCCACTGCTCCCCCTCCCGAGCATCTCTCAGCCTCTGAGTGGCTGCCTCTTGATACCTGGCTATCCAGTCCCAGGAGAACAACCATGAAGAAGAAACAGCAGGCCCAGAGAGGAGAGAATGGCAGCATCACCACAGCCCGCGGGTAGGCGATGAAAGCCAGACCAGGACCTATGGCAAGGAGCAGAGGAACACGGGCCAGTGCCCCGCCACTCCAGCCACATGTGACCCATGGCTTCTCAGTGTGGGGCTATGGAATAACAGAAGCTATAGGACAATTCACCCCGAAGTTACTATCACCACCACCGCCCTCACCCGGGAGAAGCCAACCCAACCTCTACCTGGTTGTCAGATTTCCAAGGTACCTCTCACTGTATTCTCATTGGCAAGAACAGAATCTAGAGACGGTAGGTGTAAAGGACTGCGAGTCTAAGGGGACTCCAGATCTATGGCACAGACCTGAGGGTTCAAGTCTAGAATGAGCTCAGAAGCCAGCAGGCCATAGAAATCTGTGAAGCAGACCCAGTGTAAAACACCAGGAGGTGGTAGGGCCTGGTGAGAAGTGGAGCCATCACGCCCCAGCTGCTAGAAATGTTTTTTGTATTTGTAACGAATGTAGACGGCACCAAAGAAAATTGCTCTAAGGCCGGATTTGGCCTGGGGCCTCCAGTTTACCACCTCTGCACCTGGAGCCCTTTCTATCACCCTACAATGAGTACCCTGGCACTGATTTCAGAATGCTGTTGACACACATCCTCACAGCACATGAACGTTAATCTCAGCTGACTCACATCACAGGAAAAAATGCACATGATAGAGCCTGAGTCTGCCCATGGGAAGTTTCCTCAGAAAAATGAAGAGCATGGCTGTGACCTTAGAGGTCTTTTGCTCCCACATTGCTGGGGTGGGGGTTGTGCAGGGCCTGCCCCGCAGGTTTCCATTGCATGGTACAAGCAGAGTGCCTCACCCAGAGCCTGGCATACAGTAAACACTTAAAGAAAGTAGACATGGGCCAGGCATGGCAGCTCACGCCTATAATCCTAGCACTTTGGGAGGCTGAGACGGGTGGATCACTTGAGGCCAGGGGTTCAAGACCAGCCTGGCCAACAGGGTGGAAACCTGCCTCTACTAAAAATACAAAAATTAGCTGGGCATGGTAGCACACACCTGTAATTCCAGCTACTCAGGAGGCTGAGTCACAAGAATCACTTCAAGAATCACTTGAACCAGGAGGCAGAGGTTGCAGTGAGCCAAGATTATGTCATTGCACTCCAACCTGGGCGACAGAGCAAGACTCTGTCTCAAAAAAATTAAAAAAGCAAAAAAAGAGAGAGAGAGAGAGAGAGAGAGGCTATCCTTCTTAATGAGAACTGGAGACATCCACTGCCCAGAGCTTGGCATCCTGTGTGGCCCAGACGTGCTTCTGAATGCCATGGGAAGAAATCATCTCATTAAGAGTGATCGAGCAAGAGAAACACTGCACAGCTTATCCAGATCGGGCAACAACAGCACCGCGTGGAGGAAAGGCAGTCACTTGCAAAATGAGGAAACTCCATATGCTGAGAGAAACGCCTCCTTGGATGCATTTTAAAGTGAACAAAATGAGGCCAGGTGCAGAACAGTGTAAATAGGATGCTATCATTTGCTTTTTAAGAAGAAGGCAGGAAATAGAAATACTACTACGTATTGCAAGTATATGTCTGTATATGCATTTTTCTCATATATGTCTAAACTGTTTCTGGAAGGATAAACCTGAAATAGATAACACTGGCTGCCTCCAGGGTAAGGAACTGGAATCCAAGGGTGGGAAGAAAAATGTTCACTCTACGCTGACTCTTTAAATTAAGCTGGAATGACTGTTTCAATTCTCCCCCAAGCCTTCCCAGAACGCATCCACTGAATGGTGGCCATAGCGCACCCAGAGTATAGGTGACACAATAGGAACGCCTCTGGACCCTGGCTGCCAGAGGTGTGACCCAGGCTCACTGCCTCCAGACCTCTCCACTAACACTCACCTGACTCGGCCACCTCAGAAATGGGCACCCCCTGCTCCTGCGACATGAAGCCCAGAATGGAGAAGATGGCAAACCCGGCCACAAAGCTGGTGCCGCTGTTGAGGAAGCAGAGGGCAATGCAGTCCCTGTGGGGCAGGGGTGAGGAGAGGGTGGAAGGGCAGGATCAGAACAGGGCTGCAACCTCACCCGCTTCCTGTCTGGAAGCACAGCCCCTTCACGGAAGCTGGAGCAGGGCTGCCTGGCAGAATTCAGAGGACTAGGCAAAGCACTGGCTCTGCTCCAACACCCCTTGGCCCCACCAGCCCAGACATGAAATAAATCAAGAATGAGGCTCCAGGGAAGTAAAACGTGAATCTAGATGTGACAGCCACCCCTGTCTGCCATATTGGTCCACACCTCATGGGACAGGACCACTCTGCCATCATCCCATTTGGCATGCTAACACAGGGGTAGAGACATGGGTAATCCCAAACAACATATAACTCTTAGTCACCTAAATTTGATTTTGAAATGCACAATGTGATTTCATTTCAGCTGCTTTTTAGCTCCTATTAAAATTGTCTTAAATTCTCTGAGCACAAACCAGGTAGGCAAGGGGAGAACAACTGGGATAGGATGTGAAGTGAGGGAGATGGTGTGAAAAACGAGTAAGGATTCAACGTTTTCAGGACAGAGACCGGGGTGCAATGCATGACGTTGCTAATCCCAGTAGGACCTCACTTAACATCATCGATGCATTCTTGCAAATTGCAATTTTAAGCAAAACAACCTCTATTGAAACCGGTTTCTTTTTCTCATCAAAGGTATAAGGAAACAGGTCCATTATTCAAGGACCTGTTGTGCTTCTCAGGCTTGCTTACCCGGCATCCTGAGCTCACTAACCTCTACATCAGGCAGGAGGCCGGGTCCTCCTGCTGTGGTCTCCCAGCCAATCACAACTATCCCACCCTTTCCGATGCAAGTCTCTGCCCATCTTGCAGTTGGCTCCTTGCAGCTCCTGGTAGCTCTGGGGTGTTGGAAATGGGGGTGTAGGCAGGGGGACAAATGCAGGAGCTAATGCACCCTCCAACTCACCCCTCATCTAGCGTGGCTGGAGGGACAGTTGAGAGATGCAGGTGTGTGGCCAGGCCCCACGCCCCCAATCACCTGTAGCAGTTGTTGTGGTATTTGTTGTAGCTGCCCAGGGCTGTCAGGCACCCAAGACAGATGGCGAAAGAGAAGAAGATCTGGGTGCCCGCATCCATCCACACCTACAAAGGGAAAAGGCAAGAAAGTTGAATTCCCAGGAAAGCCAGGCCATTTGAACCACAGGAGGACGCAGGCATGCGGCTGGGCCAGACGCTGGCTAAGGATGGTGAGAAAGCTGTTCACAGCCAGCGCTGGCATCCTGCTCCCCCTGCTCACCCAGCGGGCTCTACTCCCTGGACTCTGACCTGAAGTTTCTTGGGCACTATTAGGATAGAACAGACATCAGGCATTCAAAGAAAATCAAAAAAACTAAAAGACCCATGGTGGAAGCATGCAGGAGGGTGGGACAGGGCTCCAGGCCAACGCTAGGTCTCCTGTCAGGTTTTCATCCTAGGTTCTGCCCCAACTTCTTCCTAGGACCAGTGTGGAAGGAATCCAGAAACACTGTCCTTAGTATCAGGGCCACCACCAGTAACGTAGCTTTGCCCCTCACGTCTCAGCACCCTCTGTCTGAAGACAGGGAGAGAAATTCTCAGCTCATAAAAAGGCAAGAGGATGAACAGAAACACCTCTGAAAGGCTTTGTACTCCTCGGGAGGGGAAAATCACTGTCCGGCTAAACACAGGGTTCTCTGTGGTTGTTATTATCTCAGCTGGCTGGCCCAGCTGGCGCATGTTATGATTTAGATATAACAGCTAGAATAACATCCCCGACAGAAAGAACATCAAGGCAGCAGGACCGAGCGATCCTGCGGCTCTGCAGAGCCCTCCCCAGGCGCCCCTGTCTCTGGCGACGTGAGAACCGCCAGGGAGCATCCCACTATGGATATAGACATCCAAGCAGGTGTTCCTCACGTGCCTGTGTTCCTAAGGGAAAGGGCGCCAGATGACCTGTTCATGTCTTTTGCTCAGCCTTGTTCCATTACCCCCCAAGCAGGCCCCTGCTTTCCATAAAACCCTCTATCCTTTCACTGCTCCCTTCTGCTAACATCAGGCCTCCAATTCCTCAGTCCCTTCCCAATCTTTGCCTGTCTCCCTAGGCAGGGCCACCACCCTCAGCCCCTACCCCTTGCTCTCTCCTTTCACACTCACCCCTCCCAAAGTGGCCACATTCCTCAGCAGTGTAGGGGCCCAAGGGACCCATCGGTAGGCTAACCACCTCAGAATCGTGCTCATTCCTCAGCCAGCATCCCCAGTTGAGACACTGAATCCCTAGGCCTGAAGGAGAACCCTGAGCTTGTATCCTTTCGGAGCTTCCTGGGTGATTCTAATGATCACCAGGTAGGGGACACTGTCCTCTGGCCCTTGAGAGCAGGCATCAGGGGTACACCCAGGGCACCCATCCTTGAGTAGTGTTTCCATTGTGCAGAGCCAGGGACAGAGCAGGTAAGACAGTGGCGGAAGGGAGAATGTCTGCAGCCTCCCATTCTTGAGTTCCAGGGAATCCTGTCCCAAGACAGGAGGCGCCACCAGGGACAAAGGATTAGCAGCAAGAAGCACAGAGGAAGATTCGGAGGAGCTGGAGCCAGTGAGGAAATCACACAGAGAAATAAATGGTGGGAATGAAATGCTAGAGAAGGAAAGGGTGGGAATGAGACAAACCCTGAGGACAGGCAAGGGGAGTGCTTGCAAATTTCAGTGTCTCACTTCTCTCAGTAGTAATTTTAAAAAAAATTTCAGTGCGATGCCACGCCAAGTTTGAGAAGATGCCTTGGCCAGTCTCCTCCTTCAAGATGTTCCAAATCTTTTTCTCTTCTAAAACTCTGCCACACTGAGCCTGCAAAGGTAATCATCTCAGGAAAACTCACTGACTTTGGCATGAAAGTCTCTCCATTCTATCTCATTCCTGCTTTGCCAGCTGTTATTGGCAGCTTCAAGAGCGGGACCTGTGGCCCTGAGCTGTAGAGAAGGTGTTGAAGGTGCTTCCCCAGGGTCAGAGGTGTAAGGGCTCGGGACCAATGAAGCTCTCCTGAGACCCACAGGTACTGCCCCTTCATGAGGTCGGGTGTCCCCTACCAAACAGGCCATTCGGGATGTGGCCTGGGAGCCTCCTGCCCTGGACATTCGCTCCCAGGCCTGACAGTGCACTGGGTGCAGAGTGGGCCACAAGTCACCAAGGAAAGCCACTGCAGCTGCCCACACGCAGGCAGGGGCACACACCTGTGATGGGCAGTGTTGTGAACTTGTGCTTCAGAAGGAATAATAAGAGAAATCGTGACTTGGCTGTTCACCATGCCTTGGCGGGGGTGGGAGGTAGAAGTGGGGTCAGATGAAGACTGAGTTGGGGAGAGGTTAAAGAGAACCGAGGAAAATGCAGCAGGAGGGCTGAAAACCCAGAGCGCAGGGGTCAATGCGCTTTTTGACCAAAGCCTTTGACCAAAGCCCCCTCGCTGGGAGCTTGGCAAGCCCCAGCTCCCCACACAGCTGCTGCCCGACAAGCCTGCTGGGACGGGGAAAGGAACAGGGTCAGAAGCGGGGCTGAGGGACAAGCAGAGCAAGCTGTTCTGTTCCCACCACAGGCAGCCACTCCCTGCCCATTCTCGGAGCCCTGGTTTCTAGAACAAAGCTCTGACACGTCTTTGGCTGGGGCAGAAGGCCAACCAAGGGAAAAATAAGTGTGAAAAATTCTCGGTGGAGCACAGGTAAAAGAGGTCTTTGGGGAAAGAGGAGGAGGACTCTAGAGGGTCCAGGAAAGATGTTTTCAGCCTCAAGTCCAACCCCCAGGATTATTAATCTCTATCTGCTATTTTTAGGAAGGCAATGTTGTGTAATGGAAAAGTACAGGCTTTGAAGCTACATTAAACTGGTCTCAATCCTGACTTTATTAATTACCAGCTATGTGACCTTAGACAAGCCACTTAACCTCCCTTTTCTCATCAGGAAAATGGGTATAATAAAAAAACTAATGTGTGTAAAATGCCTAATACATAAATAAACATTAGTTCCCTGTCTCATCTTCTAGAATAATAAAAAGCAGCTCTTAAAATTCTCAAGTAATTCATATTCTTTGGGAAATACCTATCATGGTAAGTAAGACAGCAGTCATCAAAAGACTACCTGAGATGAAAGCCCAGCTTCCCTACATGCTAGTTTTGTGATTCTAGGCAAGTTTCTTACGTTTCCTGAGCTTCTGTTTCTTCATCTGCAAGATGAGACTGACCCCAAACTCACAGGGCTGAACTGTGTCAAGCACTCAGCAAAGGGCCTGGTGAATAAGAAGCGCATAATAAGTTAGCTTTGGCCACTATTTGCTGTTGCTATTATTTTGAAAAGCAATTCATCTTTCAATGATAATGAGGTGGCATAGATTGGATTTCAGTACTAAAATAATCAGTGATTTCAACTTCCTCTCTATACAAACCTTTCCTTAGAATGGTTTAACACAGGAATTTATTTATTTAATTAATTTTTTTGAGATGGAGCCTTGCTCTGTCACCAGGCTGGAGTACAGTGATGTGATCTCGGCCCACTGCAATCTCTGCCTCCTGGGTTCAAGTCATTCTCCTGCCTCAGCCTCCTGAGTAGCTGGGACTACAGGTGCACGCCACCACGCCCAGCTAATTTTTGTATTTTTAGTAGAGATGGGGTTTCACCATATTGGCCAGGATGGTCTCGCTCTCTTGACCTTGTGATCCATCTGCCTCAGCCTCCCAAAGGGCTGGGATTACAGGCATGCACCGCCGTGCCCAGCCAACATAGGAATTAAAAATGTTCCAGGAGGGCTCTTTGGATGCCCTCCTCCCATCCCCCCCTCAGCAATCTCCTAAAGTGCAGTGGAAAAGGCACAGGGCCAGCTCCCGGGAAAGAAACAAGCGGTCTGAATAAAGTACACACTGCAGCAGAGCCCTGGGTGGCCATTCCCCAGGGGGATGAGACAGGGCCTGGGAACACTGGGCATGGCAGCAACCTGCCCCCCAAACAGCAAGCCTGGCAGAAGAAGGGGAGCAAACAAGAGGGAGCACTGCATCATCTCTGCCTGGCTCCCAGCAACCGGCCTCAGTGTTTGGCAGAGAAAGACGCGTTTGGTCTGTGTATCAGGGAGAAGAAATTTTGCAGCTTTCTCAAGTGCCAGACAAATGCCAGTTAGAATGATCACACTTCCTGGGGAGTGCCAACCAGATTCAATTAGGGCTCTGGCAGAGCATCCCCACCCTGCAGGTGCTGCTTTGCTCACGGGCAACAAAGGCTGAGCTCCAGCATGAGACTTGGACCAGGCAGGGAAGAAGGCTGCTCAGGACCAGTCCTGGCATTTGAACCATTCCCCTTCCCCCAGCCTCAAAGCACTTGACAGACAGATGCTCCCTGCACAGCCCACAGCTGACTGGAATGGAAAGAATGCTATCTCAGAGTCCAGAGTGAAAGAGGTCTTTGTCCCTGCAGTCACCCAGGCAGGGAATTATGGCCTCATTAATGCTCAGAAGATGAAGGCTACCTGGTCCACCTTCTGGATGATTTCTGGAAGCTATTATATACCAAACACAGCACCTGGAACAGGCCCGGCACACTGTAGATGCTCGGAGTAGATTCATTTAGGTTTTTGCTGAATGAATGAGCTATGATGGAAACAAAGGCGAGCAGCCAGAGACCTTCCTCCAAGAGTGGATCATAAAGTGCACGGGATTTCTCATCATTCGGACCTGGTCCCAGTTGCAGGTATGAGGATGAAATAAATGCTTTAAGCTCTCGAGGCCTTAATTTCCTAATCTACAAAATGGGGGTGTCTATTGATCTGCTGTGAGCATTTGCCGAAATCATGCCTGCAAACCTCTTAACAATGTCAGGGGCAGAGTGAGCACTCCCTGGTTGTTAGCTGTAAGTCGCTGATCACGACAAAGCCATGAATCAGTCGTGGAAATACTGAGCCCCTGTGGCCTTTTTCTCGGCCAGCTACCTGCCTGTCACCTTTCCTGAGCATGCCTCCTTCCTTTCTGGCCTCCCTGCAGACAAAGAAGATCTTCTTAGCTTAGCCACTGGTTCCCAACTCTGCTGCTCCAGAACCGCAGTGGCTCTCTCTTGTGTGGGGGCTCCAAGCCAAACTCTTCACCCGGCCTTCAAAGCCTCCCGTCCACTCAACTTCCCCCTACAACTCCCGCTTGCCACCTGCTGTCTAACACAGCCCTTTGTTCCAGATAAGTCAAAGGGCTTATGATTCACAAAACAAAGATACCTGGTCTGCCATAATTACTGGCTGCTCAACCTTAGGCCACAATGTGCTCATCTTACAATGAGGAACATGCACTGGGGTCCTTCTAGGACCCGCCCCCACACTGTGCTTCTACAGTTTGGCTCCAAAGCCTGACTGCAGCCCTCATGCATGGACATGAGGCAGTAGCAATCTGTATCTCTATACTGTCTGAGAAATGGGAGAAGAGAAGGAGAAGCTCCTATCCCACCAGAAGATGACTGAGAAACACCCAGGACCAGGGCTACTTGACTCTGCAGGGAGGTTTCCGAATCGCAGTGGTCTGGCTCTGCAGGGAGGTTTCCGAATCGCAGTGGTCTGGCTGCTTCTGGAAGCCACAGCACCCCAGTATAGCTCAGGATGAAAGGATCAAAACCTGAGAACAGTTCAGCCTCTGGATCGCCTGACATTCTGCACGGGGGGAGCCACTGCCGCTGTGTGCATGGAGCTCCCAGCCTCAGTGTGCCCGTCCCCTTCCTCTTGCTCCCTGTCAGCAGTGTCAGTGAATAATTGGGGCCCAACCATTTTTAAATGTTTGGAAAGCCATCCCAGCATCTACGTGCTGGGAGCCAGCCGCCCTCATGTCTCCTTGGGACTTCTTTCACAGACACAGAGCAACTCTTCCAGCGAAAGAGGAGGATCTCTAGGTTGCACACTCACTCCCCCAGGAGGGTGGCCTCTGCAGCCAGGAGGCAGAGGTGGGGCATAACCAGGTAACAACATCTCCGGGCCTCTGGGGCAGAGCTTCCCCACCCACCCTTGGGACCTCAAAACCGCCTGCCTTTGCCAGCTTTCAAATGGCTAGTTAAGAGACCTGTCAGAAGCAGGAGCAGCCCATTCCAGACCTTGCTTTCCAAGCCCCTTCTAGCTGGCAATACAGCACCCCCTACCTGGGCAGTAAAGAAGCCAGGCTGTAGCAGAGGAAGTGCAGACCATGAAGGAAAGACCATGAAGGGGACCCAGAGCCTCTGGACTACTGAGAGAGAAACGACACCAGCCCAGCTGGCTAAGGGCAGGGCCAGGAAGCTGGGATCTAGGCATGGGTCACATGGGCAGAGGGAGGGAACTGGGTGGCAGATTGAGGGGTAAGAATTAGAGATGAAGCTCAGTAGAACATGAGATCCTAAGAGATAAATGCAGGAAGCAGGTGGGGAGAGGATGGGAGAAGGACACCCTTGAATAAGGGCTGTGAGTGACACTTGTGGCACTTGAGAAATATTACTAGAAATATTATCTAGTAATATTTTCCTGGGTTCCCTGGCAGCTGTGAACCCAAGACGGGACAGTGTCACACACTTTATGACCACAAACAGCTGCTAACATGTCAAAGGCGGTTGAACCAGAGCAACTCCAACTTGAATCGGGGCTGGTAAAATAAAGCTGAGACACGCTGGGCTGCATTCCCAGGAGGTCAGGCATTCTAAGTCACAGGATGAGACTGTATCTTATGACAGATACAGGTCATAAAGACCTTTCAGTAAGGAAGCTGGCCAAAACCTGCCCAAACCAAGATGGCCACGGCAGTGACCTCTAGTCTTCCTCACCACTCATTATATGCAAATTATTATGCATTAGCATGCTGAAAGACCCTCCCACCAGAGCCACGACAGTTTATAAATGCCATGGGACATCAGGGAGTTAACCTATATGGTCTAAAAACGGGAGGAACTCTCAGTTTTGGGAATTGCCCACACCTTTCCCAGAAAACTCATGAATAATACCACCCCTTGTTTAACAAATAATCAAGAAATAACCATAAAAGTGGGCAACCAGTAGCCCTGGGGCTGCTATGACTATGGAATAGCCATTGTTTATTCCTTTATTTTATTTTATTATTTTATTTTATTTTTTGAGACAGAGTCTCACTCTGTCGCCCAGGCTGGAGTGCAGTGGCATGATCTCAGCTCACTGCAACCTTCACCTGGGTTCAAGCGATTCTCCTGCCTCAGCCTCCCAAGTAGCTGGGACTACAGGTGCCTGCCACTACATCCGGCGAATTTTTGTATTTTTAGTAGAAGTGGGGTTTCACCATGTTGGTCAGACTGGTCTCCAGCTCCTGACATTAAATGATCCACCCACTTCAACCTCCCAAAGTGCTGGGTTACGGGGTGAGCCACCCCAGCTGGCCTCCTTTACTCTCTTAATAAACTTGCTTTTGCTTTATTCTACTCCTCCCCCCAAATTCTTTCCTGTATGAGGTCCAAGAACCCTCTTTTGGGGTCTGGATTGGGATCCCTTTCCAGCAACAAACAGATGTCTAGAGAAGGAAAGGTGTACCCCGAGGCCACCGTGGCCCCCCCTAGGGTAGTGCTAGGTGCAGGGGTTCCCCACTAGAGCACAGGGAAAGCCTGGAGCTCAAGTGCCCCCAGAGTCACATGAGTGCGCCTGTCTGTGGCTTCTTACCTGGGGATCCCACAGACGCGTGAGGTTTGGGTACAGGTAAAACTGAATTCCTTGGGCTGCCCCGGGCAGCGTCACCCCTCGAATTAACAGGACCACCAGCATGAGGTAAGGAAATGTGGCTGTGAAGTACACCACCTGGCCACGGGGAAATGAGAGACAAGGAGCTTGTGAGTGAGGCAGCGGCAGGAGCAGGAGGCAGGGCAGGAGCTCCTCGAAAGGTCAAGGGAGTGAGGGCTCCTCCTGCTCCCAGCTCTCTGGCAGCTCTTTGGTTCCATCTCCCCTAGCCCTGAGCCACAGCCTATACCCTCCCTTCCTCCTCCAGCTTTTAAGCCCCCACCTCCCCTGACACATACTCAGTAAATATTTGTTGAGTGACTGAATGACATTTGGCATTCTCCCAACAAGTGTGCTTGGCATTCATGGCAAGGGTTGTCAGATATGAAAAGATTTGTGACATGTGACCCCTGTCCTCACAGAGCTTACTAGCTTAGCACAACCAGGCAGCCAGATTAAGAGAGGCCCCAGGGCAAGAGTTTGAAAGAATTCAGAATGCCCTCTTTGCTCCAGGGCAAAGTCCCCGGAATTCTTGAGTTGGTTAAGAATCATTTTGAGATGAAGAGTCTTCATGGACCTCTTTTTCCAAAGATCTGTTGTATAAATTAGGGAACCATGACTTGTGTTCATTTTGCAACGTGTCCACACACATGGTCAGTTCCAAGAACAAATGACCTGGAGGTGTCCTTCCTGCCTTTCTCACTGTCTTCCAGTGAACGTCCGGAAAAGCAGATGTATGTGAATCCAAGGGAGGCACAGAATCAAAGAAGACAGCAGCAAGTCCTTCCTGGGTCACCCCTCCCATTCCTGATGGGGCCACGGCTTAGAGAAGTCCTGGGTGACAGCCCCATTGAGGGCAGGGAGTCCTGGGATGGGAGGAGCAAGCGCTCCCCACACAAACCTTGCCTGTGGACTTGACCCCCTTCCAGATGCAGAAGTAGCAGATGACCCAGGCCAGCAGGAGGCACAGGGCCAGCTCCCAGCGCAGGGCCCCCAGGTGCTGGATCCCATCAGAGATCTTCAAGACCCGCCGCCTGGGGAGAGAAGGGATGAACCTGGCTTACTTTCTCTGCCAGCCTCAGTTATGTGGCCCATGTGCCTGGGACAGAGGAGCTGTGGCTCCAGGCTCTTGTCCAAAGGCTCCTTTGCTCTCTTCACTGGGACCCATGAGGCCACCCTTTGCCCAGAGCTGAAGGTGGACATAAAGGTGGACAATGGAGACTCTTCCAGGTAAGTTTGCTCTGAGTGCTTTGTCCCCAGCCGGGGCAGGGAGGTGCAGGCACCTCTGTTCCCAACAGGGTTTCAGGACTTTTTGACAGCAGGACTCATGCCCTGGGGGGAGGGGTGGGTCAGAGTCCACACACTTGCATCCGCAGGGAGGAGGGAGTGCGGAGTGGGAGCACACACACTCTTTGGCATGGGGCAGGGGTGCAGGCTAGGAAGGCCAGACACAACCCCAGGAGAATTGCAAAAGTCTCATCTCTGAAACCAGTCCTGCAATAACCACAAACACAGGCACCACAGAAAAAAGCCACTTAGTGGAAATTCTTCCCTTGCCGTCCACTGAGAGTGACCTTGGCGTGAACCCCTCCCCACATCCTTCTTCTGAATACATAGCCCGCACTGGGTGGAGAAGGGGCCTCACTTACTCCCAGAACTCGATGACAGGGGAGGTGGCGTTCTCAGAAGTACCATTCAGGGAGCCGTTGGTCTTCTGGAACCCCACACAGTGTTCTACCCATGAGTCACAAGGAGGAAAGAAAGAGAAAAATCATCAGCCAGCGTATGACTCAGTTAGAGAGTGGGTGAAATTCTAAGCGCATGGGAAGGAAGGTCTTTTGGCAGGAGCCGGGCTAAGGTTATCTGTACAAAACATCTTCCCACACATAATCACCTCAACAAACGCAGCTCACACTCTCCCCCACACTTGGACATGTGGGTGCATAGGTGCTTGGTATATACTCTCCTCAGGCATGATTAGTTGACACCAGGAGAGATGCTCACCAGGCCAGCTACTTCAAAGCATTGCTAACATTTCTAGGTAAGTGCCCTATGCAAAGTCACTGCCTTCGAGGAATAATAAGAATGCCTTCTAGGGGAGTGATGTGTCAGAGTGGCCAAGAGCACAGGCTGGAAAGCTCCGACTTGAATGCTGAACCCCCTGGGTATGAACTGTGTGGTCGTGGGTAAGTTATAACTCAGCTCTCTGTGTTTTGCTGCCCTCATCTCTAAAATGTAGAAGTAAGATGCATTATGTGGGATTGATGAGAAATGAAAACATGGAGGTAGAGTGCTCGATACACAGTGCTCTTCGTTATTTGTATGTGACTCTGGAGTTTTACAAACGGTACTGATACAATACAATAATCCGGGAAATATTAAGACAGATACTGTTTCCCCCATTGTGCCCATGAAGAAAGTGGATCTTCTTAGAAATGGCCTGTATCTGCTCATGAATGACAAGTGTAGGCTGGAACCCAGTCAGCAAATTATCTAGTTTCCACCTTCAAAATTTCTAAACTGATGTTTCTCGTCACCTCTACTACCACCACCCTGATTACTGGGCAGGCTCCCGGCTCCTACCTGCCCTTCAGATTCCACCCCTGCTCCCCTTGTGAAATCTCCATACAGCAGCAGGGGCGATGTTGGTAAACCTCAGATCACTCTAGGTCACGCCCAGCTAAAAGCTTCCAACGGGTTTCCCATCCCACTAGAAGAAAAAAGCTGCAACCCTTTCATCACCTCCAAGGCCCTGCTGGATCCATTCCCACCCCATTCCCCGCAGCCACCTGCTCCAACACACTCACCCTGTTCCCTGCACGCGTTGGGTGTGTCAGGCGCAGTGCCACCTCAGCTCCTTCTTCCTGGAGCTCTCGTCCCCCAGCTCAATGACTTGTTCCCCCTCCTCCTACAGACCATTACTCAAGAGGCATCTCAGTAAGGCCCTTCCTGACCATGCAACTTAAAATTGCCACCCCACCCATAAAACTCACAGTCCCTGTTTTATTTCCTCCATAGACCATCTTCTAGCACAGCATATACTGCTGCTTTCTAACGGGACACTTCGCTTGCACCTGTTCTGTTTACATCTACCTCCCATCACCGCAATGAAAGCCCCAGGAGGGTGGGGTCTTTGTTTTTATTTATTACCACATTCCCGGTGCCTGGAACAGAGCCTGGCATATAGCAGGAGCTCAACAAATATCTGTTGGGTGACTGAAGGCCAGCTGGGTGCCCTCTCCACTAAACCATCCACTTGCCTTGACAGGCCAGCACACCCAGAAAAGCACTCTCTCATCTTGGCTGCACAGCGTGTCTTGTGCAATTCAAATGCTAGTTGTGAGTAAAACCAGGCTCACTGGAGAGATGTCAGCAATGCTAAAGCATAACACTCAGGTATTCAATCAGCCCCAGGATTGTCCCAGAGACCCTCAGTCGATCCAGAGGAAGACAGACTTAATAATGCCCTGAAGAGAAGGCTCTGGACCACCAAGACCTGACAACATTGTTGCAAGAGGAAGCCCCCTGAGATCTGGATAAAACCTTTACTTCTGACAAGCTGGTTGTCAACGGTGGTTTCAGTAAACGTAGATATTTTAAAAAATAAATCAATAAAAAGGAAGAATACATTTATGATAATTCTTTAGCTATATATAAAAATAAATATAGCTAAAGAATATAGCTATATATAAATAAATATATATAGCTAAAGAGTTATAATAAATGTATATATAAATTATAATAAATATATATAAATAAATTCTTTAGCTATATCTATAGCTAAAGAATTATAAATGTCTTCTTTTTTATTTATTTTTTAAAATATCTATGTTTACTGAATATATATAAAACTAAAGAATTATAATACATTATAAAAGAATATATATATATAGCTAAAGAATTATAATAAAACAGATTTTTTTGGAGACGAATGTTTCTCTATTACCCAGGCTTGAGTGTAGTGGCATAATCTTGGCTCACTGCAACCTCCATCTCCCAGACTCAAGCAATCCTCCTGTCTCAGACTCCCAAGTAGCTAGGGCCACAGGCATGCACCACCACCCCTGGCAAATTTTTTGTATTTTTAGCAGAGATGGGGTTTCACTGTCTTGTCCAAGCTGATCTCAAAGTCCTGAGCTCAAGCGACCCACCAGCTTCGGCCTCCCAAAGCGTGGGGATTATAGGCGTGAGCCCGTGCGCCCGGACGAATTATAATAAAACAGATCTTTAAATCTTGATTCATTCAGTAAATATCTTTGAGTGCTTATGATAGAGCCAGCACTGTGCTAGGCACAGAGGCTATGGAGATGAAGACACCTTTCCTGCCCTCAAGGTCTTGCTGACTAGCGGGAAACCAAGTTAACAGACGGAAAGTGAGGGAAGTGGCGTGGCAGGGCTGGACCAGTGCAGGTGCCACCAGACGCATTTGAGAAGAACCTAATGCAATCTTGGGGTTCAGAGGAGGTACCCCCAAGGTTTACTTTCCCTTTGAAAAATAATGGGGGAATGGAGGTAGTGGCAGTGATGCATACAGAAGTGCCTGGAAGGGGAGCCTAAGGTACAAGGTGAGCGAGGTGACGGTGAAGTGATGACATAGACAGGAGCCAGGTCACAAAGGATAAAGAATGCCACACTCGCCATGCAAAAATGCTTTTCCTGGCAAGTAAAGTATTCAAACTCCACTTCAGAACTGAGTGACTCATCTGAGCAAGAAAGAATCATGGTTAGCCCACTTCAAAGGGGTAGAGCCTTGTTGACTAGCACTGGAAGATACTCGGACAAGGAGAGCGGGATGTGCCAAGAATCGAAGCGGAACCGTGTCGTCTCTGCTCTCCAGCCATGCCTTCCAGTAGGGCAGCCACGAGCCAGCTCTGGCTGCTTGAGTTAACACTCAATGCAAATGTTAAGGTGTGCCTCAGACCACTTGCCACATTTCAGGTGCTCGGGAAGCACATTCAGGAGTCACTCCAAACCTACACTGGCGCAGTGGGACTGCCCATAAAAAGCAAATAAATAAATACCCACATAGTAGCTACCATACTGGATAGTACAAAGAACGCTTTCATCATTACAGAAAGTTTGGACAGCATTGCCCTAGACGTTTTTGTCCTTGCTGTTGCTTCCTGTACATTAGACTCAGGAGTGCTATTGCCATGGGCGGCTCAGGTAGTCTTATAAGCACAGGAGAAACTGCAGATAGGCAGCACATGCCAACATTTCAGTCAACAGGGGATCACATATATGACTGTTCCCACATGATTCTAAAATACCACAACTTTACTGTACCTTTTCTATGATTCATTATGTTTAGATACACAAATACTTAGCATTGTGCCACAAGTGCCCAGTGTTCAGTAGAGTATTACAGCATACAGCCCAGGTGTGTGGCAGGCTGTGCCATCGACGTCTGTGTAACTGCACTCTGTCATGGTCATACAAGGATGACATTGCCAACAATGCATTTTTCAGCGTGTACCCCTGTCATTAAGTGGCACATGACTGTAATTGCTATTATAAATCATAGCGGATCCTTGAACAACATGGATCTGATCTGTGCGGGTCCACTTATATGTGGCTTTTCTCCCACCCCTGCCACCCCTGACAAGCAAGTCCAGATGAATTGTAAGTCTGAAAGACCTAAAATGGTATCAGAAAGAAGATACGAGAACAAATGAATAAACAAAAAGATATATTAAACTAACCATATTTCAAATTTATTTAAGTAAATGGCTAAATGACATTAAAAGGTGGTCAGTTCTAGTCACCTAATACATTAACTGAATATATTAATTTTTTCTTTAAAAAGTTCATGACATTTTGCTGTGAGGCTAGTGAATTATTGGTCTTATTCTTGACGTAAGCTCTCCATGATCTACTTGGGCGATTTCTAGTGTGTCCATGCTAAGCTGGCATATAGGGACAATCCCACTTCCAGGTAATGTGGCAGAACAGGAAGAGGAGTGAACCCTCAGGTGATGACCGTACCTGTGTTCCACTCATGGTGGCAGCTGCCCCAGGGCAGGTCGATGGTGAAGCTGCTGAAGAGGTAGAAAAGGGCCCAGGCCAGCACAATGATGTAGTAGACGTTGAGGAGGATGACGATCATCTGGGAGGCATAGCCAATGCCTGCGGGGAAACTGCAGAATTGGGCTAGGGACAGCGGACAGTGGTGGCGCATGCCTGTAATCTCAGCTATAGTGGGACGCTGAGGTGGGAGGGTTGTCTGAGGCCGGGAGTTCAATTTACCATCGAGGAAAACAACTATTTTTGTAACTTCCTGTGAATCTGTAATTATTTCAAAATAAAAATGTAGAGAAAATCCTACATATGGAGAAATCATGAAATTACTATAAGTTTTAAATTATTGTGTCAAGATAGAACTTTCATTGTTTTTATTTTTTTGAGATGGAGTTTCCCTCTTGTCGCCTAGGCTGGAGTGCAGTGTCATGATCTCAGCTCACTGCAACTCTGCCTCCTGGGTTCAAGCAATTCTCCTGCCTCAGCCTCCTGGGTAGCTGGGATTATAGGCACCTGCCACCGCACCCACCACCACACCTGGCTAATTTTTTCTATTTTTAGTAGAGATGGGGGTTTCACCATGTTAGCCAAGCTGGTCTAGAACTCCTGACCTCAGGTGATCCACCCGCCTCAACTTCCCAAAGCGCTGGGATTATAGGCATGAGCCACCACACACGGCCAAAATAGAACTATTAATGAAATAATTTTTTCTTATTTAAAGTTATCTTTTAAAATGCTTTATAATTGATTTACATGTGTCTTAAAATACAAAGACATTGTTATGTATTGAAAACAGAGCTAAAGTAGCTTTGCACTCTACTTAACTAATCTAAATCCTTTGCCCCATGCTTACTGCTGTCTCTCCCGCATTCTCTGATGGACCAGCTGACTAGCTCAGTATGCAGCCCACAAACCAAGGGCTTAACATAGAGACTTGTGATCTTATCTTAACCTCGGAACTGCTGCTAATCACTCCAGTCATTCTGGAAAGGTTTATAACCACTAATGAAGACACCTTGGAATCAGGCACAGAGCTACTCACCCTCAAAGATGGGGCAGATCTTCCTCCAGGCTGTGATGCCTCCCTGGCTAGTGTACTGGCCTAGTGCTGTCTCCAGAAGGAAGACAGGAATGCCACAGGTAAACAGGAAGATGAGGTAGGGGATGAAGAAGGCACCTGTGGTTAGAAAACAGGCTGTTCATTTCCTGGGACTATCCTCCTCATCATCTGCATTCACCTCCTCCCACTACCCACCCATACTGCCGGTCAGAACCTCGGAGGTAGAGAACATGCACAGCTGCAGGAGACAGCCGTCGAGATGTCTGGAACCATGACAGAGATCCAGAGTCAGCGTGTTACCTAAGGAATGCACAGTCTCTTGTCTTTCTTCACTGCAGAGTTCCAGTCTGCACCTATTAAAGTTTGCTCCCCACTGAACAATCACTGCCTAATGCATAACTTGGGCAATAACGAGGAGCTTATTAAATAATGGATGCCTAGGAGCACTAGCACAGCCCAAGGTCTAGAATTCTTTTCAAAGAACTCATTGCTGTTAATGTCAGGTAGTCTTTCGGCAGGCTGAAATCAGATTTCAGTCATTGTTACGATCTGAATGCATCCCCTAAAGTTTCTGAGTTGGGAACTTAATTCCCAATGCAACAGTGTTGAGATGTGGAGCCTAATCAGATGTGAGCAAGTCACGAGGGCTCTGCCCTCCTGAATGGATTCACGTCATTCCTGTGAGAATGTGTTTGTTATTAAAGTGAGTTTGGGCCAGGCACGCTGGCTCACACCTGTAATCCCAGCTACTCAGGAGGCTGAGGTGGGAGGATTGATTAAGCCTGGGAACTCGAGGCTACAGTGAGCTGCGATTGTGCCACTGCCCTCCCTCCAGCCTGGGTGACAGAGCAAGACCCTGTCTCAAAAAAAAAAAAAAAGTGTACTTGGCTCTCTGTCTTTCGCATGCATACTCTCTTGTCTTTCTGCCTTCTGCCATGGGATGACACACAAAAAAGTTTTTTACCCGAAATGGACTCCTTGCCCTGGACTTTCCAACCTCCAAAACTATAAGAAATAAATCTCGGCTTCTTATAAATTACCCATCTCAGGTGTTTTGTTGTGGCAACACAAAATGGACTAAGCCAGTAATCTGTGTCCCTCTGTTTTTATAAGCATTGGCAGAGACAAGACTGCTGATGCCAGATATTCTGGTATTTTCGCTACCATGGACTTCTCATCTGCTGGCAAAGCAGACAGGCGAGTTCATATGATATAGATTACCAGAGAAGAGATAACTGAACAGAGAGGAAAATCTGCTTATCTGCAGAAGGTCCCCCCAAGCTTCAACTGAGTACTAGTCAGTGCATCTGTGTGAGAACACTGAGGTGAGGGAAAGAACCATTCAAAATGATTGAAAGTAATGGTGCTCACATACTGCTAGACAATAATCTCAAGATTCACCAGGCATTAGGCAGAGTATGCAGTAGGCATTTCCTCAGTAATGGGAAATAATTATCCCTAGACTGAGCACACTTCTGGTCCCACCTAACAAATCTTTTTTTTTTTAATATTTTTTTTATTTTCTTATTTTCCTTTTTTTTTTTTTAATTGCATTTTAGGTTTTGGGTTACATGTGAAGAACATGCAAGATTGTTGCACAGGTACACACATGGCAGCGTGATTTGCTGCCTTTCTCCCCTTTACCTATATCTGGTATTTCTCCCCATGCTATCTCTCCCCAACTCCCCACCCCCCACTGTCCCTCCCCTATTTCCTCCAACAGACCCCAGTGTGTGATGCTCCCTTCCCTGTGTCCATGTGTTCTCATCCTACCTAACAAATCTTAAAAGCAAGACATAAAAAGATCAAGTAGTTTCACTGGTCCCAGAACAGAGCTCAGGAATATTCACAGAAATATGAAATTGGCTGGGCGTGGTGGCTCACACCTGTAATCCCAGCACTTTGGGAGGCCAAGGCAGGCAGATCACAAGGTCAGGAGTTCAAGACCAGCCTGGCCAACATAGTGAAACCCCGTCTCTACTAACAATACAAAAATTAGCCAGGCATGATGGCACACACCTGTGCTCCCATCTACTTGGGAGGTTGAGGCAGGAGAATCACTTGAACCCAGGAGGTGGAGGTTGTGGTGAGTTGAGATCACATCACTGCACTCCAGCCTGGGTAACAGAGCAAGAATTCATGTCAAAAAAAAAAAAGAAGAAATATGAAATTGTCCAGCAACCCATAAAGCAAAAATATTACCAGGTCTAGTATTCAATCAAAAATTACCAGGAAAGCAAAGAATCAGGAAAATGTTACTCATAACAAGATTAATCAACCAATTGACCCTTACCCATAATTTACACAGATGTTAGAATTAGCAGATGAGGACATTTAAAAATTATTATAACTGTATTGCATGTGTTCCAAAAGTTAGGGACATAAAAGATATTGAAAAAGACCCAAATAAAACTTTTGGACATGAGCACTACAATGTGTGAGATTTTTAAAAAATAAACTGGATGGAATTAATGTTAGTAGGCAGAGCAAAATAAAAGATTAGTGAACTTTAACTATAGTAGAAACTATCCAAAATAAAACACAGAGAGAAAAAAGAAAATTTTTGCCTGGTGCGGTAGCTCACGCCTGTAATCCCAGCACATTGGGAGACCGAGGTGGGTGGGTTGCCTGAGGTCAGAAGTTCAGGACCAGCCTGGTCAACATGGTGAAACCCTGTCTCTACTAAAAGTACAAAAATTAGCTGGGTGTGGTGGGTGCCTGTAATCCCAGCTACTTGGGAGGCTGAGGCAGGAGTATTACTTGAACCTGGGAGGTAGAGGTTGCAGTGAGCTGAGATTGCACCACTGCACTCCAGCCTGGGTGACAGTGAGACTCCATTTCAAAAAAAGAAAAGAAAAGAAAATTATAAAAAAGAACAGGTATGCATAAGTGGTGAGACAGCTTCAAACAGCTTAATGTAATTGGAGTCTGTAAAAGAAATAAAAGGATGAGAAAAAGCTTGAAGAAATAATGGCTAAAAATTTTACAAATTTTATGAAAACTATCAACCTACAGAGCCAATAAGTTCAATAACACCAAGACAAAAAAAAAATGAAAAAACTAGCCCAACGCACATCATAATCACATTACTTAAACCAGAATGTCGAGTTTTTAAAGGAAAACCTTAAAAGTCATCAGAGAAAAATGACACGTACAAACAAAGATAAAAATAACATCAAATTTCTTATTTAAAACAATGCAAAAGAGAAGACAGTGATAAGGAAGCACATTTGTTAAAGTACTAAAGGGCAGGGGGAAAAAAGCTGTCAACCTGGAATTCTATACCCAACAATAATACTGTTCAAAAATGAAATAACTACTTCTTAAGACGTGTGAAACCTGAAAGGATCCATAACAAACAGAACTGAACTATAAGAAATGTTGAAGAAATTCCTTCATGGAAAGTGAAATGAAGTCACCAGATAGAAATGTGAATCTACACAAAATAATAAAGAACTTTAGAAATAGTAATTACATAGGTAAACACATAGAATGTTTTTCTTATTATTCAAATATTTTTAAAAGATAATTGACTGGTTAAACAAAAATAAAAACAATGTAATACGGATTTTATAACATCTAAAAATGTACAATGAGAGCACAAAAGTCAGGAGGAGAAAAATGAAATTGTAATATTTTAAGGTTCTTATATATAAAGTGGTACACTATCCTTGAAGATAAATTGTGATAAGTTAAAGATGTATACTACAAAGTTTAAAACAATCACTAAAATAACACAACAAAGTTACAGCTAATAAGCCAACAAAAAGAAGAAAACTAGCAATGGAATAATAAAAAATATTCAGTTATTCCAAAAGAAAGCAGGAGGAAAGGAAAGGGGGGAAACTAATAACTGAGAGAGGACAAATAGAAAAAATAATAATAAGAAGATGATAGAGTTAAACCTAATTATATGGATAATTGTATTAAATTCAGATAATCTAAGTATCCCAAATAAAAGGCAGGGATTATTAGATTGGCTTTTAAAACATAGACAAGACTCAAGTATATGCTGTCTTTTAAAAACGCACTTCGAGCTCTGCTCGCCGCGTGGGCTCCGCTGCCTCTTCGCAGTAGCTGTGACTGCGCGCGGGACTCCGAGCCGCTTCTTGGCCAGTGTTCAACACAGCGGACTGGGTCGCTACGTGCAGCTGCTGCAGCGTCTGAGCTTCAGCGTCAGCCGCGACGGCCCCTCTTCTTGCGGCGCCAGGGAGTTCGTGGAACTGGAGGTGATCGACTTCGCCCGACGGAACCCAGGGGTCGTAATACATGTGCACTCGCGTCCGTGCTGCGTGCCCAGAGTAGTGGCCGAATACCTTAACGGGGCTGTGCGCGAGGAGAGCATCCGCGGCAAGTCGGTGGAGGAGATCTCGACGCTGGTGCAGAAGCGGGCCAACCAGTCGGGCTTGGATGTGATCCGCATCTGCAAGCCCTTCCACACCGACAACCCTAGCATCCAGGGCCAGTGGCACCCCTTCACCAACAAATCCACCACGTTCCACGGGCTACGCCCCGGAGAGGTCCAGGATCCTGCCTCAGCCCAGCTGCAAGCACAGTGAAGAGTTGCCCCCACTAACTCCAACCCTAGGCTTTGAACTAGTTCTCCAGAAGAGGTGGTTCTTCCTCTTTGGGAGTCTAAGCCCAGATAGACAAATGGAACCCATTAGTGGGGAAGCTGACACAGGTTCTGCTTGGGATAAAGAAGAGCTGCCTATTTCCAGTGCGTGCTTCTGGGGGCAGTGACCTTTGTGAACCCTTAATTTTTATCCAAGTGGCATCCCTGAAACCTGAGATGAGGAAGACTTCAAAGGTTTTACAGAGCCCTTGTTTTTGAAGTCTAAATTGATAATAATGATCTCAAAATACAATGAGAGGTCTCAAGGCCGGCTTCTGAAGAATCCCTGATACCTTATTGGTACAACAACTGAGCTATAGAGAGCTCTTCTCTGCAGTGATGGGTTAGGCACTTTATATCTGTGTGAATGTTTGTTTAAGGATTTATAAAACTGAGGTTAATAAACTTACCCAAGGTCATTTCAGGTCTTACTTCAAAATGTGTGCATATGTTAAGCCCAGGCCCCAAATTTCATTGTTTAAAAATAGACGCAGAACATATAACAACCCTCAGGGTGGTTAGTATCAAAGGCCATGTGGTTACTATAGGCCTGACCCCTGAATGGGAGAAGGGAGTGATTCTCAGCCCAAGCCCTGGATAACTAGCTTTCTCTGGTCTTAGCTATACATCTCCCTCGCCAGGGCCTCTCTTGGTGCAGAAATAAAATCTATGTCCCTTGAGCCAGCTGGTAGGGGGTGCTGAGAACCATGGGGGAGGGCAGGAAGGCTGACTAATGAGTATTTTCTAGGCTTATGTTTTTTTTCGTTTTTTGTTTTTAAAGAGGGGGATGGTGGGAAAATGAGAGGAAATAAAAATCTAGAAACGCTTGTAAAAAGAAATGCACTTCAAATAAAAAAGACATGAACAGGTTAAAAGAAAAGATATACCATGCTAATACTACTCAAAATAAATCTGGAGAGTTTGTCTTAATGTCACACAAAGTAAATTCCACAGCAAAGAATATTACCAAGGGTAAAGAAGGTAATTTCATAGTGATTAAAGGGTCAATTAATCAATCAGTATTTTAAATGCATATTTACCTAATAACAGAGCTTCAAAATACATGAAGCAAAAATTGGCAGAACTACAAAGAGAAATATATAAATTAATTCCTGATAAATGTTAAAGATTTTGATAGCCCTCTCTTAATAATTTATAGAATAAATATACAGAAAATCAGTAAGGATATAAAAGATTTGAAAATTCTATCAACCAATTCAACTTAGTTAACATTTATTGAATATTCTATCCAGCAGTCCAACAGCAGAATATACATTAGCTTCAAGTGAACATGAAATATTCTACCAAGATAGGCCCATATCCTAGACCACAGAACAAATCTCAATAAGTTTAAAAGGATCCAATCACAAAAAATTGATTCTCTGACTAAATAGAAATCTATTAGAGAAAGACATTAGGAAAATGTCCACATATTTGGAAATTAGGTTACACATTTCTAAATAGCCTATGGGTCTATTGAAGTAATCAAAAGAGAAATTAGAAAGTATCTTGAATGGAGTGAAATGAAACCCAGTATCAAAATTTGTGGGAGGCTGCTAAAGCAGTACTTAGGAGATTTATTAAATTATAAAAGAAAAAAAGTTTCAAATCCATTTCCTCAGTTTCCACCTTAAGAAATGAGAAATTAGGCCGGTCTCAGTGGCTCATGCCTGTAATCCCAGCACTTTGGGAGGCCGAGGCAGGTGGATCACCTGAAGTCAGGAGTTTGAGACCAGCCTGACCACCATGGTGAAACCCCGTCTCTACTAAAAATATAAAAATTAGCCAGGCACGGTGGGAGGCACCTGTAATCCCACCTACTTAGGAGGCTGAGGCAGAAGAATTGCTTGCACCCAGGAGGCAGAGGTCGCAGTGAGCCGAGATAGTGCCACTGCACTCCAGCCTGGGCAACAGAAAGAGACTCTATCTCAAAAAAAAAAAAAAAAATGAGAAATTATTGCTGAAATGAGGGTATGGTTAAAAAAAGATAGAAAGAAATGAGAAGGATAAGAGCTAATAAAAGCCAGAGTAAGTCAAAGGAAATAAAAATCAGAGTGGAAATCAGTAAAATGGAAAACATTAGAGAAAATCAATGAACCAAAAGCTGGTTCTTCGAGATAATAAAGTTGATAAAATTTTAGAAGATACAAATTATCAGAATGACAAATGAGCTGTATCATCAGTAAAGATTCTGTAGACATTAAAACAACAATAAAAAAATATACGAAGAACTTTATGCCAGTAAGTGCAATGATTTAAGTAAAATGAAAAAATGTCTCAAAAAAACACTAACAAAGCCCACTAAAAAGAAATAGATAATCTGAATAGCCCTATAAATATTAAGGAAAATTAGTTTTGGATTTAAAACCATCCCACAAAAAAAAAAATTCCAGGCTCAAATGACTTCACTGGTGAATTCTCCAAACACTTAAGGAAGAAATAACACCAATTCTACACAAACTCTTTCAAAAAACTGAAAAGAAGGAATGCTTACCCAACCAGTTTTATAAAGTCAGCATTACCCTGATAACAAAAGCAGACAAATACATTATAAGAAAAGAAAGTTAAAAATCAATATATTTCATGAACATAAAGGCCAAAATTCTAAACTATTTTAGGAAATCGAATCTAACAATATGTTAATAGGACAATATATTACGTAGTAAGCTTTATCCCAGGGATACAAAGTGGGTTTAACATTTTAAAAAATCAACACAGTGCTGTAGTCTCCGGCTCTTAAAATAAATGAATAAACAATGTGATTCATCCTGTTAACAAATTACAAAAGAAAAACTATATGATCATTTTATAGGTAGGAAAAAGTTTTTGACTAAATCCAACAGTCATTCCTAATAAAAACTCCCAGCAGTGAGGAGGAGGAGAAAACGTCCTCAACTTGATAGAGGGCTTCTACAAAAACCCCGCAGCTAACATCACACTTAATAGTGAGAGACTGCTGAAAAGACATGAGCAGGTTAAAAGTAAAAGGACAGAAAATAAACAAGCGTCTGTTCTTACCGCTTCTATTCAACATGGTACTGGAGAGTCTAGCCAAAGCAATAGGCAAGATAAGGAATTAAAGGTTATTCCGATCTAAAAGGAACAAATAACACTGCTGTATTCTCAGAAGACATGCTATTCTACATAGAAAATCCTTTGGAAGGCACAAAAAAAAAAACTGCTAGAACAACCAATCAGTGAGTTTAGCAAGTTTGCAGGATACAGGATGGGCATACAAAAATCAACTGTATAAGTATTAGGAATAAACAACCATAAATTAAAATTTAGGAAATAATGCCATTTACAGTAGCCTCAAAAATGTGAAATACTTAGGAATAAATCTGGCAAACGTTGTGAAAGATAAATGTACAGTCAAAACATTGCTGAGAGAAATTAATGAAGAGTAAAATAAATGCATATTCGGGATCAGAAGATTAAATATCTAAAATGTGAGTCCTTACCACAAAAAAAAAAACTTTTGAAAAAGAAGAGCTAAGTCTTAGGCTTAATTCCACTTGGCATTTATATTATCCTAAAGCACAGTAATGAAGACAGTGTGGTACAGATGTCAAAATAAACAGATCAATGGAACAGAATAAGATTCATCAACAGACCCACATATAAACAAATGACAAATTTTTGATGAAGGTATAAAGGCAATTTATTGGAATAGGATAGTCTTTTCAACGAATGGTGCTGGAATAAGTGAGTGCCTATACAACCCCCCAGATATGAACTTCAATGCACACCTTCACTGTAGACAAAAATTAACCCAAAATGAAACACAGGCCTAAATGTGAAGCCTAAAACTATAAAACTTCGAGAAGAAACTATGAAGCCTTGGGTTAACAAACATCTCTTTATGTGACATCAAAAGTATGGTTTGTAAAAGAACTAATCGATAAACCAGACGTCATTAAAATTTAAAATGCCTTTCCTTCAAAAGACACTGTTAAGGAAAGGAAAAACCATCCAGGTACAGTGACTCATGCCTGAAAGCCCAGCACTTTGGGAGGCCAAGACTGGAGGATCACTTGAGCCCAGGAGTTTGAGATCAGCCTAGGCAACATAGTGAGACCTCACCTCTAAAAAAAAAAATTTTTTTTTTAATTAGCTGGGCATGGTGGCATGTGCCGATAGTCCCAGCTACTTCTTGGGAGGCTACAATGGGAAGATCACCTGAGCTCAGAAGGTCAAGGATGCAATAAGCCATGATTGCACCAGAACACTTCAGCCTAGGCAACAGAGTGAGACCCCACCTCAAAAAAAGAAAAGGAAAATTACAAGACACAGAATGAAAAAAAAGTATTTGTGAAGTGCATTTCTGATAAAGGAGTTGTGTGTTAGAATATATGAAGACGGCCGGGCGCGGTGGCTCACGCCTGTAATCCCAGCACTTTGGGAGGCTGAGGCGGGTGGATCACGAGGTCAGTAGATCATGACCATCCTGGCCAACTTGGTGAAACCCCGTCTCTACTAAAAGTACAAAAAATTAGCTGGGCATGGTGGTGCGTGCCTGTAATCCCAACTACTCAGGAGGCTAAGGCAGGAGAATTGCTTGAAATGGGAAAATGGAAGTTGCAGTGAGCCGGGATCGCACCACTGCACTCCAGCCTGGCGATTGAGCTAGACTCTGCCTCAAAAAAAAAAAAAATGGAAGAAAATAGAATATGTGAAGACATCTCAATAACAAAGGATAAACTACTGATACACAAAAACTATAATCGCAAAATAATTATGCTGTATTATAATCAACATACTGTATGATTTCATTTATATAATATTCTAAGAAATGCAAACTAGTCTAGTTCACTGGCATGCGATGGCCACAGTGAAGTTGAGAGGAGGAATTAGAGACAGGAGAAACGGTTTTGGGGGTGACGGACATGTTCATTATCTCAGTTGTGGCAGTGGTTTCATGGGCATACACATATGTCAAAATTTATCATATTATACACTTTATGTGTGGTTTATTGTAAGTTAATGGGGAACCCAGTTCTCCAGTTCTTCCCCTTCCACTTCTCAAGGTTGTAATCTACACATCCATAATTCAGGCACTAAGGGGACACTCGATTACAAGGACAAAGAAAGAAAGGTAGCAAGCAATTCAGTCCAAGAAGTCCATAAATCAATCGAAGACTTGCTGAGCAGGAGGTAAAACAGAAAAGAGCTAACCCAGCAGCTGACAGGAACAGTCACTGTGGAGCGCCAAGTCCAGAAAGAAACAGCTATGGGCCCAGCCCGAGCCCCTCCCCGTGTTCATGCTGCTTGTTCTTTCTCCATAAACCAAGCCAATGTTTAACTGCACTGGACCCGTGGTCAGCATCTCCCACCTCCTCTGCCTCGCTGAGCATCTTGACAGCCTGCCACGAGGGACAAAGTCCATACCTGCAAGGAGAAGCTACTGGCCCTATAAGTATGAGAGGGGTCGGGGTGGGAGGGAGCCCAAGATGGGCCAGGTACAGACTGGGGAGTCCTGAAGGGCATTCCACCTCTTCGCCTCCCCAGGCACCACCATCAAAGATGGGAAGTGGAGTTCACAGTTACCTGCACCCCCATATCATCTATACTAGTCTCCTCAAAATTCTAAAATGTGCTAGCATTTTCTCCGTGAGATGGCAGAGATCACATCCCCATCCCAGAAAGGAATCACTCTCAGCCCGCTTTCTCAAAAGGAGCATGCTCCGTGGTGTCACTTGTAATGTTCCAGCCAATTTCTTAAGGCGTGAGCTGACGGTCTTCCGCTTGAGCAACAGAAGAGTGAGAAGCATCCATGAGTTCTGTGCTGTCCTCGGCGTGAGCCTGACCAACAGCGGGCCTGAGTCATTAGCTACACTTGGTAGCACATCGTCACGCCCCGCTACATTAGCCATTGCTTTTATAGAACAAAAGAAAAGTGCTTCTTATTTCTCCTCATTCTCTGTTACCTATCAACAGCATAGGGCTAATTAGACTTTCCTTGCTGCCAATGAAATCCTCTTTGTGTGGGCATCCCCGTGCACCCTCTTTACAAGCTGGAGCTGAGGCATCCTTCCCCTCCAGGCCCTTCTGAGAGTTCCTGCTGTGTACCTCCGGCCATGGCCTCACATGCGGACTCCAGTCCCAGGCATTCTGGGTGTTGAGCAAGCCTGTCTGCCCGCAGCCAGGGCCCAGGCAGCTGGAGAGGTCTGAGCCGAAGGCCCGCGTTCTGAAGCACCCAGGACCTGGGTATTGGAAGATTGAGGCTCTGAAGAGGGGTTGGAGGGGACAGGGAGGAAGAGAGAGCCTGTCCTCACAAAAGGTGGTGTCCAGCTGGTGTCCTGAGACTAGCAGAAAAATCAAAGGTTCTTGGCATAGGTAACTTCTGCCCCTAGTGAGACTTCAGCAACCTGGACTTAGAAGTTAACTGAAAATGTTGGCAGTTTGCTTGTCTGGGCTGAGATAGACAGGAAGGTGATTTAAACTCCCTGCTGGCTGTGGAGAGTCCCATCACCAGATCATCTCCCGCCACCTGCTTCCCACATCGCACCTCCTTAGTTACGCAGCATCTCCTTGTCCCACAACTGGTGCTTTAGGCAGGCAGGCTCTAATAGAAAACCATATTTGCTTTCCCGCCTGACAGGTGAGCGTGGAGGGCTGGAGGAGTAGTTCAAACGTACAGCTTCTTCAGCCGCCTCTCCAGCTCAGGGCCCCATCCCCGAGGCTGCTGTCCACTGGGCACGCTTACTACTACTCAGGACTCACATGGGCCTCCCCCGGCCCGGGAGGGAAATACTCAAGGAAGGAGTGGATTTTACCTACTCCCACATTTTGCCCCAATAACCCACATTTACTATTTCCATTTCTTTTCTCCCCATCTCCCTCATTATCTTAAATCCATTTTAATCAGTCATTGCCCCCAGCCCTCCACGGTAACTGCTCTTATCAAGGACGTCAGTGACTTCCAAGCTGCTAAAACCAACAACCAATTTCCTTTCCTCATTTTCTTAACCTGTCTGCAGCCTTTGCTGTGGTTAATCTCTCCCTCCTCCCTGATGTAATTTTATCACTTGGCTTTCCAAAATCCTTCCTTCTCTTGCTTTTCATTCTACTTTACCAGCTTCTCATTTTCTGTCTCCTCTGCTGGTTTCTCGTCTTCTCCCAGACCCACCAAACGTCCTTTCTTTCTTTTCTCAGACCATCAAAATGCTAATGATGCCCAAACCAAACATACACCTCCACCCAGATCTCGCTCACAAACTCCAAACTCACATTCTACCGCCCAGTTGCAATTTCTACTTGAACATCTAATAGAAACCTCAGCTCAACATTCCCAACATTCACTCCCTTATTTTCCCTTCAAAACCTGCTCCTCTGGGGCTAGGCACAGTGGCTCATGCCTGTGCCTTTGGGAGGCTGAGGTGGGCAGATCACTTGAGGCCAAGAGTTTTAGACCAGCCTGGCCAACATGGTGAAACCCCGTCTCTATGTAAAAATAATAAAACAACAACCGCAAAAAACCCTCGTGGCCTCTCATCTTCCTTCCAATCTCTCGGGTGAAAACTCTTGGTTTGTTTAGATGGGTGGTAGCAATGGAGGGGCTGAGAAGTGATCGGGTCCTGCATACCTCGTTGGGGGACTCTAGTCCCAGGCATTCTGGGTGTTGGGTCACTCACGCTGCCAGCAACCAGGGTCCAGGGAGCTTCCAGGACCAGGGTGTTTGGGTAGAGTCAATAGTTATGAGAGCTGGAGAGAATTAAGGATGGCTCCAAGATTTTTGCCTGATAACTGGTCACCTTCTGCCCTCACTCCCCTATACTGAGTTCTCAACGTAGCAGCTAGACAGATAATTTTAAAATGTAAGATTACTGCTGCTCAAAACCCTTCCCTGCGTCTGAATGTCACAAGAGTAAAAGCTGAAGTCTGAGAGTGGCCAACCTGCCATACCTGATCTGTCCCTTCCTGTCCCCAGCCCATTTGCTTCACCGACCTCCCTTTCTATTTACTCGCCCAGCTCCAGCCTTGAGTCCTCCTCAAACAAGCCAGACAGGCTCCGGCTTTGTTTAAACCTCTGTTTTCTCTGCCTGGAGAAAAGCACTTCCCCCCCACCCCCTGCCCCACAGCAGTCACATGGCCAGTTCTGTCACTCCTGGCAAGCTTTGCTCAAATGCTCTCAATGGCCACCCTTTTCAAAACTGCCGCCACGCACACCCCACATTCCCTATCTCCTTTCCCCAGCTCTCCCTGTTCTTTTCCTGTAGCACTCACTAATTCTGGAATGCCATCTACTTTACTTACTTATCCCATTTACTGTTTGTTGTTGGTCTCCCTCCTCTAGAATGTATGCCCTGTGAGGACAGGGAATTGGTCTGTTTTGTCTCTAGATGTATCCCAAACACCTGGAACGATTCCTGGCATATGCTACGTACTCAGTAAGTATTTGTTGGTGAACAATACAGCCAGGCTCAGGGCTTGGCTGGCTATGCACAGAGGCAACTGACGGAGACTGGAAATTCAGTAGGATGAAGCAGGTGTTTGGGGGTGGATCAGCCACAGGTCCTGGACAGCAGGGAGATTATTTACCTAGGAGATAACGGAGGTGGGCATCCCTCTCACTCACCTCCCTGAAAGCCTCCCTGTTGCTTCTGATTTCCGATGGGCTTCTTCGGATCCCTTTCTCAGCTTACCTGCCTTTTGACTATGGTTTCCAACTATTTGTCCGTGTTCTGTCATAGCCTTGACTCGGCCCTTTCCCTGCCTTGGAACTTGTTTCAAATTAGATCTACCAAATGTTGATGCTGGAGGAAACCAAAGAAGATGTCACTTATATTTTTAGTTTGGAACTAAAATTGTGCTTTGAGGACTTCTTCATCCCTGAGCTTCTCACTAAACAAATACTACCATAGTCAATTCTTTTATTATGGGCCCTTTCCACCAAGCACAAAACCAGCTACTTGGAGCTGTGAATTTAAAGAAAGGGCCCGGAAGTAGGATACATTACCGGAGGACAGCGCACCCTGGAGTACCCCAGCATCCTCTCCAGGGCTTGCTCAGAACACTCTTCCCATGCCCAGGAGCCCAGGCCCTAATCTGAGAATAGTGAGTTCAAATAGAAGCACTAAACCAGGAGGAAAGGGGTGGAAGCAATCTACAGGGTCTCCATTCTCCCCAGCCTTCTTCCCACATCAGCAGCAAAGGGTTCTCTCAGGAAGAGGCAAAGAGGCAGGAAGATGACAAGATGAAGTTTAAGGGCTCATTCTCTGTAGGAGTTTGCTTTGCCTGGGAGGTGAGAGGAGTTACCAGATGACAGAAAAGTTAAACTGCTGGGAACGCCAAAAGAAAAAACAAAAATAGGCAGGTCTAGGTTCCTCTGCTGACCACACACATCCATCAGCCCCCTTCCCTCTGCAGGGGAGCCGTTTCACTAACCCAGCTGGTGGCCCTGGGTGCCTCTTGCCCTCCAGAGCAAACCTGGGCCCCTACCTGCAGTCCCTCAGGACACTCCCCTCCAGCTGCTGCCATCCATCCACAAATGGGGAAGGAGTGCCCAGGCCCTGCACTCAGTAAGGGAAGAAGTCATGGGTAGGTGGCATAAGGGTTAAACAGAGAGAACTTGACTGGATGGCAGGACCCTCCACTGGAATCAGCGTGCTGGAAGGCAAGCTCTACCCATGGAGAAGGAGACCACAGCTGCCACCCTGCTGCCTCCACCTCCCCACACAGGACCCACACGAACAACCAAGGGTCGTGAGTGCTCTTTTCCCACCACAAGACACAGCCAACACATTCCCAGACCCACACAGATTCACCAAAGAGCCCCGGGACTCAAACACTGCCAGACAAAGGACTGGGGAGAGCCCCTATCCCCCGCACTCCAGTCACTGCTCCCCTCCACTTTCCTCTGCCAGCCAGTGGTTTGCATTAGACCTGGAAGGCACTCACTCCCACCTCTTCGTGCCATTCCTGCTAATTCTCAGGCCAGCCTTTACCCAATTCCAGAGAGGCTTGGGGAAAGCTGCTCACCTCCTAATCTCTCTACCACGTGAGGAGCTAAGCTGGTTACCAGGTTCCAGACCCAGAGTCCAAATGCCAGCTTAGTCCCCAAGTCTCCTGCTTTCACCCTGGGCCGGCTCTGTCTCTCCTGATTCTCCACAGGGAGGGTGCTCAGGCCTAAATTCCTAAACAAGCATGTGGAGCATCCAGCACTAGATAAAAAGTAAGTAGACCTTCCCTCTTCCCTCACAATGCAAACTGAGCAAAGTCCTGTGATTTCAGGCCACCAGCCAGAAATTCCTAGGAAGAAGGGACACATCAGCCCATTCCCATCCTTCTGAAAACATTCAAGTTAACCTCCAACCCAGGGCCAATCCCCAATTGCCACAGACCTGGGACCCAGACTCCATGGGCCCAGGGCATCTCTCTTGTGTTCTCCTCCAGCCCCAACCCCTAATCTCTCTACCACGTGGCTTTCTGTCTCCAAAATCATGGTGAGACTGAAGCTGGATGCATTCAGCAGCTCCTCCTCACCTGCGAAAGTGTAGGTGTTGCATTAAAGGACCTCAAGTCCTGTGGCCCATGAACTTGCCACTCCTCTCATCATTTTCCCTGGTGACCTACTTCTGTATTCCACATTCCTCCAGGCCCCATGCAGTCTCACTACAAAATCAGACCTGGGAGCCCCAACCCCATAAGCTTTACCCATCAGCAAGGGGATATTCCTAACCCACTGGCCATCATAGAAGTACGAGCAGAAATCTTCTGCTCGTATTTCTATGATGCCATGTTAAAATAGAAAGAGCCCTGGGCTAGTCATGTAACCTCTCTTGGTCTTAGTCTCTTACAGAGAGTCCTTAATGACTTCTAAGGGTCCCTCTAACTCCAGAATTCTATGCATCTATGGAAGTCTCAGAGGGGCCATAAGCACAGGAGATGAAAGTATCCTCCTTCCAAGGGTGGGTGGGGTGGCACGAGGGCTCTCACCTCCCCCATTTTTGTAGCAGAGATAGGGAAACCTCCAGACGTTGCCTAAGCCAATGATCTCCCCGGCCACTGACAGCACAAACTCAATCTTGTTGTTCCAGTGCCCCCGCTCCAGGGTGCCATCTTCCTCCTTCTTTTCCATGACTGGATACGCTGGTTTTGTCTCTCCATTACTGGTTGTGCCTGAGACCCTGCTATCCATCCCACCTGGAAAACAAGTGGGATGCTCTGTTACTGTTGGGAACCCCAGAAGGAAAGCCCTCCTCCTCCTTTTACCAACAAATCCTTAAGGGAATGAATGCACTGGAAGAGGTGAATTTCCAGTCGCTTCCCTGTAGACCCAGGCCCTCCTTAACATCTCTCACTGGTAAAACTGGGTGACAGCTGCTACTGAGAAGATATATTCCTTTCCTGTTTCAGGAAGAAAAGGTTGGTGCTGAAGGACAGTCTTTGCTTCCACTATAAGGTCCTCTTGGGTTGAGGTTTGTGGACATGGAGGATCCTGTTCACGGGCCCCTATGCTGTCTAAGTCCTCCCTGCTGCCCTGTGGTCAGCCTCCTCGGGATTTGCATATGCTTCAGTCTCTTCACTCTGTATGCTGGGGAACATTGAAAGGATGGGATATTACATGTTCTCAAAGCCACCAATTTCCCTTTCAGGAATTTACCCTAAGGAAATAACTGTGACTGTGAGTAAAAGGTATGGCATTAGGATATTTATTGTTTATAACAGTGAAAAATCAGAAAGTACATAAATGGTCAAAAACGATAGGTATGTTGATAAATTATGGCACACTCACATAAAGGACAGACAATCGTAAAAACCTGTGTTACAGAAACAGGTGTATCAACACAAAAGGAGGTTCACAATATATAGAAAAAGCAGTACGTACAATATGATCATGCTTGACAAATACTTTATAAAGTCTATATAGGCACGGAGTGATTGGGATGTCCACCAAAATGTTTCTCTTTCAGCTGCTGGATTATAGGAACACTTCCTTATCTGTATTTTCTACGTTTACATCAAAGAATATGTTTTACTTTTGTCATATAAAAATGAAAGGCAGTTTTTTAAAAAATCCTGCCAAAGGATTGGGAGAGGTTGAGTGGAAAGAGGAATTGTGAAGAAGATGAGGTGATATGTCTAAGCACTCCTTCTATGTCTTTCTGAAATCAACATAAGGGAGGGATGAACCATGTGCTCTTTTTCTTTTCTGGTGATGACAAATGTAGGAGTCTGTGACGGTAGAGAAGATGACATAAAATACAAAATCACAGTTTCAACCATTCACTGTCAGAAATGACCCATTCCAGACCACTACTGGGAGTGAGGATGGCTGGATGTGCCTCATGTTTAGTCGGCAACTACTATAGACTAGGCACTTCACATACATTCGTTTCATTTCATCCTCACTACAACCCTGAGATGTAAACATTACCTCCACTTTATAAATAAGGAGGGTGCAGCTCGGAGAGGTTAAGTAATGTGACTGCTGCTGCCATGTAGCTAGCAAATTGCACAGCCAGGACTTCCACCCCCTCTGCCCCTGCTCTTTCAGTGCCATCCCTTTGACTACATTGGCTGCCTAGTTTCACTGGAGTGTCTACTCTAAGCATCTTCTGATGACTCTGCCTTGATTTTGCACAGTGGCGTCTTTTCTGGAGAAGTAGGCAGATGGACTTTTTTCTAAGCTTCAAGTCAAGTTCATGTTAACAGAACTTTCTCAGCAGTAACTTCTTCTGGCCACAGACTCTCCTGTGGCTCTGACCCAGAAAGTTAGAAAGTCAGGGAACAGCAGGCATTTATGTTTATTTGATAAATTAGGGAATGAGCTCCAAAGATTGCGGATTGCAAAGGAGAAACTCAAGTAACTGGTTCCAAGAAGGCTCCTCAGTCATTTTGGGAAGGTTGTCTAAGATTGTGCTGGCCTCCCCTCCCTTTACTAGCTGATGGAAGTCTCCCAGTCATGGAAAGCCTTCCCTTCTCCATCCTCCCAGACCCTACAAGAAACAGTAGCCCTTTTCTGGCTCCCTCAGCCTCATTAGAGCTGCTTCTCAGAGGTAGCATATTGTGTCTGAAAGGCCATGAGCTGTAGAGCAGATGAGGCCAGGTTCAAACTTTAGTTTTTCTCATACCAGTGCCTGACTCCAGGGAAATTAATGAATGACTCTGAGCCTTAGTTTGCTCATCTGTAAAAGTGGGAATGATAGATAGGATATACTTAGATATAAGAATTAAATGAGGAAATGTATATATATATACATTTGCACTTAATAGAATAACAGGTACTCAAACTTTCATTTTCTTTCAGTCCTGTCAAAGAGTTGATCATTGTCTCATTTCTCAGAGAAGAAAGACTTTGTTGCTACAACACCAATGAGCCCCGGCCCTAACAGCCGAAGAGATGGTGGTCCTGGCACCTCTGATTGCTCTGGTGTATTCTGTGCCGTGACTTTCACCATGGCTGGCCCAACCTTACTACCTCCTGTCAGCCCTGCTCTCTGCTCCCTTCCTACTCGTGAGGAAACTGCTACCGCTCTGCAACGGTCTGCCCACCCAATGCAAAGACAGCAACCTGCGTGACTTTGACTGGAGAGAAGTAGAGATCCTGATGTTCCTCAGTGCCATTGTGATGATAAAGAACCGCTGATCCATCACCGTGGAGCAATACATAGGCAACATTTTCATGTTTAGTAAAGTGGCCAATGCAATTCTTTTCTTCCGCTTGGATATTTGCATGGGCCTTTTTACATCACACCCTGTGTAGTGTTGCTGATGATGTGCAAACCCCCACTATATATGGGCCCTGAGAATATCAAGTACTTCAATGATAAAGCCATTGATGAGGAACTAGAACAGGACAAGAGGGTCACTTGGATTGTGAAGTTCTTTGCCAATTGGCCTGATGACTGCCAATCATTTGCTCCTATCTATGCTGACCTCTCCCTCAAGTACATGGCTAAATTTTGGGAAGGTTGATGTTAGATGCTATGTAAATGGTACAAAGTGAGCACATCACTCCTCACCAAACAACTCCCTATGCTGATCCTGTTCCGAGGTGGAAAGGAGGTAATGTGGCGGCCACAGATTGACAAGAAAGGACGAGCTGTCTCATGGACCTTCTCTGAGGAGAATGTGATCCGAGAATTTAACTTAAATGAGCTATACCAGCAGGCCAAGATGCTATCAAAGGCTGGAGACAATATCCCCGAGGAGCAGCCTGTGGCCCCAAGCCCCACCAGCGTGTCAGATGGGGAAAGCAAGAAGGAAAAATAAGATCCTCACCTTGGCAGTGCTTCCTGTCAATTCCAGACTCCTTCCGTAACCACAAGCCTAAAGTTACAGCTTTTTATTTACGTTTTCCCTTTGGCTGTGACTGGGTGGGGCAGGGTGCTGCTTCTGATTTTTAAAGAGGCATCTAGGGAATTGTCAGGCACCCTACAAGAAAGCCGGCCATGCTGTGGGCCAACTGTTTTTCACTGGAGCGAGAAAGAGCTCTCATATGGTGGAGGAGGAAATGGTTTCCCTCCAAGATTGGGCCAGTGTTAACTGCTTATCAATGATTCAGACATCTCCATGGTTTCTTCGTGAAACTGTGGTTTTGAAGAGGGAGACCCAGGCATCTCAGATCAACTTCCAATTTTCATATGTGATTCCTAATACTGTAAACCAAAACCTTTTCATATGTAATTCCTGAGTCTGTAAACCAAGACCCTTTTCATATGTAATTCCTGAGAGTGTAAACCAAAGCCCTTTTGATATGTAATTCCTGAGACTGTAAACGGAGACCCTTTTCATATGTAACGCTCTAAACCTAAGATTCTTCCACATGTAACATCTAAAGTATAAGCCTATATAAAGGCAGAACCTTCCTTTGTTAGGGGAGCTTGGCTGTTAGGCAACTATGCCACCTTGCTCCCGGCCAAATAAACCTTCCTTCCTCCTGTATTCAGTGTCTGAGAAATCCATTTCCCCCAGCCTCTCCTGCTACATTTTTGGTGCATTGGCTGGGAAGTGAGTCACAGATAGCAGACAGCAGGATAAAGTCTCTTAGATGGTTTGCCTAGCTCTGTGGAGCCTCCCTGCAGGGGGACTCTTGCTTGCTGGGGTGATGCATCCTGAGAGCACTCCTGGGCAGGTATTTGCCTGGTGGAAAAGCCTCACCAGAGCAGAGCAGGGAGGCCCTGCAGTGAGGATCCATCCAGTGGCTGAACACCTAGGAGGAACGAGCATTTGGGGAAGTCCAGACCACTTAATTTGGTAAGATTGAACCTGGGAAAGTAGTCCACCCCATTTTGGGTGGAAGCATGGCCTGATCACCCACTGGTGCCAGATCGGCACTTTTGAAGGTAGCTCTCTCTGTAACTAACCCTGGAAGCTTTTTGCTTATGGTTTTGAATTGGAAGGAGAGCGATTGGATGTGTGTCTGTGTGTGTAGATGTGTCCAACCGGACTCATCAGTCGTAAAAGGTATAGGGCCCATTAGGAAGGGCCTCATGCGTCCAGCAATTTGTAAGAATTAGAGACAGCCACATAAAGCTGAGTGAAGAAGCCTCTGGGCATTGTAAAAGGATTGAAGTGAATGTAAATCAGAGAGTGCTCTGTGCTGCGTCTTGCTAGGTGGGAACTGTGGTGAGTGAACTAACCCTCTCCTAACTGTGGGAATTATTTCTTTGAAGTGTTAATATGGGTTACTCCTATAGCAAGTCCACCCCTTTAGAAACCATGCTGAAAAATTTCAAGAAGAGATTTAGTGGGAATTATAAAGTATCTATGACACCAGAGAAATTAAGGGTTTTATATAGAGAAGATTGGCCAACATTTGAGGTCAATTGGCCCCCAGAGGGGACCCTAGACCAGTCCCTTGTCTCCAAAGTAAGGCATGAGGTTATATACAGTGAACTAGAACACCTCGATCAATTTCCATACAGACTCATGGTTGCAGTTAGTTTTAAACCTTCCAAAGTGGCTAAGAGAGCAGGCAGCGACAGTTTTAGTAGCCAAGGGACAGACCGCTAGAAACCACCAACCCCCTCGCCTCTGAGAGACGCAGACTCCCAAGTCCCAGCAGATTCAGTGGCAGAAACAACTCCCAAGGTTTTGGTCAACCCAGCGGCAGAAGAGTTTTTGTCCATAATGCCTCCTCCTCAAGGACTCCCTGCCCCAGGGCCGGAAGCCTTGGCATCCCCACCAGAGCTGCACACCTCTAAATCCCCCAGACTAGACAAAAGAGAGTATGGAAAAACTCCGCCCATTGCTGCCCGCTTTCCGGAGGGAACTCCCCCTCTGGCAGCCCATCTTGGATACAAGGCCGGGGTGCAGATGCCTTTGAGAGAGCAGAGGTACACGGGAGTGGACGAGGATGGCCACGTGGTAGAAAGGCATGTTTTCACGTACCTAATGTTCACCCCAGCTGATCTTATCAATTGGAAAAATAACAACCCATCTTATACCGAGAAACCCCAAGCTCTCATTGATCTTCTGCAAACTATTATTCAGACTCATAACCCCATTTGGGCTGATTGCCATCAGCTGCTTATACATCTTTTTAACATGGATGAAAGGCAGAGAATACTCCAAGCCACTTCTAATTGGCTGGAGGAGCGTGTTCCCACAGATTACCAGAACCTCCAAGAGTATGTCAGGGTCCAATTACCAGGAAGTGACCCCCAGTGGGCATGCAAACACCCAGGAGGGCATGCAAAGTCTAATCTGGTACAGAGAAGCCTTGCTGGAAGGATTTGAAAAAGGGGCCCAGAGAGTTACGAGCATTAATAAAGTCTCTGAGGTTCTTCAAGGAAAAGAGGAAAGCCCTACCCAATTCTATGAAAGACTGTGTGAAGCCTACCACATGTACACTCCTTTGAGCCTGAAAGTCCCGAAAACCAGCATATAATAAATATGGCATGTTAGTCCGTGTGCAGAAGACATTACACGAAAATTGCAGAAACAGGCAGGATTTGCATGCATGAATATCTCACAGTTATTAGGAATAGCTAACCAGGTGTTTGCAAACCGAGAAACAGTGAGCCAGAGGGAAAGTCGTAAAGGGAGCGCCAGGCTCAGCAGAATGCCAACATGATAGCTGCTGCTGCTAAAAGAGCGCCCCCAAGAGGCCGGGAAGAGAGGGGTTCCTGGAAGGCCTCCCAGTCTGCACACCCACGCCTGCAATGCCACCAGTGCGCTTTTTGTTGGGAAATAGGACATTGGAAGGAAAAATGCCCACAGTTGATGGGGAAACAGGGAGACTCTGAGCACAAGGCTTCAGACAAAAGTGGAAGGACCACTGGACTGAAGGGGACTAGGCTCCATTGCCCCCAAGGAGCCCATGGTCAGGATGACAGTAGGGGGCTAGGCCATTGACTTCCTCATTGACACAGACGCTGAATATTCCGTGGTAACCACCCCTGTGGGGCTCCCCCCCCCACCATTGAAGAAGACAACCGGCCTTGTTGGAGCTACTGGGGTGTCAGAAAAACAATCTTTCTGTTTGCCTTGGACTTGTGAGCTGGGAGGGCACGAGGTGATTCACCAGTTCTTATACATGCCTGATAGCCCCTGGCCCCTGCTAGGAAGGGATCTGCTCAGCAAGCTACGGGTGACCCTAACCTTCACAAAGAATGGCAATTACAGTTGGCACTGCCTAAAACTGGGGTCATAATGGCCCTCAGGGTGCCTTGTGAGGAAGAGTGGAGACTCTTCTTAACCGAACCAGACTAGGAAATAGAGCCTGAGTTAGCAAAACGATGGCCTAAGGTCTGGACAGAGGACAATCCACATGGACTGGCAATTAATCAGGCCCCTGAGCTCATTGAAGTCAAGCTTGAGGCTCAGCCAGTTAGACAAAAGCAATATCTAGTCCCTCGAGGGGCGCTAGAAGGCATTCAGGCCCATCTAAAATGCTCAGAAGACTATGGAATTATAGCTCCTTGCCAGTCTCCATGGAACACCCCCCTCTTGCCTGTTCTCAAACCAGGGACCAAAGACTACAGGCCAGTACAAGACTTGTGCCTGGTCAATCCGGCCACAGTGACTTTGCACCCAACTGTGCCTGATCCACACAAACTGCTGGGATTATTGCCAGCAGAGGATGGTTGGTTCACCTGCTTGGACTTAAAGGATGCTTTCTTTAGCATCGGGCTGGCTTTTGAAAGTCAAAAACTATTTTGCATATCAATGGGAGAAACCCAGAAGCAGGTGTAACCACTCAATACACCTGGACCCAGCTTCCCAAGGGCTCAAAGACTCTCTCATCATCCTTGGGGAGGCATCAGTTTTTGACCGCCCCCCAGAAGCTTCTTGCTTGCATGCCGCCCCTGTATGCTGCTAACCTTCTATTGGGACACCCCACGGCAGTTGGGTGTGCAAACAAATGCCTTACTTCGGCACCTGGAGGACTGTGGGTTTAAAGTGTCTAAAAGGAAAGCCCAGGTTTGCCAAAAAAGCAAATGCAGTATCTGAGGCTCACCATCCGGAAGGGGGAACACAGCCTAGGAGCAGAGAGGAAGCAAGCTGCTTGCAAAGTAACAGAACCTGAGACTAAAAGCAGGCGAGAGAGCTCCTGGGAGTGATGGGTTTCGTAAACTGTGGATTTCCAAACTTCGCAGTACTAGCCAAACCCCTCTATGATGTGACAAAGGGGCCCTTTGAATGGGGATCCCAGCAGCGTCAGGCCTATCAGGAGCTGCAAACGAAACTAATGTCAGCTCCAGCTTTGGGGCTGCCTGATTTAACAAAGCCCCTCATGTTATATGTGGCAGAAAGAGAAAAAGTAGCAGTTGGGGTCCTAGTCCAAACAGTAGGACCTTGGCCCAGGCCTGCAGCTTACCTCTCCAAGCAGCTGGATGGAGTTTCCAAAGGATGGCTCCCATGCTTAAGGGCCCTGGAAGCAACTGTTCTAATGAGTACCAGAGGGCACCACTGGTTATCAGATGTTAGGCTGACCAGATACCAGGGCCTGCCATGTGAAAATCCCCGCATCGCCATGGAAGTCTGCAATACCTTAAACCCCACCGCTTTGCTCCCAATGTCAGAGGGTCCGGTTGAACACAACTGTGTTGAAGTCCTGGACACAGTCTATTCCAGCAGGCCTGATCTTCCGGATCAGCCATGGACAGTAGTAGACTGGGAGTGGTATGTGGATGGGAGCAGCTTTGTCAGTGCACAAGGGGAAAGATGTGCAGGCTACGCCATGGTAACTCTGGACCCTGTAATTGAGGCCAAATCCCTGCCTCAGGGCACCTCAGCTCAGAAGGCTGAATTCATTGCTTTAACTCAAGCCTTAGAGCTGAGTAAGGATAAGGTTGTAAACATTTACACTGACTCTTAATATGCCTTCCTGACTCTCCAAGTAAATGGAGCACTGTACAAAGAGAGAGGCCTGTTAACTTCAGGGGGATAAGAAATAAAGTATCAGCGTGAAATTTTGCTGCTGCTAGAAACAGTCTGGGAGCCCCGGAGGGTGGCGTCTTGCATTGCCGAGGACATCAGAGGGCCCACACCTCCATGGCCCTGGGAAATTCCCGAGCTGATTCAGCAGCTTGTAAAGCAGCATCTGCCCCCTACCGAATAGCAGTTACAGCCCGGCTGATTCCCCAGATCCCTGATCTAATAATACCTACTTATTCTAAGGAGGAAAGAGACTTTCTCCAGACAGAAGGGGATAACTGATTAAAGAAGGATGTATCCAACCGCCAGATGGAAGAATAGCAGTACCGCAGCTGCTGGGGGCAGCAGTTGTACAAGCCATACATGAGACCACTCATTTAGGTCAAGAGTCACTTGAAAAGATGTTGGACCAGTACTTCTACATCTCACGCTTAGCAGCCTTAACCAAAACTGTGGCACAGCGATGCATTACATGTCAGCAACACAATACGAGGCAGGGTCCAACTATTCCCCCTGGAATTCAAGCTTATGGAGCATGTCCATTTGAAGATCTCCAGGTAGACTTTATTGAAATGTCCAAGTGTGGGGGATATAAGTATTTGTTGGTCCTGGTGTACACATACTCTGGGTGGAACTGAAAGAGCCCATGAAGTAACCCGTGTGCTGCTTTGAGATCTGATCCCTAGGTTTGGACTGCCACTGCACATCGCATTAGACAATGGACCAGCATTTGTGGCAGATTTAGTCCAGAAAGCAGCAACAGCCTTGGGTATCACCTGGAAACTGCATGCTGCCTACCCACCTCAGAGTTCCGGAAAAGTGGAAAAAATGAACCGGACTGTCAAAAACAGCTTAGGGAAGGTGTGTCAGGAAACAAGATTAGAGTGGGTGCAGGCACTTCCCTTGGGGTTATTCAAAATTAGAGGCACCCCCTCTAGGAAAAACAGGATATTCCCCTATGAAGTCTTATACCATAGGCCCCCTCCCCTACTCTGGGCACACCTAGGAACTCCTCAGGAGTGGGGAGAGATTGAGTTAGGATGCTAGTTACCAGCTCTAAGGAGAATCACTTAGGATACTTCAACCTAAGTAAATAACAAATGTCCTGTAAGCCTTTTTCTCCCCAGTTCACCCTTTCTCACTAGGTAATCACGTGTGGATAAAGGACAGCCCCTCTAAAGCCACAATGGAAAGGACCTCTGACCTTATCCTGACCAATCCCACAGCCGTGAAGATAGAGGAAATCCCAGCCTGAATCCACCACAGCCATGTAAAAACCAGCAACGGCTGAGACTTAGATCAAGGCAAGGACTGCAGAATCACCTTAAAAAGGACAACAAGCCTTGCTCCAGCCACATCCCGGAAGCTGGCTGGTCCACGCATGACCAAAGCCTGAGGAAATTCATCGTGGGACTTGTTCTTCTTCATATTTGGACTTGTACAGTAAGAACATTAACTAATTTTGAAGAATGCCCTCAGTATGTACACCAGGTAGGACATAAAACTTACTGCCATTCTTTTGTCCTGCAGTTCTTATAAATGTACAGGGACACAGAAGGGAACCTGTTTATATAATGGTACTCAATATAAGGTACATAATCCGTGAGACGGACAGGTAGCTGTGTCATAGGCCTCATTAAGTCCTCTTTCTTCCTATTATCTGTTAAGACAGGTAGGCCGTTAAGGTATTCAGTCTACTCCGCTAGGGAGAAAAGAAACCTAAAAATACAAGATTGGACCAATGATAAGTGGCCACCAGAGAAAATTATTGAGTACTATGGGCCGGCCACATGGGCTGAGGATGGCTCATGGGGATACTGGACCCCTATTTACATGCTCAACTGGATCATCCGGTCGCAGGCTGTTTTGGAAATACTCACTAATGAAACGGGCAAAGCTCTGTCCCTCTTGGTCCGACAAGAAACTCAAATGAGAAATGCGATTTATCAGAACCAGCTGGCCCTAGATTATTTACTAGCAGCCAAAGGGGGAGTTTGTGGAAAATTCAATCTAACCAACTGCTGTCTGCACATAGATGACCAGGGGCAAGCAGTAGAGGATATTGTGTGAGACATGACCAAACACGTGCCCGTACAGGTGTGGCACAGATTTAACCCTGAGTCCTTATTTGGATGTTGGTTCTTATCCTATGGAGGATTCAAAATCCTCATCATAAGTGTTATAACAATAATAGGTGTTTGTTTGCTGCTCCCTTGTCTACTCCCCCTGTTCCTTCAGATGATTAGGGGATTCATCACTACTGTAGTTAGCCAAAAAATGACATCACAAGTATATTATATGAAACATTGTCAGTCAGTTTCTTTAGAAAATCTGGAAAGTCAGAAGGAAAGTGAGAATAAAAGTAAGACCTCTCACTAATATTATAAAGTGGTGAGGGTCTCAAAGTGGGGGTGAAGAGGGAGACCCAGGCATCTCAGATCAAATTCCAATTTTCATATGTAATTCCTGAGACTGTAAACCAAGACACTTTTCATATGTAAAGCTATAAACCTAAGATTCTTCCACACGTAACATCTAAAGTAAAAGCCTATATAAAGGCAGAACCTTCCTTTGTTAGGAGAGCTTGGCTGTTAGGCAACTATGCCACCTTGCTCCCAGCCAAATAAACCCTCCTTCCTCCTGTATTCGGTGTCTGAGGGATCCGTTTCCCGTGGCCACTCCTGCTACAGTTTCATTATTCCATCTTCGCCGACCTGCACAGCTTAGTTAGACCTAGATTTAACCATAAGGTAAGATGCTGGGGTATAGAACACTAAGAATTTTCCCTCAAGGACCCTGGCTTATTTATGTCCTTCATTAAAAGTATAAGCCTAACTTTGTCACTAGTCCTAAGGGGAAATCTTTAACCACAAGTTTTTAATCATTGAAGACAAGGTTGAACAACCCTCTATTTTGTGGGGATTGAGAAAGGGTGAGTAGAGGCTTGAGACATTCCTTTGTGCAGTAGGACTTGGAAGAGAAATTCACTGGACTTTAACCACTCTGACCAAATCCCCACACCCAGTTGATGGTTTTCCATAATAAAAAGATTGGGATTTCCTTTTGAGAAAAGAAAAAGAAAGACTGTTTTCTGGGAGTTAAATCCAGTTGTCTTTCCTCTCAATTTAGGACTCTCTCTTTCCAAATCACATTGTCCCTTAAGTCAATAGCCACCCAAGTTTCAGAGTCAAGAAAAGAGCATATAATCTTTGCATTTGCACACATAAATGTCAGAAGCATATTTTCTAGGAGAGGATTAAAAAAAAAAAGTCCTTTTGTTGTAAGTCCTATGGACCCCACCAACCTGCAGTCTGAGACCCAGAAACAGAAAAAAAAAAAAAAAGAGAAGAAAACATTTCGAACCTTAGATGAAGTTGCTGCCAGAGGTCCAGTCAGGGGAGAAGAATTATCTAAGGGGAAGGGGAAGGTGCTGGCTATTTAAAGGGTGGTTCCAGAACGCCTCTGTGGCCCTTGTAATTCTAAACTTGGCCCAACCCACATTCTATCCTTGTGCCTCCCCCTTCCCTTTTCTGCCCTCCCCTCAGCCACTGGACAACACACACAGGAGTGATTTCGCAGTCTGGGGAATGTGCACACCACGGCAGGTCCGGCCAGCTGCTGGTGAGCTTATGAAGCATGCTCTCTTCCCCCGAATTCATGTGCTCTTCCCACTTGGTGACCTCAGGGTCTCTCGAGAGGGCACCTGCCTCCCACCCCTGTCTCCAACACAAGTGCTCCTCTCAGTCCATCAAGAATAGGTGTTTGTTTGGTCAGGTCCTGTGTAGATTAATTTAAAAATACATTTATCTTACTGTTTTGCAGCTTGCAGTGTGGAATGGACAATGATTTGGTAAAAAGAGACATAGATTACAGAACTCTGAGATGTCAGAAAAACTTCCCAAACACACACATTTATGCACATATGGAAAAAGTCTGAAAAACATCTTCACTAAACAGTTAATAGTAGTTACATTTGCAGAGTGGAACTGAGATCAGGAGATGGCAGTAAGGGAGATATTTTTCTCCACTCTATCAATATCGTTTGGATTTTAAAATAACATGCTAGCATTTAAAAATATTTGTAACTCAATAGAGAAAAGTTAAGTGCCCACGTTTAAAATAAAGCAAAGCCTGAATCTGTCACAGGTGAAGGAGCTGGCAGTGAGCGCCAGGCAGAGGTCATCCAGGGAGCTTCGTTTTTCTGCAGAAACAGCCCACGAAGCAGCTGTGAGGGCAGCTCATTCAGGCCAGAATCTAGAACAGGGCACAGTCCCAGCTCAGCCACAAGCACAGTGCGTGTAGTGGAAACCTGCTCGTGCTTGACACTGGAGAGTGTGGGGTTTGATTCCTGCATATGTCACTTTCTAGCTTGAGATTTCAGGAGATGATGAGTAACCGTAAATCCTAGCTCTTATTTACCCTTAAGGGATTATTCACAGTGAGCAGGGACGTCTTCTTGAAGGAGATAGGACTGAAAAGACCCCTGAGTAAAACTTGGCTCTGGCCAGACTGTGAGAATGAGTTGGGTAGGGGATGTGGCAATGAGTGAGTGAGGTGACAGAGACATCTTGAGATGACAGAGAGGTGAGGAAAGGAAGATGCATCAGAGAGTGTAAGGTAGTTTCCCTTTCCTTGATCCCTCATCTAACTGTATGGCATGGGGTAGGGGCAGGGAAACACTGCATGGTAATACATGGAGAGCTTCCCAGAAGCTTCTTGGAAATGATTACTTTTATGTTTCAGCTGCCCCTGTTCCTCTCCCCTTTCAACCTTTCATCTGTTAGATGGAGCTGTATAAAGCAATAAACCAAAAGCACCCCAAGACAGGCTACAAACTCATGTAAAAAAAGACCATCTTCAAAGCAATGCTACTGACTTGCATTTTTACTTATCACTGAGTGGTACTTACTAATGGCCTACAAAGCGTTATAAACTTTGGCATTTGTAATCTAAAATTACCAGATAAATGGTGTTTTCTCAGATACCATTCAGCCTTCGGCAACGTTGGACAGCCCTTCTATGTCTTCACATATGCAAACAGTTGCAATTTCCAGTTTTCAGGAAAGTCTGTCAGTGATAGGGAGTTCATCAGGCTTATCCTGAGTTGGCTGTGAGTTGCTGCTCTTGTATTAAGGAACGTTGGCTTTACTTACCAATCCTTTTGTTTTTACATAACTGCTGCCATGTTACCATTTTGATTGCTATTTTATTCCCCTCCAAATATTTGTTATCCCCAATTTCTTTTTCCCCTATAAAGTGGGAATGGCTATGGTAGGTTTTTTGTCCTGCTTATGTTGACAAAAGTTAAAGAAAAAAAAAAAAGGCCTCAGAACCACTGGTAGATAAATGTTGGTGACAGTCCCTCACAACTTCCGGTGTGGGGTCCAGCACAAATCAGGCATGACTAGCCTTGCATCTACCTCATGTTGCCATTGTCTTTTGGTCTGCTGGGTGCAAAGTCAAGAACCCTGAAAACAGGTAACACCACAATCAGTATTTAAGAGTTCTTACTCAAGAGGTTGCATACATTTTAAGACTCACTAGAGACTGTTAGTGAGGATGGCTGAAGGCTATGCTTCCGGGACTGTATAAAACAAAGTGAATCGTGCAAAAAGCAGGCCTAGGAGGTCCTGATCTGTACCAAGTTGATCCCAGGTATATTTAAATGATAGTACACCATGATACACTCTCCCAAAACATTTTTCACTCTACTGGGAGTGGAATAAGAACAAATAAAATTTATTTGTTCTTATCTGACATTTCACGGAAACAAATTTTAAAAGGAGCATTATTTGTTTCAAGAAAGAATATTTCTGAGCACCATCAAGGTGGCAAAGGAGGTGGTGGGTTCTCTCCTCTGGAGACCTTTCTTTTTTTTTTTTTTTTTTTTTTGAGACAGAGTTTCACTGGTGTTACCCAGGCTGCAGTGCAATGGCACGATCTCGGCTCACCACAACCTCCGCCTCTTAGGTTCAGGCAATTCTCCTGCCTCAGCCTCCTGAGCAGCTGGGATTACAGGCAGGCGCCACCGTGCCCAGCTAATTTTCGTATTTTTAGTAGAGACGGGGTTTCATCATGTTGACCAGGATGGTCTCAATCTCTTGACCTTGTGATCCACCCGCCTCGGCCTCCCAAAGTGCTGGGATTACAGGCGTGAGCCACCGCGCCCGGCCGAGACCTTTCAATTAAGAGATGTAGTTCTGTTGAGCCACAGGAGTTGGAAACCTGTTGACTTTTTGGATCCCTTTTCAAAGAGCACACTGAAAGAAAAGAGCAAGTAGAATAAACAACAAATTATGCTTTGCTATAACTGAAATAATTTGAACAACAAAATGAATAATGATTGTATTGGATTATAGCCCAAAGAACAAAGTTCACTAAGTTCATGCTGATACAAATAACCAATAAGTTAGTAAGTGGGGAAGAGAGGACCGCTATTCCTTACAGTAGAATTTCAATTAATAAATGTAGAAGGATGCTGAGCATGGTGGCATGCACCTGTAACCTCAGCTACTCAGAGAGGCTGAGGTGGGAGGATTATTTCAGCTCAGGAATTTGAGGCAAGCCTGAGCAAGACCCCATCTTAAAGAGAAAGAAGTGTTAATAAATGTAGAAGGAAAGAGAGAAACAGAAAATCACCAATCTAATAATTTTTGCAGACAAGACCCACCAACGAATGCTAAAATGAGCGGGTGCGAGCTAAAGGAGGAATAGAATTTTTACAGTCTCAAAACATCTCCCCAAGATATTTATTAACTACAAACGGGAAAAATAGTAATGTTGAAGTAGAGAAGCCAGGCAGAAACCACCTTAACCAAATGGCCAAGGTCAACCTCACCAGTAATAAGACAGTAGTAAGACAGCAGTATCTATATCATGAACCATGGATATAATGTACCAAGAGAGACACAACATTTCTGTGGTATTCTTGCCAAAAATGTGGTTCAATCACGAAACATAAGACAAACCCAAAGTGAAGGGCATTTGACAAAATAACTGATCACTACTCTTCAAAAGTGCCGAAGTGTCACAAAAGACAAGATAGACAAGAAAGACTGATGAACTGTTTTAGGCTGCAGAAGACTAACGAAAAATAACAACTAAAGGCAATAACAACTAAATAATAACAACTAGAATGGGATCCTAGATAGGATCCTGGAATGAAAAAGGACATTAATGTATTAACTGGTGGAAGTCACGTAAGGCCTTGAGTTTAATGGTACTCTCTCAATGTTACTTTCCTCGTTCTAACAATTGTACTCTGGTTGTGAAAGACGCTAACATTAGGGGAAGCTGAGTGAAAGATAGATGGACACTCCCTGTGCTATTTTCACAATTTTTTTGTAAGTCTAAAATTAGCTTAAAATCATGTTTTTTTGTTTTCTGGTTTTTTCTTTTTAAGACTTTTGTTTACACTCTATTACAGCCCAAGTACTTGACCCTGCTGTGAAAAGCTCTGGGCTGTTACATGCAGAAACCAGAGGCATCACTGAAAACTTAGAAGACTTTTCTGTTTGATCCCAGGTGGGATAATTCACCTAAATTCTATAAGCTCCGATTTGTTTTCTTTCTCCCTTCCTTTCTTTCTTCCTTCCTTCCCTTTCTTTCCTTCCTTCCCTCCCTCCTTCCCCTCTTTTCCCTCCCTTCCCCTTCCCTTCTTTCTCTTTCTTCCAGATGAGCATCTCACTCTATTGCCCAAGCTGGAGTGCAGTGGTGCAATCATAGTTCACTGAAGCCTCAACCACCCAGGCTCAAAGGATCTGCAAAACTCAGTCTCCCCAGTAGCTGGGACTACAGGTGTGGGACTAGCAAGTGATTTAACTATCTCTTTAATTACCACCATGCCTAGCTAATTATTTTTTAACGTTTTATAGAGATGGGGTCTTGCTATGTTGCCCAGGCTGGCCTTAAACTCCTAGCCTCAAGCAATCCTTCTGCCTCAGCCTCCCAAAGCACTGGCATTATAGGCATGAGCCACCATGCCAGACGCAAGATCTGAAAGAAACAAGACCTATGACAAAGAATATTAATAACATCAATCATTACCATTACTAACGGTTGTTGTGCATTTCAAATGTGCCAGGCATGGTGCTAAGTGCTATACAGGCACCATCTCACTTTATCCTCAGAACCTGTGACTGAAGAATTACGGACATAACCATTTTAAAGATAGGAAAACAAAGGCTTAGAGATAATTAAATCACTTGCTAGGCCACATAACTAGTAAATGGTAGACCCAGGATTTGAACTCAGATTTGTAGAATTCCAAAGTCCATTATTTATTTATAGCTACCATGCTATACTTTAATTGTGGGGGGCAGGGGAGAAAAACACTAAAAAGCACAACTCTAGTACTGTTTATATTGGCTATTGCTGGTCCGTGGGATTAAACATAACTTTCTTGGCAGTCGGCTTGAGTACTCCCTATAACGAGGAGGTGTTCTCGGCTGTCCCACCCTCCCCTAGCTGTCCGCGCGCACACTGTGACGAAGAATGAGAAGTCCCTCAACCAGTGCCTGGCCGAGTGGAAGCTCTTCATCTACAACCCGACCACCGGAGACTTCCTGGGGCGCACCACCAAGAGCTGGGGTTTGATCTTGCTCTTCTACCTAGTTTTTTAAGGGTTCCTGGCCGTACTCTTCTCATTCATGATGTGGGTTATGCTTCAGACTCTCAACGATGAGGTTCCAAAATATTGTGACCAGATTCCTAGCCCAGGACTTATGGTTTTTCCAAAACCAGTGACTGCATTGCAATATACATTCAGTGTGTCTGACCCAACTTCCCATGCAGGATACTTTGCAGACCTTAGGAAGTTTCTAAAACCAGGTACTTTCGAAGAACAGAAGAACCTCACGACCTGTCCTGATGGAGCACTTTTTGAACAGAAGGGTCCAGTTTACGTTGCATGTCATTTTCCTCTTTTGTTACTTCAAGCATGCAGTGGTATGAGTGATCCTGATTTTGGCTACTCTAAAGGAAAACCTTGTATTCTTGTGAATATTAACAGAATAATTGGATTAAAGCCTGAAGGAGTGCCAAGGATAGATTGTGTTTTCAAGAATGAAGATCAAACAAATATAACAACATCCTCATAATCGAATTATAGACTTAAAATATTTCCCATATTATGGAAAAAAATGGCATGTGTGCTGAATTGTGTACAGAGTCTAGAAGAAAAAAGCCCAAGTCTTATGCACATTTAAATCATGTACATAGGTTATTTCTGTATTTCAGTAGATAGAGCAGTCATTAAATAGCATTGTTCACATTAAAAAAAAAAAAAAGTTGAGTAATATTGCATAGGAGTACCAGAAACTGCCTCATTGGAAACAAAACTATTTACATTAAATAAAAAGCCTGGCCGCAGGCTGCATCTGCCACATTTACAGCATACGGTGACCAAACCACGGAGGCAGTTTCTGGCACTCACACCATGAGCCGCACGTTTGCCACATGAGAGTAAAGCAGAGGGTAAGAGGAGATGGAGGGGGGTCGCATTCACTTCTGGTTCCAGAGCTGATTGGACAGCCAGTCCAGTCCTTCAGAGCCCTTCGCCGCTGGTGGCTTGAACGTACCAGTTCCTGTGGCGTAGGGACTGCAGCCCCAGCTTGTCTGTGATCTCGGCCACATTCATGGCATTGGGGAGGTCCTGCTTGTTGGCAAACACCAGGACAGCATCCCGGAGCTTGTCCTCAGCCAGCATCCTCATGAGCTCCTCACGGGCCTCGTTCACGCGCTTTCTGTCATTGCTGTCCACCACGAAGATCAGGCCTTGTGTGTTCTGGAAGTAGTGGTGCCACAGAGGCTGGATCTTGTCCTGGCCACCCACATCCCACACAGTGAAGCTGATGTTCTTGTACTCCACAAGTTTCCACAGTGAAGCCTATGGTGGGAGTGGTGGTCACGATCTCGCCCAGCTGGACCTTGTACAGGATCCTGGTTTTCCCCGCAGCATCCAGGCCCACCATGCGGATGCGCATTTCCTTTTTGCCAAAAAGGCCCTTGAAGAGGTTGGCGAAGATGTTCCCCATGCTTGTGGACAGGTGGAAGGACACCGGCCAGGGACACCTCAGCGGCTGCTGCTCCGAGCCAGGCGTTGGTTTCGCTCCCACAAGATGGCAGCTCTGACTGCGGCCAGTTAGTGAGCTTTTATCTTGACCCTTAACCCTATGGTTCTCCATGTTGGCTACCCTGGGAAACATTAAGGAAATTACAGATGTTTAACACCCACTCTTAAAGAGAAGATTCTGATTTAATCGTTCTGAGGTGACGCTTGAACACCGATATTTTTTAAAAAGCTCTCTGGATGTCTCCAATAGGCAGCTAAGTTCGAAAACCTCTGTAGCCTAATTGCTGCTGTTAGCTGATTTCTTAGTCTATCTACAGCTGGTCTTATATCTGAAACTCCTTTTCAAAGCCACTCTCAGCTTTCTCTTCTCCAAGATAAATAATCTGAAACCCTTTTATCTTTCCTGAGAGTTCTTCCTTCTCACTCCCACCCACTGTTTTCATTGCTCTCCTCTGGAAGCTCTCCAGGTTCTGAACATCTCTGTCAAGTACTGGTGTCCATAGCTCCCTCATGGCCCGTCTGTGCTGCCTGCCTGCTGGCTGCTAGTGCTGCTTGCCTACACAGCTCTGCAGTGTCAACTGAACCCTTGATTTCCACCAATGGAGAAACTCAGCAATGGAGAGAGCTCTACCTACATGTCAGACCAAGAGGCAGGAGCCTAAGGAAGGTCCTGCAGCCTGACTGTTGGACAGGGTGGCCTTCCACAGAGTTCTGCTAGGTGGACAGTGGAGAAGGAAAACTGAAGAAAGGGCATAAATGGAGAATGAGTTGAGAGCAAAGTTCAGCGTGATGAAAAAAATGTGTAATTGGGAAGCAGAACTCCAACATTCTAGTCCAGGATACGACCCGAAACAGCCACATAATCTTGGGCAATCCATATTGCCTTTCTAGGACTTGTTTTCATGCATAAAACAAGAGAATAAGACTGGGTCATCCCTGGGCTTCACTTCAGTTCTGAGTCTTCTGCAACTGATCTCAGGCTTGGAAAGAAAGAGACTGCCGGTCTGACCATCCCCCTTCTAACAGCTCTGGCCACAGTTCTTTCTCCCAGCAACTCTAGTTATTCCAAGAGTTGTTATATTCCTAATTCCAACAGCCAATGATTATAGCCCAGACCTACCACCACTAGTATATAAGCTTCCTGAAGACGGTACAGGGCCGTCTACCATCTCCTGAATACAGATAAAGGCCTAGGAGCGCTCAGCTCACACAGCAGACACTTGAAACATTTCCTCAATCTCCAGGAATCAGAGCTCCAAACAATAACGACAGAATAATAGATACTCACTTTTCATCAGCAATCATACCTACCAAAACTTAGCACCCCATAAAGTCATCCGTATTAGCAGTCATGGCACGTACGAGGCACCTTCACATACATTCTCTCATTTAGTCTTTATCGACAAGCCAGAAAGACTGGCATTATCCCTATTTTATAGGTAAGAAACTGAGCTTCACAGAGAAGAAAGCTAAATTGCCCGAGATTCTACAGCTATGAAGTGACATACTCAGGATTTGGATGCCTGTCTGCCCCAGATCCTTCTGCTCCACTCAAGCAGATTTACCTTGCAGATAATACAAGCTTCAAGGCCCCTCCCTTGCATGGGTGCCTTCCAAGCCCTTGTACCCAGTTTGGAATTCTTAATTTTGTGCCATTTTCCATAAAGAGGACTCTCCGCAAATTGTCTAAGCTTCAAGACCTAGAAAATCTAGATCTGCTCCCGAACTCAGCTTTCCATGTTAACACCACTGCCTTGTTGAGTAATTTCGGTCTGAGGATATTTTTCAAACATGAATTCAAGAGGAATCCTTGCCACTTTCTGCTCTGGGAACCTATGCTGCCTCTTTAAAGAAACTGTAGAGTATGGCTTTGCCTTGAGCCATGTGGACATGGGTCACTCAGTGTTCTGTCTTCCCACTTACTCTGTGCCCAGGGTACTCTTCTCCCTCGCCAGTCTGTGGATTTTCTCTCTCCCTCACAACAGGCCTTCCTGAGTCCGGCTTTAGCCTGTAGCATGCCTTTCCATGCTGGTTGTCATAGGTTACTTTATTCTGTACTCAGTCTGTGGTAATGACTCTGTTCTACCCCTCCTGCTGCTTCTTTTGGTTTACACTTTGGACTGGAGCCTCAGCTGCTTTCTGTAGCCAAAAAACAGTGCTGTTCACTTGGAGAGGAGTGGGGAAGAAGGGGGATTGCTGTATATTTCAATTTCTGTTAGGTAGGCTTGAATATCGGAATTCAGCTTCTTCTATAACCTCTCGTATTTACCCATCAAAATATTCTAACACGGTTTTTTGTCTACTATTCCTTCCCTATATCTTGACCTTAGTTATCAGATCTCTCTTCTTTAGATTTTATATGTATAAAATTTCCCTCTTTTGTCCCCTCTCTGCAAATCAGAATGGGTGCAGATACAACTTTGGAAAAACACAGTTCAGCAAAGAAATAGCTTGGGAACTGGGGCTTTCAGGTGAGCTCAGCAGACCATTTCTTTTTCTCTCTCGTCTGTCCACTTGCAATCTCCTATAGCTTTAATACCTCCCATATAGCTACAACCATCTGACAAATGAGAAAAATCTTCACTCAGTACACAAATTATTTATCGTACAATGGTAACTTAATTTGTAATATTAGAAAAACCAGGATAGAACTAGGCGATTTATACATAATATTTCCAAAATACATTTTCCATCAAGGCATTAGCCATCTTTTAGAAATGTTCTCTGTTATTTTTGAGATGGAGTCTCGCTCTGTCACCCAGGCTGGAGTGCAGTGGTGCGATCTTGGCTCACTGCAACCTCTACCTCCCAGGTTCAAGCAACTCTCCTGCCTCAGCCTCCCAAGTAGCTTGGATTACAGGCACCTGCCACTACACCAGGCTATTTTTTGTACTTTTAGTAGAGACGGGGTTTCACCCTGTTGACCAGGCTTGTCTTGAACTCCTGACCTCAGGTAATCTGCCCGCCTCAGCCTCCCAAAGTGCTTGGATTACAGGCATGAGCCACCGTGCTCGGACCCTTTTTTAGAAATATTTAGATATAGTCGAGTGCAGTGGCTCATGCCTGTAATCCTAACACTTTGGGAGGCTGAGGTGGGTGGATCACCTGAAGTCAGGAGTTTGAGACCAACCTGGCCAACATGGTGAAACCCCATCTCTACCAAAAATACAAAAATTAGCCAGGCATGGTGGCAGGAGCCTGAAATCCAAGCTTCTCAGGAGGCTAAGGCAGGAGAATCGCTTGAACCCAGGTTGCAGTGACCTGAGATCACGCCATTGCACTCCAGCCTGGGTAAAGGAGTGAAACTCTGCCTCAAAAAAAAAAAAAAAAAAAGAAAGAAAAAAATATTTAGATACTATCCTAGTGGTGACAGAAGCATAGAACAGTTGACATTAGGATACCTGAGAATCTCAGAGCCATGTAATTCTAAGACATGTCCTGGGATGTCTATGTATTAATCCACAGAACCTACAGCAGTTAAAATATTAAATATTTTCCAGACAAGAACTGCAAAACACACAAAGCCAGCACACACCCATGCCCTTGCTGAGTTGTAAATGAGTCTGAGAAGTCACCTGTCAGTAGAAGCATGGCAATCCCATTAGCTAGGAAAGAAATCACTGTTTACTACTGACAAACTTGAGATACTTTAAAACTCTGAATTCTGCTTCAGTTTCTTCTCTTGCCTCCTATGTTTTCATACTACACATACTACCGATTTACAAAACCCCCAATGTATTCATACCTAGGAACAAAATAAAAATTCTTGTGATGCACAGGAAAGGACAATTTTCAATGATGAGGAAATCCTCATATTTCTATTTCTGAATAGAAATTACACCGATTTTTGCTGACAGCTTCTAAAAACACAAGCTGTAGAGGAGAGAAAAATGTATGAAGAGGAAACTAAATATACATAACCATACATACTGTGAATACTATAAATTTTAAAATTCAATATCTGATTCCTTCAGACAATTTTTGAAGACTAAAAGCATGCTTTGTATAGATATTAAAAGGGATATGAACAATTTGGAGGGTGTTCAGAGGAGAATCAGTAGAGTTAAGGAACTCAGAACACAGTTGACAAGATTTGAAGATTTCTATTTTTCTTAGAAGTAAATTTGTTCTACTGAATGCAGGATATTGGCTAAAGGGCAGTTAATAAATACTTCAAACTGCAGCAGTCTTTTAAATGTTAGCCCAAGTATAAAAAGTTACTGCTTTTCTTCTCATGAATATTAAAAAACAAAGACATTACACTTACCTTTTCCCATCTAACTTGAATAGGAAAGTATGGATAGGGAGAATTTTATGGGTTGGTGCAAAAGTAACTGTGGTCTTTGCCATTGACCGCAATTACTTTTGCACCAACCTATATTAAGCCTGCAAAAGTTAGCTTCAGCTCTCAGGCACTTCAGTCTGTGTATAATGCAGCACATTCTGTGTGAGTATAGCAGACTCAGAGGTGGCCTCCCACAATCCCTGCCCCCCCCCCCCACCCCGGTGTTCACATCCTTCTGTGATTGTCTCTCAGCATGGGCAGCACCTGGGACTTGCTTCTCACCAATAGACTAGGGCAATGGTGGCAGGATGGCTGTGATTATACATACATGTTTACATTACATAGACTGTAACCTGGTCTTGTTAGCTTTGAGGAAGCAAGTAGCCACACTGGGAAAGCACAGGGGCCAAGGAACTGAAGCTGGCCTCTGGCCAGTGGCCAAACAAAAACTTAAGGCCCTCAGTCCGACGACCCAAAAAAAGCTAAAGGCACGAGCTCATAAGTAGATTCTTCCTCAAACTTCAGATATGACACAGCCTTCAACACCACCATGATTACAGCCTTGTGAGACCCTGAAGCAGGGTCCCAGCAAAGTTGTGCCCTGACTCCTGACATAGCAATTGTGAGACAATAAATTGTGTTGCTTTAAGCTGCTAAGTCTGTGGTAATACTGTTATGCAGCAGTAGATAACAAATACAGTAAATACACACATTTGTAAAGTTGTGTTTGCTATTAGAGGTTTTGGAATGACTATATGTACATATGCATAGAAATTCAAAGCATTTAAGAAACTTAAGAAATGTAGCTAACAGAGCAATAAAGAAACTTGGCATTCCTCACACCGATCAATTCAAAATGTAACAAAGTTAATAACATAAAGAATAAAACTATGAAAGTTTTAAGCAAAATCATAGAGGTATTTTTATTATCTTGTAATGGGGAAGGTCATTCTAAGCACATCAGGAAAACCAGGAATTATAAAATAAAGATATCAAGTTTACATCATAAAACTTAACTTTTATAATTAAAAAAACCTATAAATAAGGTTAAAAGACTAATAACAATGTGGTCAAAAATTTGCAACACAAGACAAAGAAATAATGTCCTCAATATACATAGCTCTTAAACATCAAGATTCAGTATAATGCAAAACTATACAGCCATTAAAAACAATACAAATCTATATCTATGGTCATGTACAAATGTTCTCATTATTAAGTGAAAGAAGCAAGTTACAAAGAGTACATGGAGTGTGATCTCATTTACGCAGAGGTGTACACAGTTGTATATATGCATACGTAAATATGCAGAGTTGCCTGAAAGTAAATCTTAACTGGTCATTTTGGGGTAGATTATTTTTTCATTATTTCTTTTTCTAATAAAAACAAATGTGCATGCACTATTTGTTTTTTTTAAAGAAATATATTTTCCAAAAACAGTTTTAGAAATGTTTGTGTACCTATGAAGCAAAAGTACATTTGTTTGGCAGAGAAGTGAATCAGACAGCAAAACCTCTAGTGAGGAAACACCAATGTGAAAGAGTAAGGAAAATAACTTCCAGGATGGAATCAACACCAATACATGCAAGCATTACTGAAGACATCATCTTGGGGAGAATGTTCCTGAGGTATCTCCCAGCTAAAGGGGGGAAAAAAGCAGACTGGAGATATTTTAAAATAACTTGGGGAGAGAATGGTAGGCCATTTTGAATATGATACTAAAATGTATAAAAGGAAAATAACAGAATGGTCTATTAAGTTCCATTATCAAATTAATGATCTTTGTCTTACTGGTGATAGATCCATACACTGTATGGATGGGAGCCATAAATATGAAAATATGTAAAATATACATAATTCTTAAAAATCATTATGATTTCTCATAATGCATTTAGAACTATGGGTCTCAACTCTAGCTACATATTAAAAATCTGCTGAGAGCTTACAAACAAAAGCCTGATGTTTAGGTCTAGAAAAGGCAACTAGAGATACTCGGATTAATGGCCACCCAGGGCTGGGAGTAGAAACAGGGATTGACTGAATAGACATGAAATTCCTTTCTGGGTGATAGAAACATTCTGAAGTTTGTGTGATGTGGTAAGGGTTGTACAATTTTGTATATCTACTAAAATCATATATTAAAATAAGTAGATTTTGTGGTATGTTGATTATACTTCCATCAAGCTGTTAAAAAAAAAAAATACTGATACTTCAGCTCCCTGTGAGACACTCGCAATTAGATTGGTCTAGGATGGGGAGTGGCAGGTATGGTTTGTTTTTCAGGCAATCTCCTCCTGTCTCCAGGCTGGAGTGCAGTGGTGACATCTCGGTTCACTGCAACCTCCGCCTCCCAGGTTCAAGCGATTCTTGTACCTCAGCCTCCCGAGCAGCTAGGATTACATGCCTGTGCCACCATGCCCAGCTAATTTTTGTATTTTCAGTAGAGACGGGGCTTCACCACGTTGGCCATGCTGGTCTTGAACTCCTGATGTCAAGCAATCCCCTGACCTCGGCCTCCCAAAGTGCTAGGATTACAGATGTGAGCCACTATGCCTGGCCAAGGTATGGTTTGTAAAAGCTCTCCAGGTGGTTCTGTTGGAGGATTACCAATTCAGTTCTGAAACTATTTTACAGAATTACATGTTACGAAGGCCAAGCCCTCTGAAATAGAGAATGTACAAAGCTTTTGAACACCTTTGGTTTCCACTATACACCTCCGACTGTATAAATGGAATTCTAACCATGTTCATTGTGACCTCTGTTTTGCTGGGGTGATTATAGGCATGTACAGTTGCACCTTTCAGAATTGTAGGTTAAAAGCTAAAAGGTTATTTTGAATATATATTTAAGATGGATATGGAGTTGAAATTGTCCAGATAAACCCAATGAGGCAGGTGAAGGGATTCAAAGTTATAGCACATGAGAAAAAAAAAATGATATTAAACCAGAGGAGCTGGGGACGAGAGGTAGAGAAGTAGAGATAATCACTATCCTTAAACGTTGTTAAGGTTGCCTAGCAGATGCAACTGAACTAGTTCTTCATTTTCTGAAAAGAATCAGGATTGATGAGGCTACAGGAAAACAGATTTCAGGTCTTTATAAGCAAGATCTTCATGATAATCTTGTTCTAGGTGTTGTGTCAGATCCTGGAGATATAATCTATAGTGACTATACTCTAGCGGTCCTCAAACTTTGGCGTGCATCACAATGACCTGCAGGACTTGTTAACAACATAAGTTGCTGGGCCCACTCCCAGAGTTTCTGATTCAGGAGGTCTAGGGTAGGGCCTCATAACTTGCATTTCTAATGAATTCCCAGACAATGGTGATGCTGTCCATGCAGAAACGTCACTCTGAGAACCACTGAGTTCCAAGAAAGGACACCTAACTCAGATTACATGTAATCCAAAGGACTTCTCAAAGGAATCTGGGGATGAGCTGAATTCTGAAGAGTGAGAAGGTAGTAAGGAGAAAAGGTAGTGAAGTTATGGCACTCCAAACACAGAGAACAACAGGGGAGCAATAATGTAGAGGAAGGAACAAAGGCATGAAACAGCATTCCTTCAAGTTATCTGTTAAATGTTTATGCAGAGTATTGCTCTAGTTGCCATGTATGAAGAGATAAAGGAAACAAAACCTCTGCTCTCATGGAACTTTTACACAAATATGCCATATATGGCAAAGTCTCCTTATGGACTAGAATAGGCCATTGCAAGAGAGAACATGGGGGCCTCTGAAGAGGTAGCATTTAAGCCGACATCTTAAGAATCAGCTGAGACTGTTGAGAGATGCTGGTGAAAATAACCAGGAAACCACAAGCCTCCAGCCCAGCTGTCAAACCACCACCCACCAACACCAAAGAGCATTAAATGGGGATGTGAACTATATAACCTCTAGTGTTTTAAATTCTATAACCTTTTTAGGAAGAAACATCCTTAGAAACCATCTATGTTCTTACCCTGTTGAGGGGGGGGGGGCTATAACTTAAGTTTCTTTGTAACTAAACTGCACATGGTAGGAAACCAAGGTCCGTAATAGCTAAGCATCATAAGGGGCCAAGCAGAGAGCTAAAACCCAGAGTATTTGATTCCTAAATCCAGTGTTCTTTACATTATGTAATTCTAGGGTTCTCATCTGGGACTTTGAAAAGCTTTTTTAAAACTAAAGAACATTCTGATTTCATCCTATGTCCCTGACAACTTCAAAAGGGTTCCTTAATGCAAGGTTCACCAGCTGGGACCACTGAGCCATTTCTAAAACTTCCTGTGGTGCCTTTCTTTCCCCCACTGACAAGATACACAACGTAGCTCCAGAGAAGGATAGGGAAAACCTTCACCTAATAAAAAAATTTCACATTACTTTACTAGATAGAAATATCAAATCAAGTCTTTCTTCCTACCAAAGTAGAGTAGAAAGACACTTTAGAAAACAAACGAGTGAAAAGGGGTGAAGAGAGTCAAATGCCACAATCACTGTAGTTTATTCATATAATACAGTAAGTATTTGATTGCATTATTTTGTACTGTTCCCTACTTTTATAATGTGTAAAATGTTTCATCATATTCCAACTAACGGTTCAGCTTTAAATGAAAGTATTCTGAATCTTCCATTTATTGTTATCAACCACAATGTCGAGATTCCCCAAGAAACACTTGATTTAAACTGGGAGGGTCCTACACATTTTTTTTTTTAATGGACTTGCCACCTTAAGAAACTTCAGGTGTCTCTTTTTGTTGGCAAGAAAATTATTTCCCCAGAGATAATCAGATTTCCCCCACTACCCCTGCTCTTTCAACCAACCCTCCTCCTAACATACACAGTTACATATTTCATGAAACTGTTTGAGACCAAGTTCACTGCAAGCAGAGTCTTAACATTTTCAGAAATGATCTGTCCTTCATACCTGCATAAGCTGGGATCCTTGGCAATGGGGAAAAGGTGCCATTTGCTTCTCTGAAGGAACTTGGGGTCTGTGAGCTTTAAGAAGCCAAAGAGAAAGGAAAGCATTTCCTTGTTTTCCCTATTAATGGTTTGTTGCAAAGAGATAAATTTCTCAAGAACCAAAGGTGAGGAAATGTGTTGGTCATCACAGGATTCTTGCTGGAAACAGACCAGATGAAATCTTCAGGAATCACTTCACACTCCAAAAACCCTATTCTCAGCAATGATAATAGGCTAATCACACCACTGAGCAAATTATTTCAGCTCAGTTCTTTATTTTATATAGAGCAAATGAAATTAGAAACTGCTTTGGCACAGGTTAAAGGTGGCTCCCATATACTCACTAGTTTTCCTCAGGATTATCAACACTCATTACCAAAATGTCCTTTTACTTGGTTACCATTTCAAGTTGCCACCAATGACAGGGGGTAGGGGTTAGGGTAGAGAACCTGAGCATACACAAAATGTTTTAAATCTTTTAGATGTAATTAACCATATCTAATGTTATTTCAGAAAACAAAAGAAACACAAAACATGCTCAAAGATCAAGAAATCAGGTTATATTTTTTGGAAGGCACCACCAATTACCCTGATAAATTGTAAATAAATATGTAAGGGAATAATCAACAGGGAATCTTGAGGTTTACAAGACATTGCTGTTTAGACCACTTGGAGTACTGCAAAAGAACAAACAAGCAAGATGCAGCTTTAATACCCCACCCCATCATATCCTTGCCCAGTGCACATCATTTGTTGCATAGTGGTGACTGGATATGATCCAGGCCAAGAGAAGACGAAAATTCAAAAAATACATTAACATCCATTCTTTCTCTCTCATACTACGGTATGAGATACCACCTGGCACATTCATATCCAAAGAAGTAATGATATGCTTTAATTGAAAAGGAAAAAAAAGGAGGAATTTCAAATTGAGTATTTAAGGACCTACTTACTGTAAAAGCAACCTTCTACACACATATGAAGCTAATTCACATGTGAAACTTTATTAAACCTGGTTATATGTGGGACTTCAACAGCTCAATTTTTCCACAATTTACACTTTTCAAATCCCACTCCAAATTGTCACTTTCTCCCTTAAAAAGTGGCTAATGCCATCCTTTGAGGTTTTCTCAGTTTTTCTTTTCATCCTCCTACTGTAAGCACTGGCTGATATTCACACAAATGTACTACAGAATTAAAATACTGACAAGCAAGGAGTTTCTTTACATGCACTGAATTGCATCCAGAATCCAAAAATGAAGAAACACAAAAGAACAGAGATTTTTTTTGGACACCTGCTAAAGACAATAGTAGAGAAGAAAGGTGGCAAAGCACAGGTAAAATCATGCTAATCTTACAGGTCTGTCAGCCTTTGTTTTTTTTAGACAGAGAGAGAGAGAGAGAGAGAGAGAGAGAGAGAGAGAGAGACAGAGAGAGAGAGAGAGAGACAGAGAGAGAGAGAGAGAGACAGAGACTTGCTGTTGCCCAGGATGGACTCAAACTCCCAGGTTCCAGCAATCTTCCCACGTCAGCCTCCTGACTACAGGTGCACTCCACTGCACCTGGCTGCCATGTTTTTTTATTATTAAAGTACATTGTGGGCAATCAAAGGTTTAATGTTTGCCTTTTCAACTATTCAAAGTATGACATGCAGTAATTTATAATTTTACTGAGGCACAAATTTGAAGCATGCAGGCAAAGCTCAGGTGCAGCAGCTTAGTGAGGAAGTCCCGCATCTACGTCAACATGGCTTTGTTGCAGTACATATCAGGAAGCAAAACAAACATCTGTGGGAAGAAAATGTCCTGTCTTCTCCCCCAGCTAGAAAGCTAACTACTAGTGCTCTACTTGTACTTCTAAACTCAGGGATCTGCATAGTTCTCATGACTTAGCCTTTAGCAATATCGAAGGCCTACCATTTTTCCATTTTTCTTTCTGTAACCTTTACCAAGATAATTTATAATGAAGGTAGTGAGAAACACCTTTGAAATAATTAAACATGGAAGTTAAAATACTAACAGTGAAGAATTGCAACTCCAGTTGCACTTTAGAGGAGATAAGAAGGGTACAAAGACATTTTAAATCATGTCTTAATACAAAATATTACAATACAGAAGAAGGGAGCAAGTTGAATAAGTAATTTCCTCCAAGTGAAAATAATGCTATATATTAGAACACCAACATTTCAAATAGATGAATCTCGTTTTGTTAATTCCGAAACTACAGGTTTGTGTGGTTTTTGTTTTGCCATTAATTTCTCCCTTCTGTTTTTCTCGGCCTTGGTCTAAACCTGTCAAGTCAGACCAAATCCTCCATGACTTTCAAGTAAATACAGAAAATCCCACAGTATCAATGAAAAGATATATTTAAGTTTCGAAATGTCAGAAAGTAACAGGAAGTTATTCATACTTTCTCAGCACCCTCATAACTCTCCACCAATGGTGGAATACTTAATGGAAGACTTGGAAGGAAAAATAAAAATTTTAAATTGTATTCCAGGCATCCATCACTTAAAATTACATTCAATTTTTAACCCACAAGTATCTGAAGACTTTTACAAAGAAGACCAAAAGGCAAAAAATATTGTGCTTTCTTGTATAACATCAACCAGATGAAATTCTTAATTGATAATCTTTAGTTTGACAAAAGAAAAACTTATGAAATTAGTGAATTAGTTACCTTGCAATATTCATTGAAATCTTGGATCATACACACACTTGAGATGAGACCTCAAGATGCATGCACAGTAATACTAACAAACCTCTGAACAAGTCAAACGTTATACAATAGTAAGAGAAAAGAATGACTAAAAAGTAGGTAGTACGAACCACAGAGAAAACATTTACAGGAATTGGATTTTATAAGAAAACATCTGCTTTTTTTTTTTTTTTTTTGTCGTAAGATGCCTTTTGAGTTAAATCTCATACCCACTCAAACTGTAACTGGACAGTACATTTCACTTCTAGTTACTAGAAGACAGTTCTTTAAAAGAGACTGGGGCAAAAAGGGAAGAGACTATAAGCTGTTGCTAGGTCTACCCCAATCCCCCCTTAAAAGGAAAACAGATGAATTTAAGAATTTAAGTCAAACCACAGATTTTTAAACCAAAATAAAGATACCAGACAATGAAGACAAAACACTATTTTTTGTTTTTGTTTTTGTTTTTTGTCCTTTAAAAAAATTAGTCCCCTTCTAATAAGAGTTTACATACAGCTTACCTAATACCTTAAGAAGAACAGAGAACATAACAGGAGGGAAGAGGACACAGCACCATAGTTTCAAACATTCACACACAAAAGAAAAACAGCCAGCACAGACTAGAGTGAGACCAAGTTTCACAGAAGACAGGGACAAGTCCCAACACACAAAGGAAATACAATTATCTATTTGAACAAAAGGGAAGATCTGGTCAGGTTGGGATGGAGGAGGGAGTGCTAATTCCTTATACTACAAGGAAGGAATGGGATTTTTTTTTTTAAAGCGAAAAAAAAAAAGCAAGCCCCCAAATGGATTTTTGATGTTGAAACTCTGTCCTATGCTGCTGGTAACAGTAAATATATATATTTATATATTCATATATGTATATTAAAAAAGGAAAAATAATCTATTTATAGAACAGTCAGTAGTCAGAGACATTTAGAAAAAAGTAAAAACAAGTCCTTTTTTTTCTTTTTAAAAATGGATTTACTAAAACAACTTCATCACCCAGAGGTACTACAACCCCCATCCTCTGATGAAGCCATGGTGTTATTCAACAGCATCTAATGTGGGCTGTAGTTAGAAATTGCCAGTGTTGGAAACAGCAGACATTGGGGTCAGGGCTGCAAGGCAAAAAGCTGTTATTTGCTGGTCTTGCTCATGGCCATGCCTGAAGCCTGGTGTCTGGAATACTTGTGAATGAAGTTTTCCCCAAAAAGCATGCATCACTGCAGCTCAGTAAGATAGTATGACTCATCGTCGTCGTCGTTTCTTTTTTGACAGAAGCCTTTGACAGAAGCCTGGATCCATGTACCTGCTCTTTCCTAAAATGTAGACCCAAGACAGCAAGATTTTTCCAAAGCCAAAAAAAGGCTCCTGGCCTTGTAGTAGGTTCATCTCCCCAGAATCCAATCTAATCAGATTTCTGAACTAGATGACACCCTCATCCTCACAAAGATAAGGTGACCTGCCCCAGATGGTGAGAGGTTCTCCTATTTGGGGTGTTCTTCTAGCACAAACAAGCACAAATATCTGAGGTCAATAGACTGATATCATTCCTTGATGTCTAAGAGAAATAACTTTGGCCCTGTTACTCCTAGTTGTATCTTTAGGGCATTAAGTACCAGGTAATAATGGAAAACCTTCTCCAACTATCCCAATGAAGGAGATCCAAGCAATTAGCACCTTCAGGTGGTGCTGCTCCTAAGTTGTAAGCCTCTAAGTAATATCAACTGGACATAAGCCACATCCTACATGCCCTGTTAGCACACCAATGTATTAATACCAACCAGCCACCCTAGAGCTCGATCAAGCATCTGGCCTTAATGCAATAAACCACACTCAAAGGAAACATGAGTTGAAATATTGGCTGCTGTACCAAAGAAGACACCCTCTGCAAAGATATGCTGAGATAGAATGTAACCCACAGAGTCCATGCAAAGAGGAAGCCAGCACTAAGAGGACTTTCTCTGAAGGCCATTCATCTTTGGAAGCAACATTTCAAGTGGATATAAACCACTCTACTTGATGACTAAGGTCTCAATGTGGTCCATTTCCCCCCATGTCCCAAACTAACCAAGCATCTGCTAACTTGTCTCTTTAAGATCCTCCACTGGTAGTTTGTAGCTCATTATGAAGGAAGGAGGTGTTGCTTGACCTGGGCTATCTGGCCCCTGCTTCTTTGCACAGTTTATACAGATGTAATCTTCATTTTCAGCCATTTCTGGAGATACACCCACACAAACTTGATGAAACCACTCATCACAGCCACCATCACATTGTACCCAGTCTACCTGTAGGAAACAAGATTGGGGAATGTTTAGGTTACATAAACATTAAGCCTAGAATAAAAGCAAACCAAAGAGCTTTCTTGGCTTAAATGATAGCAAACAACTGGGATGTCTAGAGATAGGCAATGACTTCTTATGGGGTTATTTTTTAAAGAAAGAAGCTGAGAAGTTAATACCCCAAAATTATATTTTACCATAGTGTGTCCACAAAATTAGGCCTCTCAGGTACTCCATTACCTCATGAATACCTGGGGTTCCTTGTGAGGCAGAAACATGTTTGAGAAAAATTTGACAAAAAGGGTACTTCTAATAGAGCAGCCAAGTAGTTTTAGCTAATATTAACAATTTCTAGGCTCTAAGACAATGCAATTATCAATCAAGAAAGGAAGAGTACAACAATGTGAAGGCAATCCTGTGTATTAGCTTTATTTCAAAGAGATAAGCCAAAGTACTAAGAGCATTAAATACCTTTTTAGAAAAGCAGTCACATAGGCCACTTTTAAAACTAATATTTTTTATTCTTCTCTTCTTCCGTTACAAATACAACTCCCTATAAAAAGTTAGCAAATATCAGATGTCAAATCTTACAAATTAACCAATTATAACAGTCAAAGACACAGGTCAATAGATCACTCTGGGGTTTAAAATTAAAATCTGGAAAATTGATAGGTCAGTGGCAGGTGCCAAGCAAACTCTGACCCTTCTGATGACAGTATGGTTACAGGAGGCTAGGGAGGGACTGTAGTTTGGTGACTTTAAGCCTTGGACTTAGAGTTAACAATAAAGTGACTTTTGCCTTTTGTATTTGAAGACTGGTTGTAGTAGTTTTTACAGCTAATGTCATGGCAAACAAGAACATTTAAGATGAAAAGAGCTACTCTCCCTCACCTCAATACAAAGGTTGATCTTTTCATTGGCATAAGAAACCACTTAAAACCATGAGCTTTATCAGGTATCAAAGTAAGGAGTAGAAAGGGATCAGAGAAGTACCTCAATACAACTTATGAGAAAGAACAGAGGAAGGAGGTTTTGGCTAGGTAAATGAGTTTCATTCCTTGGAAGTGAGTGATTTTCAAAATTAGTTTCCATGTCCTATTAAAAAATTGTCAAAACCACAGTAGTTGTGTCAGTAGTTATAGGCTTATAAGGGGTGGGAAAAATAATTTATCAAAATAATATTTTAATTGTTCCTAAAGTTCTAGCTCTTAAGAGACAATATTGTTTAACATAAAGATTACTCAACTCAGAAGTTCTGAGTTCCAGTATGTATAATTTCAGGCAAGTCATTTAACCTCATTGAGTGGTTCAATTTCCTTATCTGAAAAAGGGAGATGACATTAATTGTGAGATTACCAAGAGGATCCAATGAAATAATGTATGGCAGAACAACTAGTTCACTGCCTAGGATACTGGAGACACTTTCCAGTCATGGTCTCATGGCCCTACTCATTATCCTACACTACACAAAACATTTTACACCTTGTTGTAACTCTCTGCAGCACTGCTTTTCAAAGTGTGTAGAACACTGGCATCAGAATCATCTATTATGTTTGTTAAAAATGTGGTTGGGACCCATCATCCTATGAACTCAGAATATCTGGGGAGTACAAGCTAGAAGTTTACATTTTTAATCAGCTCCCAAGTGATTCTCATATATTTTAAATTTGATCATTGCTGGTAAATTCAGAGCAACTTAATACCTTCCTAAACTGTTTTCTGTTTTTGTTCTGTAATTGTTTGTTTAGCTTCTGAAGTCTGTGCAATAAAAAAAAAAAAAACAAAAAAACAAAAAAAAAAACCTCATCAAAATGTTCCTATGGTAGCAAACTAATCAGAGACTACAAGAAAGGGAAATAACAGTGGCATCTGCACAAAATGTAAAAATTGAAGTACTGCAAGCAGGTGAAGACTTACAAAATGCTAGCTGTAGAGCAGGTGCACTCAGAATGAGTGTTTTGGCTGTCTGGGACTGGTAAAGGGAACTGGAATGATAAACTGTGGTTCTCTGTGCTGCCCGGGTTTGAGATACTATGCTATTTACAATGGTACACCTGAACCAACAGATACCTTTACCCTTACCTCCAACCCTCTTAATCCAGTCTAGTCCCCATTCATGCTAACCCACTGGATAAGAAAGTTATCAGTGTATCAGTATTTGCTACAAAAAAAGTGTCCTATGTCTCTTTAAATCTAAATTTTGCTCTAGTATACTCACTGGCTTACAATTTCCCAAAATTCTCTTGCAAATAAGACAATACTTTCCCTTTTGTGATTTTTGACTAGAGGCCCCTCCTTAGCCTAGCTCTTCTACCATTTCAAAAGAGTATACAACGTTCCTTGAGTTACTGGTACACAAATTCTAACCCAGACTACAGGTTATGTAACAATTTAGCCTGATAATATGATGAGCAAAAAATAGTCCTTCTCTTACCAGTATCTTTTTATCATGTTCATCTACTAACAATCAAATTTGAGTTCTACTTTTGTGTGAAAAGCCCACAGCATCATAAAGCAAACTAAAGTCTGGGATGTCAACTGACTCCAAAGATGATTTTGACACAGGGGCAACATACTATGTAGTATCCTGAAAAGTCAAGAACATAGAATTTGGATAACTGTATAAATTGTCATCTCCTGTTTCATTATTTCCAGGAGACATGTTTAGTGAATCCAAAAAAATAATTCTTAAACTTCACAGCTATGAGCTGTTCAAATATTGAATGGTAAGAGATTTTACATTATAGTACAAACAGGTTAGTATGTCCAGATCTGGGGTAAATGTCTGCTTTAAAGAGGAATACATTAAAGAGAGAAAATAATTTAATATTCATGTTTTGCTGTCAGTGTTTTACACTTAAAAAAAATACTTGGTATAGTATATTTTGTTCATTTCTTAGAGAATAGTACTGCACTGGGAAAAAAGAAAATCTGGTAATTTAGTGATGTTCTTAGCTGAGTAACTGAGTTTTTGTTATTTTGGCATTTAATATCTTTTGCACCAAGTTTCCTTGCAAAAACCAGATTTGAAAAAGGAAAACAATTCACTTAGTGAACTACAACATAAGTTCAGAATCCTTGTGTATATTTTCTTGGTGCCCTCAATATTCAGTGACCAACCCTCCCAATTTGCCAAGGAATGAAAGAATTCTGAGTATGTGGGGATTTCAGTGCTAAAACTAGAAAAGTGCCAGGGAAACTGGGACAGATGGTTACTCTAGCTCAAAATCACGTATATGTGTGTGTGTGTGTGTGTTAGTTACACACATTTAGGTAACTTAACCTTTGACTATCTACGCTAAAAGGAGATATGAACTAGTACGACCACTGAAAATGCAAATACCTTGAGTGAGGCAACACCCCCATGAAAATCTTTTAAAGTCAGAGTGGCTAATAAATAGTCAAAGTGAGAGTTCATAAATTCAGTCTCTTAATTTACCACACCAAACTTCTGTAAGAAGTAAGAATGGGTAAGAAAAAGGCCGACAATAAGAGAGTAAAAAAAGTGAAGGGAAAAAGAAGACTATTTTCATAAGTAAAATTATTAAATATTTATTCTAATACAGAAGAAAAATGTTACTTAAATTATTGGCCTGAAAGAATTTGGTCTTTTTCCAGTTAACCTGTTTTATCTTTGGTACCAGTAAGACTGAATAAAGAGTTCAAAGAGAAAAAGATTTTGAACTTTAAAATTAATTTTTAAAAATAGTTCATTATTATTAATTTCAGCTGGACATTAATTTAATAAAGGAAGAATTTTTTCAAAATCTTTTACATTATTCTGGTATTGTCTTTCCTTTTCTAAAACATCTTGAAATTGAGGCTAGGCACATTTAACTAGCCGCCTTTAATCCTTCTTTTAATTTTTAAAAGACATTTCTCAAATTAGCTGGGCATGGTGGCGTGTGCCTATAGTCCCAGCTATTCAGGAGGCTGAGGGAGGAGGCTTGCTGGAGCACAGGAGATCAAGGATGCAGCGAGCTATGATTACACCACTGTACACTGTACTCCAGCCTGGGCAACAGAGTAAGACCCTGTCTCCAAAAAAAAAAAAGTATTTCTCAATCTGCACATTTTTGGGGAAAAGTAACAGTAATTATTGGTTAGAGAAGTAATAGTAATTACTGGTGAGAGAATTCACCTAAGAACAAGTGAACCCTAGAAGTTATTCTTTGCTGCACGGTATTTTAAAGAACAAAGTGCTCTTGAAAACATCATTTTTTCTCTTTTTTTTTTTAAACATCATCTTGCCAATCTTTTTCTTTTTGAGACAGGGTCTCCCTGCATAGCCCAGGCTGGAGTGCAGTGGTGCAAACACAGGCACAATCATAGCACATTAACTACAGCCTTGAACTCCTGGACTCAAGCAATCCTCCTGTTTCAACCTCCTGAATAGCTGGGACTATAGGCATGTGCCACTGCACCTGGCAAAAGCATTCTTTTCTTATTTTGTTCTATAAATGTGTGCTGTACATTAGTTTTCTTAGAGAAACACTAAACACTGAGAAAGTTTTAACATTCTTTACAGAAGCTTTTATAGAAATAAAGCTTTTATTTACTCAAAGTGTCAGGAACAGACATATAGAACCATAAAAACTGCAAAACAGCAAAAACAGGAAAAGTACCTATAATCTGAAATAACTTCTGCTTAAAACGAAACACATTATAGAAATATAATACTGTTACACTGGCATGGATGTCCATAAGTGTAAAAAAAAACAAAAAAAAACAAAGAAATATGACACTGTTTTATGTAAACTAACAACACAGGGTAGGGTACACATTGCTCAATTTTATGTATTTTAACAGTTCAAAATAGACATTTTTCTCTGAGCACTCAGCCAAATCTCCTTTTGCTCCATTAAAATGTCGATGATAACTCTAGATTTTGTTTAAAAAACACCTGTAATATATTAGGAGCATATCTCATGGTTCTTCAAAAAATAATGATCACATATTAGCACTTACGTTGTGTTTTTGGTTAACAAGTGCTTTCATAGAGATTGTTTCATCTTATGATCATAGCTAAGCAGGGCATCTGTTACTTTGACAATTTCATAGCAAATGAAAAAAAAACAGCCTATAGTGTTTATGCTGCTCTAAGAAGACAATAGGAATAATGGATGAACTGAATCATATTTAAACACTGAGCAAAGGGAAGGGAAAGATTAAGTGATAAGGAGAAAAAGAGTACAAAAATTAAAGGCTTATGATAAATATAAACATTATAGAAAGAATGACAGGAAAGTTTAAAAAAGAAACATCCTACCTTGCTGCTAGCCTTGACACTACCATAAAATTAAAGGAGAAAGGAAAGGGAGAAGGTTCTGCCAATACTGAACTGCTAACACTTTGGTACCCAAAGAGAAAGTTAACTCTGCATCAGCCTCTTTAATAAACAAATTAAAATGAAAATAAATTCAAAACTAAAGATAAAAATAATATTCACATTACCTATGTACTAAAATGCTTTAAAATGTTTATAATATAGGAGAATACTTATAAAATGAATAAATGCAAGTCAATAAACAGCCTGACAATCACATAAAACAAATCCCATAAAAAATTTGAAAGGAAACACTAAAATATTTATAGCTGTCTGCCTTGGAAAATTAAACTACAGGATATATATTTTACTATATACAGTATTCATTTTCCAAAAATAAATAGAATACCTCTAATACATCTTATTTATTTAAATATGTGTAATTTAGTCTGGAATGTGTTTTTGTACTTACATCTCAATTATCAATGGGCTAGAGTGTTAGTGGAGAGAATCTAGTCTGAGAGCCAGGGATCTAGGGTTCTACTTTTGATTTTGCTACTTATTAGCTCTGTAACTTTGGGCACATAATTGATCTTCCCTGAGTCCTTGTTGCATCATTTGTAAAATGAGCAGCCTGAACAAGGTGACCTCTTGGTCTCTTCAAGCTCTAGAAATGCTTAAATATTTCACTGAATAAATAAGTGAGGGCATAACCCATAGGGAATAGTGATGCAGTTTTATTTACTGTTTATATTTTCAAACTGAGGCACTATCTGAATTCTAAATAGCAAGTAGTGTAATGAGCATAATAAAATTAAAACTACAGATTTATCAATATTCTTGACAAGAACCATAACAGGTGCCTCCATTTAAACAACTGGAATTTTGCACAAAGTCTGATTATTTCTCAGAAGTTCATACTGTCAACATTATATCTAAAGAATGGCCATCACAGAATTACTGTACTTAAAATTTAGAGTTGAAATTTTTAAAATAAAATTTATTTTATTTATTTACAGGTTTGAATTATTTCTTGTAAAAGATTTGAAGAAAATCATATTCCATTCAGGAGAGTGCTCATAGGTCTCAGTATGAGTAAGATATGGACCAAAAGTTTCAAGTCTTTGGAATACAGTCTTAATGCAATTTGCTGTAGCTCTTACAATACTGGCCCAGGATTTTTTTTCAGGCCACTGTGGCTAACTGACAAGGTATTTAGTTCCCTGAGTCACCTTACAGGGAAGGCACAAGACTATTCTGAAACTTGTTATGCCTACTGCATATGAAATGCACTGTTTGCCAAGGATTGGCACATAGCTTGTCTCTGCTCCTGTCTCATTATGTTCACTAAGTATGTGATTTTAAAAATACAACACTTCTTATACTAGGCACATTAAGGACCTCATTATTCAAAACAGTTTATAGAAATTGTACAAAAGATATTATGCTGGAAGTCCAAATCCTAGAATCAAAAACAAACTACACTGGTACCAAACATGTATCTCCACAACTGTTGTTCCTTGATCCCTCACACTTGACTATAAACAGTAGGAACTCACCTTGTCCTTGCAGGGCCTTTGGCAGTTTTGTGCTGCACATACAGCATTCTCATCATCAGAGTCCTCTGCTCCTGACCAGTCATACTTTGAGGGGATGTCCAGCACTTTTTTCTCTCTTTTCTTCTCAGTGCTCTCTTTCACAAGTTCAACTTTGGCTGCAGCAGCCTTCTCCTTCTTTTTCTTTCTCTCTTCTTCTTTTGCTAGTTTCTTGGCCAGTTTATTCAACTCCTTTGATTTGTCTGTACTTAACTTTAATTTCTTCTTTTTAGGTTTGTCCATTTTCTTTAACTCCTTGGACTTCTGTTTTCCTTCTCCAAAAAGTTGCTCTACCTTTTCTAGCTTCCGCTTCCGTTTCTTCTCTGAAGAGTCCTTTCCTTTCACTTTCAGTGGTTTCTCTTCCATGCTGTCATCCTTCAAAAATATAAAATTTAGGAACAACTTTAAAGCAAGACAGTTAAAAAACGGTGTTACTCTCTTTTATGAGACATCTAGAATACACATTCAGAGAGACAGAAAGTCGAACAGAGGTTATCGGAGGCTGAAGGGAAGAAGAAATGGAGAATTTGTTTAGTGGGTATAGTTTCTGTTGGGGATAACTAAAAAATTATGGAAAAGAAGAGTGGTGACAGTTGTTCCAAGTGAACAGTCTACCTAAAAAGGGCTAAAATGGTAAACTGTTTGTTATGGATATTATGCCACAATAAAAAAAGATTTATGGGCCAGGCGCAGTGGTTCACACCTATAATCCCACCACTTTGGAAGGCTGAGGAGGTTGGATCACTTGAAGTCAGGAGTTCGAGACCAGCCTGGCCAACATGGTGAAAACCTATCTCTACTAAAAATACAAAAATTAGCTGGATGTGATGGCACATGCCTGTAGTCCCAGCTACTTGGAAGGCTGAGGCAGAAGAATGGCTTGATCACAAGAGGCAGCAGCTGCAGTGAGCAAAGATCAAGCCACTGCAGTCCAGCCTGGGCAACAGAGAGACTCTATCTCAAAAAAAAAAAAAAAGATTTATGTTATTCTAAAGATATTTAAAAGACATTTTAAGAAGGCAAGTACGCTATTCAATGAAGATAACAGTAGAAAATAATGACAAGTCTGAAATGAAATATTTAACTTATTTTTAGCTTAGTAGGAGAAAAAGGGCACAAAAAAATTTCAGTGTTAACATATTAACAGTCTGCAGCATCTCTGTTAGAGATGAAAACATACACAAAGAGCTAACTGTACTAAATTTTGTAGTAACTTTCGGAGTCTGCAATTTATTACTAGTGAAGCATTAACCCAATTAACAAAAGTATTGGTGGTTATTTTTTAAAGTCAGAAAAATATAAAACTGTATCCACGATCTCATAACAAAGAATATATAGTGACTTTGCCAAGGGCCAGAAAACAGCTCATGTGACCAAGAAAAAAAAACAACCGTCATTTTTGTTTTCAGCGTTTTAATACTGCTGCTAGTATGTGCCAATGTAATAAACATTTAAACTGTTCATGGTAAAAGTGTATCTAGTAACAGAAAGAACGGGAGGAGGCATCAAAGAAATACTGAAGAAACATAACATAAACTTAGTAAATTCCTTAAGAAAAAACATTTGAGAATTCATTTTTCTGTAGATTTGAGATTTGAAAATCTTTTAAAGGAACCTAAGAATCAGCAGAATCCAAAAGAAGATTGGATTATAAGTGCTTGAACTCTATTATATCTTGAATAAATATTTAACCTCTTAATACTTTGTGCTTCCTTATCTCTAAGAGGATTGCATAAGATAATGAAGGAGAAGAAAATGCTTTGCAGACTGGAAAACACTATCTAAATTACGCTACCTAGATCTTACTTCCAAAATAAAAACAAACTATAGTATGCTAAATGTATCTGTATCAACTATTGGTGATATGGTACCATTCCATGACATGGAAACAAGGAAACTAATGAAAAGAATAGGAGTCAAATGGCAAAGTTAGAATCCAGGTCTCTATTTTTACTGGAGGTGTGACCTTAATTTTCTGCCTCTCATACTTACTTTCTTCATATGCAGAATGGGTAAAATACTTGCTCTGTCTCTCCCTCCCCTACCTATCCCTCTTCAAGACAGTGGTGAGAACCAAATGGATATGGTATCATTATCGCATCAAATGAGCTCACGGAACTGCTACGTAAGTGTGGTATATGAATGTGGACTTTCTCTCCCACCCAGTCTACTTCTGTTTAACCATCCCTGTGCTTCTTTTTTATAGCCACTATATATTCTCCCCTATCTTTGGGCCCTCCAATAATGGGAGTCTGGGCTAAGAAGGTTGTTCTAAACTGGATGGTTATCAATCATGCCGTTTCCTGTCCCCTTCTTTTTAGCAGAAATGGCCTTTTTTCAACTTAGATACTACATAAAATCTTAATAAAGAAAACCATAAGTCAGATCTCTGGTGTTCAACAACAAAAAAGACAGCAAGAAAGAAAGAGAGGGAGAGAAAGGGAAGGGGAAGGGAAAGGAAAGGAAAGGAAAGAAAACAGCAAGATAGCACAATTTCTTTGGCTGAAGAGGGAAAGTAAGCCAGCAAGATTATTGCCATCAGCCATCCCTTTGCTAACATTTATGATACTGATACCTCTAAGAAATCCAGGCATTCTAGTTTCAAAACCACTGTTTAAATAAGCATAAAATCCACACCTCCAAGATATGTAAGAATCTGTCTTCGGAGGGTGGGTGTGTGGCCTGCAAAATCCGCCATATGTGTTGAGTCTCATCCAGAGATACTTCCAGGAGATCTCCAACCATCATAAGTTCTTCCAATTGGGCCTTAGCTCCAGGTGACAACTCCAGCACTGGAGGTTCCAAACTTCGGGGCACCAAAGGGCTCTTCCGAGGTTGTTTCCTTGGGGTGCTAGAACCTTTCCCAAAAAATACCATAAAACAAAGCAAAAAAAAAAAATTCAAACTAAGGAAAAACACATTTTCAAAGTAAACACTTAAAATAGCCCCCCATTCCCCAATACTAACTTCAGATATATGGATTCATTGCATCAGTATGAAAATGTAAACAGAATTAGAAACAAATACGGACCAAAAAGATGAACAATTCCAAGCCCTACTCTTAAAAAATGGTTTAGGGTTATTAATAAAAAGCAGTTCTTTCAGCTGGGTGCAGTGGCTCACACCTGTAATTCCAGCACTTTGGGAGACCAAGGTGGGCGAATCACCTGAGGTCAGGAGTTCGAAACCAGCCGGACCAACACGGTGAAACTCCATCTCTACTAAAAATACAAAAATTAGCAGAGCGTGTGGCGCATGCCTGTAATCCCACCTACTCAGGAGACTGAGGCCGGAGAACTGCTTCAACCCGGGATGGGGAGGATGCAATGAGCTGAGATCTCCCCATTGCACTCCAGCCTGGGCAACAAGAGAGAAATTCCATCTCAAAAAAATAAAAACAGTGGTTCTTTATCCTGAATGTTAATCTCTATTGAGTCTTTATCATGCGGCAAGTGGAGTAAGGGAATCAGAATCTCTCCATTTTAGAGTATACCAAAAGATTAAGCAATTAAAAAAGCATTTGGCTGCCATATATATATATACACACACACACAACTAGTTATCCTTCTAATGAATAGACAATAATACACAGTCCCATAAAATCCTGAATTTTATTATAAAGCGATAAACACCCTCCATCTTCCAGAGCTGTGACCTAAAGTAATGTGACTTGTTTTCGGTGAGGGAGAGAAAAATGAACATCACAGAGAAAATCACCCTCCAAGGAAAGGAAGAACTTTCAATAATTAAGTTATCCAAACCCAGAATAAATATTCTTAAAAAGCAGTAGTTACTCAACCCCTGATAATGACCAAATAGAAGGTAAAGGACTACCTACCCAGAATTTTCTAGAACTAAGGCCTGGGACTAGACAGCCCCTAAAGTTCTAATTAGGACTCAATAATCCCATGTACATTTTCGGATTGTGTTGACAGAAAATGCAAATAGGAGACTGACTTTTCCTAAGGAAAATAGCATTTTCAGGTTCCATTAGCATTTCATGGCAGAGCACTGTATTCCATTCAAAAGGGATTCACAGTCTTGATTAACATAATGCTTTTTCTCACCGGTTTTAGGTTTATCTTCCCCACAGTTTTTTAAAGGAGTAATACCTTGAGAACAACTCTTTGAAGCAGAAGAATAAGCATGCTCTGCACAAAATGAAGGTGCTGTCCACATGTGAGTCACCACCTCCTCAGATTTGATGGGAATTTCTTCATCACAAAAAAGATTGGGTTCAAGACTACTAGAGGACTTCACACTGGCTGTGTCCTGAAGAAGAAACAAAGAGAAGTATTCAGAATTAGTCATTTAACTTATTTTACCACAAGTGCCAAAATGGTGGCTTTCAAGTTAAAGCTTCTAATATACTAAATATGAGATGAAAATTAAGTATCTGATGTTAAATAAGATAGAAAATGGAAAGTGGGAAGAAAAACGGTAATTGTGGCAGGCCAGGTCTCCATTAGTAACACATTACCATAATTTTGATGAACGTGTAAGTTAAACAGGAATGACTGCAGAAACGTGACAACAAACCCATCAAGCTGTCACCTGGGTTTTCTCAGACCCTAAAGCCTGATAAAATTATGAAGACATTCTTACACACACCTTGTACCAGGGCCCACTTAAGATTAAGAAATTTTTCCAAGTCTTTAGAGAAAACTTTCCAGAGCCTGGACCCTATCCAAAGATGCGATACAGTTTGAATGAGACATTCTTGCTTATAGGTGCATTCCCACACATAGTCATAGAGTTTAGAATGAATACAAGCATTAAAAAAGACTTGGAACTTTGCGTTGGTTTGGTGAGTTACTCCATAACCAGCTGCAGAAATACACTTTCTTTCTCAGTCTGCATCTCCTTACTGGACTGCGAGAACAAGCAGCTGGACCTCGTTCTGTCCAGGAACATAATGACTACAGATTCAAGCCAAAAGAGCGTGTTAAGGTCAAAAACAACCCACAAAGATAACAAAACCTACAAAAAAATTACTATTAAGGAATTTACCTTCTATAGTCTACAACCTGAAAAACTCCTATACCAACAAGTTAAGGAGTGGAAGATAAATTTAGATGTGACAGCTTAAGGACACAAACCATTTACTCCTCTAAGGGTTTTCAAACCTAGAATCTTGTCAATTGCTCTTACTTAATACAAGTATATGTCTGACTGACAATATACAGATTATAATAAGTCTTCACGATATGCCATCAGTAGATTCTTGGAAACTGACTTTAAGCAAAAGGAAGCACGGCAGCAGGTCCTTGAATAAAGCAGGTCCTTGTTTTCATTTCATTGTAACAATGATGAAATTATTAAAAATAATTTCAGCTTGCAGATCAGCTTGGTGCTGCTCCTTAATCTCATTGTTTCTCACTTAAAGTCTTTGGAATGTTACGTGAGCTCTGATGATTAGAGAATCAAGGTCTCAGATGATTCTCCTTGAAGTTAGTTTCCCACAACCTCACCCACACAGACACAATCCCAAAAAATCAAGGACAGACTTTGCTTCATTAAATATCTACCTCGTAAGTAATAATTTTCTGGATGATAACCAAGATAAAACGGCTGATTTTAGCTTACTAATTAATTATCTACTCCTCTTCCTAAACCAAGAGGGGGCTCTTCCTCAAGCAAAATATACTAAGTTCAAAGTATTTTAAGTATGAATTTGTGGTCACGACAGAGGGCATCACACAAAGGAAAAAACCACCAAACCAAATGCAAATAAACTGGCAAATAAAATTTTCATTATACAATAATCGCTTGCTCTATGGGAAAATGCTCAAGAGCATAGGTTTTTGTTTTTTTTTTTTCATTCAAAGCAACATCAAAGTAAATTTTCGGGCATACAGCTCAGTGGGAGAGCATTTGACTGCAAAGTAAATCTGACCTTGAATTACTGTTAAGTCTTCACACCTTTCTTCTCTTCTCAGCTGTCAAATACATTGTTAACACTAGATAATCCATAATCTTATTTTTCTACCCTGCCAACACCTACTACAAACAAAAGAGACAGTAAGCTAAGATTCTCACATAAATTCTGCCAAAAAAAGACTACTCCATACAACCATATAAAACTATAGTTGTGATCCCTAGCCCTGAATTACGCAATACTCGTGATATTTTCATAGGTTACAAGTCTGCTTTCAAGCAAAGCCCATCATGTTAAGCAATTCTAGAGGAGTGATTGACACCTAATGTGCTAGAAAGTCACCACCAAAAATATCAAAGGCCTCTAACTAGGGTAAACAGGTGATTCTAGTATTCAAGCAAAATGCTAATTATGCTTGGCATGGGTTGCATTCCTTTTCAGTTGCTCCTAGTCTCCTACATACAACTTTGTAAACAAAGACGGTCATTAACTTCCGGATAACAAGGTGCTTAAGAAGATTATTTGAACAGGCTAATTCACATTGCAACTGTTCTCAAGCCTTTCCCCTGGATCCATTTTTAACTTGAGAAAAAATATTTTCCTGCAGAGGAATATTCAAGTGTCAATGATGGATGGTTTTCATTTTACATCCCAGGAGTTTTAATGCTGATGAGATTAATGAGCACTACCCAACTGATCTGCAAGCTGAAGGGACAAAAGATAGTGACAGGGTAGGGAAACCATCTCCCCTTGTTCTTTGGAGGCAGCGTTTTATATCAGAGTAGGAGGAATTCTCAGGATACAAGCATAGATTCTAAACAAAGCAACTAAGAATTATATAAAACAAATCAATGGATTGACTCTGCCTAGATCACGTTATTACCAGGTTAAAAAGCAAAGGACTTGCCCCTGACACAAAGTGGTAACAAAAGGCCAACTGGATCCAACACAAAACAAACTTGTCAAAACCTTCTCTTCACCACCAGTGAGGTGTCATTACCAAAATAATCACATTGATAGTAAATAGTTTGTTGCATCTGCAACTGGAACTCAGCAAATTCTAACCTGGGCACAAGTATTATATTACCCATCTCTGAATATGACATTATCTAGCACCATCCAGACAAGAAAGCAGAGCAAAAGACTCATAGTCTAGCTAGAATGGAATTTTTTTTTTTTTTTTTAATACAAGGTCTTGTTCTGCTGCCCAGGCTGGTGCAACCATTACTCATGGCAGCCTCAACCTCCTACACTCAAAGCAATCCTCCCACTTTAGCCTCCCAAGTAGCTGGAACTACAGGCACATGCTACCAAACCCAATTAATTTTTGTATTTTTTATAGAGATGGGGGTCTCACTATGTTGCCCAGGCTGGTCTCGAACAATCCTCCCACCTCAGTCTCCCCTAAAGTGTTGGGATTACAGGCATGAGTTCAGACTAAGCCTAGAATGGAATTCTTAAAACTTAACAGTATATAGGCTTTAACAACTCAAAGAAAAAAACTGAAATTGACCATGAAGCTTTACATAACTTAATGCATTGTTTTTCTGGTTCCTCTATGCCATAAGGAGTTATAAGATGAGGAAAACAAATACAGATCTTTTTAAAATTCTATTTTCTAAAAATTGTTGTTTCAGGCCAGGCGCAGTGGCTCATGCCTATAATCCCAGCATTTTGGGAGGCTGAGGCAAGCAGATCACTTCAGGTAAGGAGTTCAAGACCAGCCTGGCCAACATGGTGAAACCTCTACTAAAAATACAAAAATTAGCCAGGCAATGGTGGCGCACACCTGTAATCCCAGCTACTCAGGAGGCTGAGGCACAAGAATTGCTTGAACCCAGGAGGTGGAGATTGTAGTGAGCGGAGATTATGCCGCTACATTCCAGCCTGGGTGACAGACACTCCATTTAAAAAAAAAAAAAAAGTTTCAGCAACCTGTATTTTTTTGAGTTTTGAAAAAAATGCTATGACTATAAACTCAGAACAAAAAGATGTCTAGTTTTCTCTTTCACTTTCAGGCCTCAAACATTGCCATTCAATAGCTTTTTTTTTTAACAAATCCAATGATCAGGTATGTACCCAGACAGCCTGTCCATGTAATTACCTTCATGTCGTAGCCATATGTCTCTCGAATATCTTCATCAGAATCTGTTTCTTCGTCGTCATAGTCCATTGTTTGTCGAGGAGAAGATGACACACTGCTTACCACCCGGTTAAAAGCAGACTGCTGGAAACTAGGTAAGTGTCCCTAAACAACAAATAATTCCAAGATCAACAGCATGACATGCTAAACAAACAGGGTAATTAAGGTGTGCTTAAGTTCACCAAAATGTAGTGAATAAGCAAAGTGGCTAACAGAGTTCTTCAACAGTTAGTAGAAATCAAATTATTTGATTATGATGCCAAAAGTCCACCTGGATGATAGTCCCAAAAATATTTCACTAGTATGTATCCTAAAAAAAGTGCTACAGTGTATGCTGAAGGAGAATGCAATGGATATTATAATTGCTGACAAGTTACTGTTATTTTCCTAATCAAATGGTAAGACAGATTCGATTTAATAATTTACACACTGATATATCATCCCATGCAACAGAAAAAGAATGTAAATCCTGAACTTGCCTGTAAGTCTGGATTGGCAGCTGCTTTTTGGAGTTCTGCGCTGATGATCTTTTCAGTTTTTTCTCGAGCTGCCTGTTCCACCATACGCTGGCTCAACACAGACAGTTTGGCCAGGGCAGAGGATAGTTCATCTGTGGCTAGAGCCTGCCGTGCTCTATCTTGCCAACTCATAGCACGCTCTGTCAAACACTGTAGGGCCTCTCCTTCAGGCAACCGTACAGGCAACTTCTGAAGGGATACCAGGAGTGACAGAATAGTCTCTAGCCTGGGCCTTCGAGACCGCATACAAAGAGGGCAAAGGAATTTTACTTCTTTAGCTTGCCAGCTGGATCCTTTTTTTTGAGAACTTGATTTAGGGAGAGGAACACAGTTGTTATGGAACCAGTCTTTGCAGAGCTCACACTGTAGCATAAACCCACTGGCTGTCTTACGGCAAATGCAAAATTTTACTTCTTCTATGCGGTCCACCATGGTCATCTTGGCTAGGTTGGCTGCTCTGAGGGAATGCATGGCTTCAATCTCTTTTTGCTCCCGTTCTTTAAAAACTGCCACCTGTCCAAGACAAACATTTAATTAAAAAGAGTCACTGCAATATATCCCCAAAATACCAAATCCTCAAGGCTGTGGGATCTTTCTCCAAGTTAATCAGTTATACAGTTTCCTAAAATTTGGGGCCCCTGGCAGTTTCCACGCAAACATTCTTCAGCTGTGAAATGGGCAAAGTGCTATCATATTTGATCATGTACATCAGTATAGTACTTTGGCTTCTTCTGTAGGGTGCAATAGAAAGATAGGATGCCTTGAAATCAAGCAACCTGGGCACAAAGCCTGGCTCTTGTACTTTTAGACTGCTAATATGGGAAACAAGTTTCAGAAACTCTGTTTTCTGAAAAATAAGGATACTACCAACTGTATTTTGCTGTTTTACGGATTAAATAACATATGAAAGTGCCTAACCTGATACCTTATACAAGGTAAATACTCAACAAAGTATTAGTTTCCCGTCCCCTCACAATTCATTCCCAGGGGCAAGTCCCATACAAATTAATTTATTTCTCTAGAGAAGCCCTCTTCATGTGTGAGAATAGAAAAACCTGATGATCAACTATAACAATAGAGTTTTATGAAACTCATTTTAACAAAGTAAATAAAGGTGAACAAATTTAATCAATTATCAATACTGTCAGTACATTTTTTTCTTAAACTCCTAACAGCTTTGAAACAATTCTGAAATAATTTCCAGTCCTACTTGTCTAGCAAGACTAACTTGTTAGGCAGGCTCTCTAATCAGGGATCATTTTCACTGGCTTCAAAATAGGATCATTTGTATGCAGAAAGAGCTATATCATATGCAATTCCCTACTTTTCTGTATTGTCCAGATTCCTACTTATTCTCTCTCTACTTTCTCAGGCTCCTAGTAATCTTAACACATTCCTCCTATCCTCCAAAAAAGCATAATTCTCACCAACTACAAATATTTTAATACTCATTAAGAAAAGGAAATCAGTAACCTTGCATAATTCCTTTGAAAGGCACAATAGTAGTAAGAGTCACAAAATGCTTATATTAAATTCTAACCCAGTAATTATATTCCTAAGAGTCAAGTCTAGGAAATTTAAACGAATGAAAAGGTGGCCAGGTGTGGTGGCTCACGCCTGTAATCCCAGCACTTTGGGAGGCCGAGGCAGGTGGATCACAAGGTCAGGAGTTCAAGACAAGTCTGGCCAATATGGTGAAACCCCATCTCTACTAAAAAAAAAAAACCAGGTGTGATAGTGTACACCTGTGGTCCCAGCTACTCCGGAGGCTGAGGCAGGAGAGTCGCTTGAACCTGGAAGGTGAAGGTTGCAGTGAGCCGAGATCGCACCACTGCACTACAGCCTGGCAAACAGAGCAAGGCTCTGTCTCCAAAAAAAAAAGGAAAAGGTTAAAGTTAATTTTATTACTTATAATAAGAAACTTAGTAACAGGCAAAATGCTCAAAATTAGAAAACTACAGCAGGTCCTCAAATCTAATCTTTAGGTTCACTGTGATTTCATTATAACATTGATGAGGAAAAAAATCAATTCCTGGCCAATGCCACTGTCACTCACTAATTTACCAAAAATTGGGTAATTATCTCATTTTTATTACTCTTTTTAAAATGTATGTTTAGCTCAAATTTTTTCAATGTTTAATGTCAGAAGTGTTTGGGGTCTTTATTTAGAAGTCTGATGTTTTTGTGGCCAGAAATATGCTGCAGAAACTTAACTCGTTTCTCTCAATCTGTAGTAAAATTGGTTTCATTATACATTGCTTTGCTTAAAGCTGCAGTGCAAGATGCTGTTGATTTGAGGACTTACTATATATACTCAGCAAACTACGGACAACAACTTGATGAAACAGTAGACAACAATTAAAACAATAAAGAACAGAGGTATGGAAAAGACAATTTTGGGAAAAGAGCAAAATACTGAACCTTTTGTATACCTTGGTGATAAATATCTTTAATGTGAAATACATATAAAATCATAAAGCCAAAGTATGTAAAAATAAAAAGTTAAAAACATAAAAACAGTGAGTCTGCTAATATCATTACAGAGTTTCGTATTCACCAAACAAACTCAAGATGCTAAGTAATTTCTTACCACCATGGCTGTATCTCTTGTTTCCTCCAATCCTTCCTCCAGATCACTCAGAGGCTCCAGGTCCAGATCCTTTTCTTTTTCTTTTTCTATTAGTTCTTTCACTTTTTTCCTCCTATTTTTGCCACTCCCATATACGCCAATGTCAGTCCGGGGGCTCAGCACCTACAAAGATAAAACCAACATTATATACTCTGGTTTTTAAAAAATCTTAAAAGTAAAAATAATAAAGGAACCATTTACTGACCATTCAACCATGTCCCAGGCACTTTCTTAAGAAATTTATACACATGTGATCTAATTCATTCCCCACAACAACCCTATGTAGTAGCCATTAGTAACTACATTTTGTAAACAAGAGAAACTGATGCTCTCAAAGGAAATAACTTGCCCAAGGACACAGGGTTAGCAATTAAGGAGTCTGTTCTCAAACCTGGAAGGATCTTATTCCAAAGCCTTTGCTCTTAACTACTATGTTAAACTGTTCAAGATGAAAGGAATGATGAATATATAAATTTGTGCTTTGGAGAATTAAGATCTTTCAACAATAGGCTGGACATGGTGGCTCATGTGTGTAAGCCACTCCCAGCACTTTGGGAGACTGAGGCAGGCAGATCACTTGAACCCAAAGGAGTTTGAGACCAGCCCGGGCAACATGGCGAAATCCCATCTCCACCAAAAATACAAAAAATTAGCCAGGCATGGTGGTGCACACTTGTAGTCCCAGATACTTGGGAGGGTGAGGTGGGAGGATCACTTGAGCCCAGAAGACAGTGAGCCGAGACTGCAATGAGCCGAGATTGCACCACTGCACTCCCAGTCTGGGTGACAGGACAAGACCCTGTCTCAAAAAAACAAAATAAAAAAAAAAAGAAGAAACAAAAAGAAAAAAAAAAGGTTTCAATAACTATAGAGTCCAATAACAATCCAAGGCCAACTGCTTTTTCTAGGACCAGCACAAGATTAACTAGAGATGAATCTGCTCAAGGCTCCAGATTTAAGTCAACATCTGATATTACCTAATGAGAATCACTTGTATAATGGTAATCAAATAAACTGAAAATAACCCTCATCAATACTACTACTACTTAAATTATCAGCTTCTTATGAGAGTGTTGAAGCTCATGTACCTGTAACAACGTATGGCTAGAATTCTTCTTAAGAAAGGTCCGCCCAGTCCGTTCTCTCCATGCTCGTGCTGCTGCTACCTGTGATTCCACTTGCGGCAGTGCTTCAAGACGCACAGGGATAGGGCGTCCTTTTGCAGACAAGCTCTCAAGCTGCTCTAAATAAGCATAGTTGCTGCCACTCTGAAAAACCAAAGTAAATTCTCACAATTTGAGTTCTCTTATGGGGTCTGGAAATACACTGTTGAAAGATCTTACAAAGTTTAGTGTTAGCTCTTTTATTAAATAACATTCTTGAAATGTAATTCCATCTCTTGAATTAATATAACTTCTAATGCCCTATTTTTTAAAGTTTGTCTAAATTCTTTTTTTAATCAACATGTCATCAATGATTTTATTAATTGATTAATGAGAAACAGTAGATACAAAAACCAGTTCAAAGGACAATCTAAAGCACAGACATATATAAATGCAGTTAGCAAGCCAGGGATCACACCTGTAATCCCAGCACTCTGGCAGACCACTAGGAGATCAAGACAAGCCTGGCCAACATGGTGATATCCTATCTCTACTAAAAATACAAAAATTAGCCGGGTATAGTGGCACATGCCTGTAATCCCAGCTACTCAAGAGGCTGAGGCAGTAGAACTGCTTGAACCCGGGAGGCAGAGGTTACAGTGAGCCGAGATCATGTCACCACACTCCAGACTGGGCAACTGAGCAAGACTGTGTCTCAAAAATAGATAGATAAATAAATAAACAAATAAAGACACACAGGAATAAGAAAATACATTTACTAATAGATAGAAATAAATGTTTAGTATCATACAGGAAAATGGAATCTTTTTCTACAATGTGTAAATCATACAAATTTAATTGCCTTCTATGAACATAATTTATTTGCATTGCTATCTTTTTCTTTTTAAACAACTGGGTAGAGTTGTAAAATTGGCTGGCCAAAGAAGATCTGAGGCACACATCCCTAGAATCAGATAATCCTGGAGAGTTCACTTGACAACATCCAATATTCCACTGAAAGGATACTTAGAGTAATCTTTTTGCCAATTTCAAAGTCTTTCACAATTTTTTCAACTAAAAGCAATATTTCCGTTCTGGTAACCACCTCCATTTTATCTTATATAAACAGAAATAAGAATAAATATTTTCCTTCCAAGTTCACAATGTTTTAATTTTCCATGTAATGAAATCATTATTATTTATAGAACATCTATATTGTATTCCAGTGTAAGGATATTCCCCACATATTGATTGACACATTTGCCTATAAATTCATTTTGAAAGATATACTGAACCATGGCAAAAAATAAATAGGCAAGAAGCTTATGAATTTTTGGTTGAGTGCAGTGGCTTATGCCTATAATCTCAGCCCTCTGAGAGGAGGCCAGGAGTCAAGATCAACCTGGCCAACATGGTGGCGCCTTGTCTCTACTAAAAATACAAAAATCACCCGGGCATAGTGGGCACACCTGTAATCTCAGCTACTCGGGAGGCTAAGGCATGAGAACAGCTTGAACCCAGAAGGAGGAGGAAGTTGCAGTGAGCTAAGACCTAACCTGGGCAACAGAACAAGACTGTTCTCTCCACCCCCGCCAAAAAAGAAAAAAACCTATGTATGTTTAAAGGGGGTAAGGAAGTGGCTCTAGTCCTATAAGATATTAAAATGATATAATTAAGGTACTACAATATCAAGATAAAAACAGATAACTAAGTAGAATAGAAAATAAGCTCATATAAAGAAATATGACATTTACTATTATTCTTTCTTGTGGCCCATTATAGCCACCTGACTACAGAACACCTGGCTAAGCCTAGACATAGCCTGCTCTCAAGCCATGCAGCCTAAAGAAAAGTCTGCCAAACAACAAAACCTGTCCACTTACTTACAGCCTACAAGTCAGTATTCCCACTGAAGGGAAGTGCCTGGTAGAGAAACAGCCCTTTGAAATTACAGAGGAAACACATGATAGCTACCTATACTTGTTGACTTAGTACTTCAATCATAAATAAAACAGTCAATTAAAGATTCTGAGATATCTGAAGACAACAACTACTGCCTGAACCAGGTCAAAGATGCAACAAACACAGAAGCTGTCCTGATAAAGACAGAAATAATTTGGCCAGGTGTGGTGGTTCACACATGTAATTCCACCACTTTGGGAGGCTGAGGTAGGGGGATCACCTGAGGTCAGGAGTTTGAGTCCCAGCTGGCCAACAGAATGAAACTCCATTTTTACTAAAAATACAAAAAATTAGCCAGACGTGGTGGTGGGTGCCTGTAATCCCAGCTACTGGGGAGGCTGAGGCAGGAGAATAGCTTGAACTTGGAAGATGGAGGTTGCAATGAGCTGAGATCATGCCACTGCACTCCAGCCTGGGCAACAAGACTAAATTCCATCTCAAAAAAAAAAAAAAAGAATTAAAAAACAATAAAAAGAAGAGAAACAGTGGTAGCTAAGCAGGTCCCAGAAAAAGAAAACTGAAAAGACAGTAAAAGAGACGTCATTAGAACTTGACACCAAGGCCAGGCACGGTGGCTCACACCCGTAATCCCAACACTGTGGGAGGCTGAGGCAGGCGATCATCTGAGGTCAGGAGTTCAAGACCAGCCTGGCCAACATGGTGAAACCCCGTCTTTACTAAAATACAAAAACTAGCTGGGCTTGGTGGTGCACGCTTGTAGTCTTAGTACTTGGGAAGCTGAGGCAGAAGAATTGCTTGAACCCAGGAGGCAGAGGTTGCAGTGACCTGAGATCACACCACTGCACTCCAGCCTGAGCTACAGAACAAGATTCCATCTCAAAACAAAAAGATTCAAGTACACTTTTATCTCTACCCAGCACTTACTTCATTCTGTTTTAAATTACAAATGTGTAAAATATGTCTCTCCAACTAGAAAATATATATTTGGAAGACTCTAGTTTTATACCCTATTTTATACCAAAAGTCCCATTTTTATACCCTTCCCTTACATGCCTGCTCCCAAACACACAGAACAGTACCAAGAGTACTGTGGTGCTCAGTAAATGTTAATTTCATTTTCTTTTTCTGCCTCTTATTTTAAAAGTAATTCATTCACATGGAAAAAAAATTTGAAGAATACAGTAGGTAACAAATTCCCTACTGCTAAAGAGTTAAATAACTAATTCCATCATTTTTCAGAGCAAGGAGTCAATAAAAACAAGTAATATTGGCCAGGCACAGTGGCTCACGCCTGTAATCCCAACACTCTGGGAGGCCGATATGGGTGGATCACAAGGTCAGGAAATCGAGACCATCCTGGCCAATATGGTGAAACCCGTCTCTACTCAAAATACAAAAATTAGCTGGGCGTGCTGGCATGTGCCTGTAATCCCAGCTACTTGAGGGCTGAGGCAGATGAATCACGGGAACCAGGGAGTGGGAGGCTGCAGTGAGCCAAGATTGTACACTGCACTCCAGCCTGGCAACAGTGCGAGACTTCATCTCAAAAAAAACACAAAACAACCAAAAAAAAAAAAAAAGTAATATTTAAGAAGGTAATAATTATTCTGATTTCTAAAATCACATAGAAGAGTAAGTAAACTTTACTAGAATTATATGTGCTCCTCAACTTACAGTGGAGTTATGTCCCCATCGTAAGTTGAAAATATCGTAAGTTGAAAATGCATTTAATAAAACTAACATACCAAACACAGCTTAGCCTAGCCTTAGCCTAGCCCACCTTAAAGGTGCTCAGAACACTTACATCAGCATGGCTGACTGGGAGCTGTGGCTCAATGCTGCTGCCCAGCATTGTGAGAGAGTGTCATACCACATATTGCTAGCCTGGCAAAAGATCAAAATTCAAAATTGAAAACACGGTTTCTACTAAATGTGTATCACTTTCACACCATCATAAAGTAAAAAAAAAAAAAAAATCACAAGTCAATCTACATTAGGGAACATTTGCATTATGATTATTCTATCCTAAAGAATTAAAAGTTTAGTAATCTATGAAACAGGCATTAGCTGATAGGTGAGATAATCCAAGAGCCTCCTTACCTGAATAGCTTCCACTTTAGATGTCCATTCTCGAGCCTTTTGTAAGGCTTCTTTCAAGGACAACACATTGGGTAGAAAGGCTGGAATGTTCTTTGCTTCATTCACAATGCTTTCTAAACTTGCCACACTGTGCCGTGGTCTAAAAGAACAATAAAAACAGAGTGGGATGCATGAGAAATCAACATTTAAATAACATTTCAGAATGTGTAGAGAATTTCATATACATGATTTCCCTGAATTCTTACCACAATCCGACAAGAGAGGCAAAGCAGCTAGTATCTTTCTTTTCCATCTTATAGATAAGAAAACATTATAGATATGAAAATGTATAAACGTAAGTTTATAATAAAATAAAATATAAATGTTTTACAGATAAAACTTTAAATCAAAGAAGGTAAGTTATTTTCCCCTGCCAGTTAGTGTAATAAAGGACACATCTGAAATACTGATTCAGAATGAGGGTCAGATCCATGCTCCTTTCACTACACTAGACTGCCTCCACTTCTCTACAGTATCCGAAACTGTCAGAGATGCACATTTGATAGCAATGTAGAAAACAATACACTAGAAATCCATTAATGCTGACAACATACATTTACTTAAACTACATTCATTAACACTAGTTACACAAAGATGAACGATGCATAGACCTTATTCTCAATGAATCACAATAAAAGATAAGAATTATACTTCTACTGGGAACTAACACCAAATAACTATAAACTCACTGTTATGGGAGGCAGTGATTAATTCTGCCCAGGAGAGTTGAGAAAGGCTTTGAAGTAGGCCTTAAATTAGTATGATTCTGTCAAATGAAAAGTTAAATAAGTTAAAGAAACCAGGAATATAATCAACAAAGGCATAGAGACACCTTAAAAAGCAGTTCCTAGTTCAGTTTGCAATTAGAGGGTGATGTGGAGGATTGGAGGCAGGGGATGGGTGGGCAAAGAGTGGGGCAGGAAAAAGGAATTCAGCAGGAAGAAAGATGCAGAGTCCCGAGAGCCATGGACTTCATTATCCAAAGCAATGAGAAGCTACTGAAGTGGGAAGCATTCATCATCCACAAATCCTACTATGTGTTAGGCACTGTTCTAGGTCCTGGAAATTGCTCATGAGCAACAGTGATAGTCCTTGTCCCAAGAAACCTTTCACTTACTTGTTTTCTGAGTCTTGCTGTCACCCAGGCTGAAGTGCAGTAGCACAATCTCAGCTCACCACAACTTCTGCCTCCTGGATTCAAACAACTCTCATGTTTCAGCCTCCCTAGTAGCTGGGACTACAGGCATGCACCACCTTGCCCAGCTAATTTTTTGTATTTTTAGTAGAGATGTGGTTTTGCCATGTTGGCCAGGCTGGTCTCGAGCTCCTGGGCTCAAGCAATCCACCCTCCTCAACCTCCCAAAATGCTGCGATTACAGGCGTGAGCCACTGTGACCAGCCTCAGGAAACTTTTTTAATCTTATGAAGATTATTAATAAAAAGTTTATGATGCACTGTGATTAGTGTAATGACAAAGGAAAGTAAAGGCACTATTAGAATATATAGTAGGAGAGGCCGGGCGCGGTGGCTCACGCCTGTAATCCCAGCACTTTTCGAGGCCAAGGTGGGTGGATCACAAGGTCAAGAGATCGAGACCAACCTGGCCAACATGGTGAAACCCCGTCTTTACTACAACTACAAAAATTTGCCGGGTGTGGTGGCACACGCCTGTAGTCCCAGCTACTCGGGAGGCTAAGGCAGAAGGATCACTTGAACCCAGGAGGTAGAGGCTGCACTCCAGCCTAGTGACAGCAAAACTCCATCTCAAAAAGAAAAAATACATATATATAGTAGGAGAACCTAATTTACTTGGAGGGAAAGAAGACTTCCCAAATGTGACACTAAGCTTTCTCATCCTTTCTGAGTAAAGCTGAGGCCAGGGGCAGGGTAGGGTTGGTGGAGGCACACAGGGGATGGGCTGAAGTAAGAGTGCTCCACAAGAGAATATAATAAACATGCACAAAGATGCAGAGAAAGAACACAGATGTTTGAGGAACTGGGAGGAAAGATCACATTTTAAACATAGAATACAAAAGGAAGAATGACAAGAGATAAGATTAGATACATAATTAAGCAAGAGGCTAGATGACAGAAAGCCTTACGAATCAGGTTAGGGAATTTGGACTTCATCCTGAGGGCAACAGAAAATGAGAGAAGGCTTTAAGTAAGGGAGTGTAAGTTACAGCTGTATTTTAACAAAATACTAGTGGTAGTATAGAGAATGAATTACAGAGGGGTAAGACCAGACAGCATCTGCTGCTGTGATCTAGGCTAGCTACGATGCAGCCTATGTGGAATAAGAGAAAAAGAAGAAACAATCCTACAAGCAGTCCAAGTTAAAAGATTCTTTTCAAAACAGCAGAGAGCATGGTATGTCCACAGTACTAAGATAAAATAATCGTCAACCAGTAATTTTACACCTAATGCAAAAAGGTCCTTCAGGAATGAGGGTAAGGCCAGGTGTGGTGGCTCATGCTGTAATCCCAGGACTTCGGGAGGCCGATTATGAGGTCAGGAGTTCGCGACCAGCCTGGCCAACATGGTGAAACCTTGTCTCTATTAAAAATACAAAAAATTAACTAGACATGGTGGCGAGTGCCTATAATCCTAGCTACTTGGGAGGCTGAGGCAGGAAAATGGCTTGAACCTGGCAGGTGGAGGTTGCAGTGAGCCAAGATCATGCCACTGCACTCCAGCCCAGGCAACAGTGTGAGACTCTGTCTCAAGAAAAAAAAAAGAATGAATGACGGTAAAAGGTTAGGCACAGTGGCTCAGGCCTGTAATCCCAGCACTTTGGGAGGCAGAGGCAGGCAGATTGCTTGAGGTCAGGAGCTGAAGACCAGCCTGGCCAAAATAAAACCCCGTCTCTACCAAAAATAAAAAAAGTTAGCTGGGCATGGTGGCACACGCCTGTAATCCCAGCTTCTTGGGAAGCTGAGGCATGAGAACTGCTTGAGCCTAGGGCAGTGGAGGTTGCCATGAGCCAAGATAGTGCCACTGCACACCCCAACCTGGGCAACAGAGCAAGTATCTGTCTTAAATTAAAAAACAAAAACAAAAAAAAAAGAATGAGTATAACATATATCCCAGTACAAATTTTTTAAAAAAATGAAAATGAGCAGCACTGGGGAAATATAATCAGCATGACTAAGTTTGAGGATAAAGACAAAGAAAGGAGGAGTCAAGGCTAACTACCAAAGTACCTGCTTGTTCAAATGAGTGAAAGATGGTATAATTTAAAGAACAAAGAAACAAAAGAGGAGGATATGGGAAGACATTAATAAGTCCAATTTTGGATACAGAGAATTTCAGGTAACTGTGGGACATCCCCTTGAATTATCTAACAGGCAGATAACAGTTATGAAAGCAATCTATATTTTAAACGAAGATCTAGGAGTTATTCAGTATAAAAAGGCAAATGGAGCCAATAAATTAGATGACACTTCCAGAGAGACTGTACAGAGTGAGGAAAGAAAGGCATTTATGCCAGAATCTAGAGGAAAGCCATTATTTTAGAGGTAAAGAGAAGGCCAAAGGCAAAGAAAAATAATGGTAAGCAGTTAATAACCAATACTAAGAGATCAAGAAAATTAAGATTGTGTTTCAAAAGATAATTCTGACAGAAGTTAGAAAAGAGTCTAACTCCCACTATTTCCACCAATCAAATTATCCTCTATTTCTTTACCAATTTTACTTTTTTCATGACATTAATTATTTGAAATTCATCTCTCTCTCTCTCCCTTTCTCTCTCCTAGAATGGTAGCCCCTTGAGAGCAGAGACCTTTGTGTATCTTGTTCACTACTGTCTCCATAGCATTTAGAAATAGTAGCTGGCATGTAGTAGGTGCTCCATCAATACTTACCAAACTCAAATATCAAGGCAAAATATAAGAGGACTACAACTAGGTCAGTGACAATGAATTTGAAAGACAGATATGAAAGACATTTTGGAGGCAAATCATCAGAACCTGGTGGCTGGTTAAATATAGGCGACCAGGAAAAGAACGTTTTTAACTATTATTATTAACAAGATTTCATTTGGTAGACTACTACCAGTTGCATCAGGTATATCAAAATCATAGTTTTACATTCCAAAGTTATTTAGCTTTGTCCATTTAATATGTTCCCACCTCCTGGAACTGTCATTAATCTGAAGACACAGAGTATATGAAGAGTTGAGATTGGAAAAGCTCTGAATAAATTTTAGTATGTATTCTGCTTGGCATCTGGATAGCAAAATATCCAGTATATATGGAGGCTTCTCAGAGCTGTGCTAATTAAGTCACCTAAAGATTTTCTTATCCAAAGTAAGTGGCTGGCGAGGTAGTTAAGGACACAGAGATACTGAAATGAAGTGGAAGATGCTTTAAATCTCAGTTGTGTCACTCAGTAACTATGTAAGCTCTCTAAGCACCCCAGTTTCTGCATTCTCACAACAGAAATTATATAAATATTAATCTTAGCTGCTAAATGCTTTCACAAAGAACGCCACTACTAATTGTCAGCCAAATTTGCTAATATACAGTGAAATATAAACACTTTACTTAAATCTCATTAAGTCCAATGGGGTGCTGATACTAATACAGTCTCAACATTCTCCTCCTGCCTGATTCTCATCTCCCAACACTTTCCAGCATAATTCCTCCACTCCAAGGAAATCCACTTATTTTCTGTCACCTGAACACACCCTACATATTCCTTATACTCAGTTTCTGACATTTCTCTTATCTCCCTTCCTCTTCAAAACTACTGATTCCTCAAGGCTCTACCTAAGTTCTTATTTTTCTCTCAAGCTTCTCTACTGACCACCCAAGCTCACCCTGATCTTCCCCCTCCGAATCCCTGTAACATTTTTCCCTAACTTTCAGTTAACATTAATAACGTACTATAATGAGCTTTATAATTCTTAGTTCCTAACTATAACATCACTAATCAGAGGCCCTAAACAAAATACTACCTATAACATAAGGTATCTAACGAAGTACTCTGCACAATAGTTTGCACATATTTGAAACAATCTACATGCAGTCCCATTTGATAACTTAGTGATTGGCCAGGGAAGGCACAAAACATTTAATTAAATATTTAATGTCATCACAATAAATCAGTTGCTGGAGCCAGACACAGGAGAACCCACTCCCTGGTACTGTCACCCCATTCGTGGGTCCAGACATGATGAGGTGCTCTGAGGGCTGTAAGACGGTGTGGCCTGTAGACATTGCTGCCCAGCAAGAAACTCTCCAGCCTGTCTGTACTCATTACCACCCAACCGCGCCTCTCCAGGAGCTGCCTGCCAAAGCAGGGAGAAAGGGGAATCTCCCCCTCCCTTCAAGCCCTGGGTCATCAGGAAATGCTTTTCCCACCACACAACTTGACTAATGCTACTTACACATTAAAATCCTAAAGGAAAAAAAAACAAACAAGCCATTTAAGGAAATAAGTAGCCCTTAAGTTCCTTCTTCCCATTCTACCTTCTGACTTGGTTGTTAAAGAGGCAACAGTCACAAAACTATGTGTTCACCTTGCCTGTAGGCAGACCTTAGCCTTTTCTTCCCATCGTTCAGACACTGTAAGGAGCTCCTGTAGTTCAGCCATTGCTTTCTCCACAGCATGGTGGGGTGCCAACCCTACCCCAGAGTCTATTAGTTTCTTCATGACATCCAAAGTGACTTGTTGTGGATCTGATAGGGTCAGTCTTACTTCGTCCAACCACCGAGCCTGTTGTAGCTCTTGCTTCAGTCGTGGTAATTCAGGGAGTTCCACATAGAGACTAGAGCCCATATCTATTAACATCTGGAGTTTGGAAGAATCTGGGGTTTCATCCATCATGGCCTCCTGAGCACGTTCATGAAACTCTTCCACATCATCTAGCAGATTCTAAAAAGGTCAAAAGGATAAAAATTAGAAAAACAAATTTAAAAGATACAAAAGAATATGAAATAGTCATAGTCAAGGCAAATTATCAATTCTAGACTCTTATACTCTCACCATCATAACATCAAATAGTCAGATATGATAGCTAAATTAATAAATATGCTTTTGTATAATAACTTCTAGCTATACTTCTACTTTTAAAATATAGTTGATTCATTCAATAAATATTTAATGACTGCTGACTTAGATGCAGGCACTGTTCTAGGCACACAGTATTGAATAAGCCGTAAAAAGTCCTTGCCCTCACAAAACATACATTCTAATGCAGGTGACCAGTTAACATATGAATAAAACGTTTCAGTTAGTGTCAAGTGCTCTTAAAATAAAATATGGCAACACAACAGAGAATGACCAGAGTGGGAAGCGACACATTACTTTGCAATGTCATGGTGGTCACAGAAGACAAACTGAAACTAAATTGAGGGTGGGGAGGAAGGAACTACAAGAGGATCTGAAGGAAGAACAGTTCGGGGAGGGCAAATAATAACTGCAAAAGCTTTTAAAGAAGAATGAGCTTGGTGTGTTGCTACAAGTACATGATGATGGAGAAATGTGGTAAAAAATAAGCAAAGGTCAGATTACATAGTACCTTCTAGGTTACAATGAGTTTGAATTTCATTCAAATGACTTTAGGGAACCACTGGAAAATTTTTAACCATATGGAAGTGATGTGATTTGATTTAAAGTTTAGATTATCATTCTGGCTACCAAACAAAAAAAAAATGTCAGACAAGAAGAGAAAGCAACTGAAAGACTGCTGGAGTAATCCAAGGGGAACATTCCAGTGGTGCAGAGCATAGTTTAAGCAAAGGAGAGGAGAATAAATGGTTTGCTTTGGGATATATTTTGGAGGTAATAGCAGCCAGCACTTGTTTAAATATTGAACAAGGGGTAGAAGGGAAATAAAGAAATCAAGGAGTTTGATTCACTTGATTCATTAAAAGGCTTTTAAGGCCAGGTGTGGTGGCCCATGTCTGTAATCCCAGCACTTTGGAAGGCCAAAGCAAGAGGACTGCTTGAGCTCAGGTTTGAGACCAGCCTGGGTAACATGGCGAAACCTCATCTCTACAAAACATATAAAATGAGCCACGTGTGGTAGTGTGCACCTGTAGTCCTAGCAACTTGGGAGGCTGAGGTGGGAGGATTGCTTGAGCCTGGGAAGTGGACATTACAGTGAGCCAAGACCATACTACTATACTCCAGCCTGGGTGACAGAGCCAGATCCTGTCTCAAAAAAAAGAAAGGCCTTTAAGATGCCTTTTAGTCTACCCAATGAAAATGCAGAGTATGTAGCTGGACATACAAGTCTGTAGGAAAAAAGGTGCTAGAGATGTGGGAATCAACAGGATATAGGTGATATTTAATGTCACTAAGCAAATAAGGTATCAGAAGTGGGTGCACCTGAAGAAAGGGCCGAGACTCCTAATATACTCCAACACTTAGAAGTCAAGCCGAAGAGAAAACAAGCAGCAAAGATGAAGAACTGTCAATGAGCTAAGAAAAAACCCAGAAAGTGTGGTGTCACAGAGAGGCTTCAAGAACAGAAAGAGTAGTCAACTATCAAAATACTCTAATGAAATGGAATAAGACAAGAACACAACTGACACTAGATTTTACAAGTTGATAACCTTGATAAAAACTATTTTAGGTGGCTGGGCATGTGGCTCACGCCTGTAATCCCAGTACTTTGGGAGGCCGGGGCGGGCAGATCACCTGAGGTCAGGAGTTTGAGACCAGCCTGACCAAGATGGAGAAACCCCATCTCTACTAAAAATACAAAATTAGCCAGGTGTGGTGGCGCTTGCCTGTAATCCCAGCTACTCAGGAGGCCGAGGCAGGAGAATCGCTTGAATCCAGGAGGCAGCGATTGCAGTAAGCCAAGATCGCGCCACTGCACTCTAGTCTGGGCAACAAGAGCAAAACTCTGTCTAAAAAAAAATAAAAACTATTGTAGGCTGGGTGACAGAGCCAGATCCTGTCTCAAAAAAAACAAAGGCCTTTAAGATGCCTTTTAGTCTACCCAATGGAAATGCAGAGTATGTAGCTGGACATACAAGTCTGTATGAAAAAAGGTGCTAGAGATGTGGGAATCAACAGGATATAGGTGATATTTAATGTCACTAAGCAAATAAGGTATCAGAAGTGGGTGCACCTGAAGAAAGGGCCGAGACTCCTAATATACTCCAACATTTAGAAGACAGAGCAAAACTCTGTATAAAAAAAAATAAAAACTATTGTAGGATGGTTCCTGTCTGTAATCCCAGCACTTTGGGAGGCCGAGGTAGGCAGATCATTTCAGGTCAGGAGTTTAAGACCAGCCTGGCCAACATGGCAAAACCCTGTCTCTACTAAAAATACAAAAATTAGTTGTGCATAGTGGCACATTCCTGTAATTCCAGCTAATTAGGAGGCTGAGGCAGGAGAATCACTTGAACCCAGGAGGCAGAGGTTGCAATGAGCCGAGATTGTGCCATTGCACTCCAGCCTGGGAGACAAAGTAAGACTGCCATCTCCAAAAAAAAGAAAACTATTTTAGACTTCCTACCCACCCCCAAAACACAAAAAAACCCAAACTATCAAAAATCACTAACTATGCAGATTAATATATTTGATACATACTTTTAAGATTTTATATATTCATTAATCCATCAGGGTGCTCATAATTTCAGAGCTCTGCATATTAACAACACTGATACATGCAGATTATTTTAACTAATTTTTTGCATTTCAATTACATCCATGTTAAATGGGGGTTCTAAACTAAAATTAATATAGAAAAAAGTAATTTTATACCAGCCTTACTTCCAGAATTTTAAATGGGGAATATGGCTAAGAACAAAACCAAAAAACTGCCTACTGAAAAGCCTCAAATAGCAGCATACACGTGAGAAACAAAACCAAAGCAAAAAACTAGTTTAGACATACCATTCTGTGAAACCCAGAACAGTAGCCCATGTCACAAAGGACATTACCCAAAAAAAGCACGTAATACTCCACCTTCACTTGCCGAGCTTGGCTGATGACACACGGAAGACTAAAAAGTTGTTGGACAAAGGCCTTCAATTCTTCCACTGTCAGTTTGGTCCGAGTCCTCCCACTATCTGGGCTCTGTCTGATGTGAAATAATATTGAGATATAAGTAAGAAAAATTTAGTCATTCTGATATCAAAAGGGCTCCTAGTCTCTTCAGAATTCAAACCTAAGCACTCCTAGAATCCTAGTACTTGAGGGATTATACCACAATGGTGACAACTTCGAAACAGTTTTTAAGTTCTTCAGTTAATGACCCAAAGATTCAACTCTCTAAGTTACAGTTTCTTCGATCTACAAGGATTAAACATTTCAAACATGACATAAATTCCTCATAGTTGGAATATTAAGTTCACTGATAAAACTGAATCCTGTATCTCAAGAAGGTCAAAATGTGAAACAAGAGCCTGTAACCTGCCTTGGGTAACAATGAACCCTCTGAAAGTGTTTCAAAATTTTGTGTGTATATGATTTTTCTAATAGGGATCTTAAAATTTTACTAGGTTTTCCAAGTGGGAACACTGACCCAGTGACAAGTTAAGGGCCGCTGATCAATGTCTCTAAGAAAAGTTCTCTAACAAAATGGTAGATTAAAAATCTACAAAGTAATTTAAAAACCCAATGTAAACTGCTATAGACAAGCCATTCAGACAAAAAAAAAATGTGTTGGAATCACTACAACAAATTTAAACAGAAAATTTAATACTTATGAATTACATTCTATCAAAGGTGCATACTTCTATGCTCCTTAACAACCTCCGCAGCATCCATCAAGGTTACCCTTTGCTGCCACCTGCCTTCAGCCTATAGTTTCAATTTATTTAGTTATTCACAAATATTTATTGCACGACTATGTGTCAGGCATTGTTCTAAGGACAAGAAATATGGCAATGAAAAAAAAATTCCCTGATATTCTAATATTGTGTATATTCTAGTGGGGGATAAGGAAGAAAAGAGAAGACAGATAATAAATAAAATAAGTAGATTAGTATATCAGAAGGTGATAAAGCTAGGAGAAAAAGCATGAAAGAAGGGTAAGAGGATTGAAATTTTATAAAGGCTTGTCAGAAAAGCCCTCTCCAACAAAGTGACATTTGAAAACAAAGGCTTCAAAGAGGTAAGGGAACAAACAAGCCACCTGGATATGATGGGAAGATAACAAGCAGAGTAAAGACAGAGGGTGAAGTCCTAAGCAAAAATGTGCCTGCTATGTATGAAGACAAGCAAGAGAAAGAACACTGCAGGCTGGAGCAAGAAAGAAGGGAGAATAGCAGGAGATAAAACTGGAGCATTACCGGGGAATCAAGAGACATGGCCACAACAGGTCAAAGATAATTAGGCTTCCCAGGCCAAATAAAATTTTGGCTTTTACTCTGAAAGAAACAAGAAAACACTGCATAATTAAACTCTTCTTAGGTTTACCTGTGTTTCTGCTTTTTGCTCAGAAGCAGCTGAGCCACAGAAGCACAGGTCTCAGCTTCTTTCACAGCATCCCTGAGTTTTCGAAAGAGATCATTCTCTGGGTATTTCCTATCCTCAGCATCTTCCAGCATTACTCGCAATTCAATCAAATCTGTAAAAATAAATAAAAAGCCACATACTATGACCATGAACACAAAAAGCCATTCTAAAATCTTTAGCAATCTCGCTCAAATGAGTCACCAACCTACTAGAAACATGATAATTAGTAAAAACAAACTGCTGTGAAAATCTCACCAACACAATGAAAGCTAATGACCAGGTGCCCATTTACAATCCCTATAAACAGTTACTCTCAGAAACTGTCTAAAAAAGAAAATAAATTTCTCTTTCCAAAGAAGTCTTCATTGTTTGTCTCACTGATAATAGTGGGTTCCCAACATATATGATAAATTGACTGCAAGTTAGATGTCTGTCCCATTTTATGCCAGCTTTTTTATTTAAAAGAATATCCGCAAATAGAAAATTAAGTCTATATTCAACAAACCCATTAGTCTCAAATCTCAAAGTAAGCCTAGGATTTTTCTTTCATGAAGGGAAAAAACATAAAACTAAACAAGACCTCGTTTAAAGTGACAATCATTTCAATATATGCATACAAAAGAAGGAAATTTAACCTTTTTTGTGGTTGAAGTTAGCAGACAATGCTTCTGTAACACGACTGACCCAAGTGTCATAGGACTGTGCCCTGACTTTTACACCATAAAGCAGAGAAGGGAGGTCTTCTAATGGGTAGCGATATCTACAAAAAAACAAAAAACACAAACACACAGAAATAAAAACCTCAAAAACCAACAATAACTTGAAAATAAAGTTTTAAGTATAATCAGCTTAAGGAAAATACAATGGCCAAGGGAATGGGCTCTTAGTTCACATAAAGAGAAAATCAAAGCAACCCACAGCTTTTAATGCAGGGAGACAAGGAACATGTGAATCAACTGATAAACTAACTTCAGTTGCCAAGTTTAGGGCCAACTTTAAAGGACCGGTCTTCAAGCCTAGAAGTAGACAGAGAAGTTGAGAAGTCCAGAGAAAAGGAAGAGAATAAATAAAAACAACATTAAGACTTGGTTTTAAAAAAAAAAGTTTTACAAGATACTTTTGGATACCTAAGACATTTCTTCTGCATGGGGCAGGGGCACAGATCAGTTGGATGGTAGAGACATACAAGCCGCTCAGGATTACAGGAACATGTGAGAGCGGAGAGAAAACACGTGGTTCTGCATGCTGAACACTGTCGCTCATCATCAGGAACAAGTTCAAACACTTCTTCTTCTGACATCAGGACACCCTGAAATAGAATTTATTTCACTAGATCAAGTCTTTCTAGTCTTCAAAGCATCAAAAAACTTAAGTTACTACATTTTTTTCTACAGACAAATCTCTGACTTAAGGTATAAACATGAAAGGTACAATGGCACAAAATCAAAACACTTCCTAAAAGAAATCATTACTAAATTGTATTCAATGGGCAAGATTAAAGTTTGGTATCTAAGGATGCACATTTGAGTGACAAAAATGATAAAGAAATGTGGGCTGGGTGCAGCGGCTCATGGCTATAATCCCAGCATTTTAGGAGGCCGAGGTGGAAGGATTGCTTGAAGCCAGGGATTTGAGACCAGCCAGGGAAACAAAGTGAGACTCCATCCCTACAAAAAGAGTTTTAAACATCAGCCAGGCACGATGGTTCATGCCTGTAGTCCCAGTTACTCAGGAGGCTAAGGAGGGAAGACTTGAGGCCAGGCTGCAGTGAGCTATGATAGTATCGCTATACTCCAAGCCCAGGTGACACAGCAAGACCTTGTCTCTAAAAAAAAGAAACATGATTACCACAAAAGTCAGGACGGTTTTTTGAGAGGAGGGAAGAAAATTGTAATTGGGAGGCATTTTTGGAGTGGCTGGCTGTACTCCAAACGTTCCTCTCAATTACATCCTTGAGCAAAATAAATTAGTAATCTATGATCCAAAAGTGTACATTGACATATACAAACATATGTAAGGACAAAGAACTATAAAGTAACTTGTACAAATCAAAATATAACATCAGCATGACATCAAAAAGAAAGTTAAGACAAATTCAGTATGACAGTTTAAGAATGTAAGAGCAGGCCAAGCGTGGTGGCTCACGCCTGTAATCCTAACACTTGGAGTTCAAGATCAGCCTGGCCAACATGGCAAAACCCTGTCTCTACTACAAATACAAAAATTAGCCAGGTGTGGTGCTGCACACCTATAGTCCCAGTTACTCAGGAGGCTGAGGCAGGAGAATGGCTTGAGCCCGGGAGGCAAAGGTTGCAGTGAGCTGAGATCATGCCACTGCATTCCAGCCTGAGTGACAGACCAAAACTCTGCCTCAAAACAAAAAAAAGAATGTAAGCACATATAAAGTACATTTTACCCATCACCTCCATTTATTATATAACTTTAGTTTCTGCTTACTTGATTGAGCAAGTTACTTGTACACCCAATTCTGTAATAAGAGCAAACTCTCTTCATTTAAACAAGGTAGGAACCTCATAATTTATTCACTGGCAGACACAATTCTGGTCTTTCATCATACATTGTTTTTCATATCAGTTTAATCTAGATGTCTGCTGGCCATATTCTCATATCTTTCCATTTTCTCATATTGGCATTTAGTATTTTCTTTAAAAATTATTTTAACGTAAAAATAATATCAAATGCACTGCACGTATTTCTTAGCTTACAAGAATTTACTCAGCTTCAGAACAACTAGCAATGCTGTTCTGAAGGGAAATGCTAATGTGGCCACTGAGAAAGTTCTGGCTGCCTCAAGAAATTTTACACAATTTCCCAAAGTGTACTCCAAAGATCACAGATCCTAAAAGATACTCTGGAAAAAATAAATGTCTTTGTTCTAGGTGTAATGGCTCACACCTGTAATCTCAGCACTTTGGGAAACTGAGGTGGGACGATTACTTGGGCCAACAAGTTCAAGACCAGCCTGGAAGACAGTCTCTACCAAAAAAAAAAAAAAAAAAAAAAAAAAAAAAAAAAAATCAGGGAGAAATTTTTATTTTTTGGAAACTGCTATGGCTTATATCCCTCCCACTTTACATATTAACAATGAACACCAGCATATTAAAGAATCAGAAGTTTTGCAGTAAAGATCCCATTTATCTTTCTTTTTCTTGGCCTACATGTTTTTTATTAATTTTTACCATTAATTTTCCTATACCTTTCAAGTAATTTTAAATCCTGAAAACAGGAAAAGTATATATTTCACATTATTTTAGGTCCCCTTATTTTTTGTATCCAAACTAGAATTCATCATTCTTTTACTTTTCCAGTCTTAAATGAAGCTAACATCAATATTTTAAATACATCCATTTATCTTAGCCTGACATTTTCTAAACTTTTCTAGACACAAAACGATCTTTTCTTATAATACCTTCTAAAATATTACAAAGCTTATATTCCTAAGAATATACTTTAGAAAATCATAAATAACCAGGGAATGAAGACAAGAAAAAAGCCAGAAATACAAATTAAAAGGTTGAGGCCAAGTGCGGTAGCTCACACCTATAATCCCAGCACTTTGGGAGTCCAAGGTGAATGAATCACTTAAGGCCAAGAGTTCAAGACCAGCTTGGCCAACATAGTAAAACCCTGCATCTACTAAAAATACAAAAAAATTAGCTGGGAGTAGTAGCACACACCTGTAGTCCCAGCTACTCGGGAGGTTGAGGCAGGAGAATCACTCGAATCCAGGAAGCAGAGGTTGCAGTGAGCTAAGACTGTGCCACTACACTCCAGCCTAGGTAGCAGAGCAAACCTCAGTCCCAAAAAAGAAAAACCAAAAAAGGCTATTTGAAATAAGCCAGGTGAGAAAATTAAGGAATGGAACAGGATGGTGCAGCAGTAAGGAAAAAAAGGGGCAAGGGAGAGTGATGAGAGACAGTGCCAAAGAAAAACTGAAACAGGCCTGGTGTAGTGGCTCACACCTGTAATCCCACCACTCTAGGAAGCTGAGGTAGGTGGATCACCTGAGGTCAGGAGTTCAAGATCAGCCTGGTCAACATAAACCTTGTCTCTACTAAAAACACAAAAATTAGCCAAGTGTGGTGGCACACGCTTGTAACCCTAACTAATCAGGAGGCTGACGCAGAATCACTTGAACCTGAGAGGTAGAGACTGCAGTGAGCCACGATCACGCCACTGCATTGAAACTTGGGCGACAGAGTGAGACTCTGTCTCAAATAAATAAATAAACAAACAAATAAGTAAAACAAAAAGAATAGGTAACAGATAACTATGAAGGAAATGAGGCTGAGATCGTGTCACTGCACTCCAGGTTAAGTGACAAAGTGAGACTCTGTCTCAAATAAATATATAAATAGTACAAAAAAACTAAGTAACAGATAACTATGATGGAAATGAGGACAGGTGTGATGGCTCACACCTATAATCCCAGCACTTTGGGAGGCCAAGGCAGGCGGATCACTTGAGGTCAGAAGTTAAAGACTAGCTTGGCCAACATGGTGAAACCCTGTCTCTACTAAAAATACAAAAATTAGCTGGGCAAGGTGATGCATGCCTGTAACCCCAGCTACTCAGGAAGCTAAGGCAGGAGAATTGCTTGAACTCAGGAGGTGGAGGTTGCAGTGAGCTGAGATCACGCCACTGCACTCCAGCCTGGGCAGCAGAGGGAGACTTCAGCCCCCGACAAAAAAAGTTAACAGATGAGTCAAGATCACACTAGGTTTTTACATGATGGTCATTGTGCTAACTTAGATGAGGCAATTAGGAAAGAAAAGTGGTTTGTGAAAGGTGGAAAGGAAAGAGATTTTCTGTTTCAGATGCTGAAACTGAGATGATAAAAATCTAAACAGAAGTTTGCAATACACATATTGGAAACACAGATTACAAATGAGCATCTGGATACAGCCTCTTTCAAAGAGACAATAATTCCTGTGTATACATATAATAGGAGGAAACTTTAAGAAGAACTGAAACCACAAGGTAAAAGCTGAAAGACTTAAGACTCTAAGAATAGATGAGAATTCCTAGATAAATAGAACAAATAACAACAATAAACAGTGAAAAGCTGAACTCTGCACACATTGTTGGGGAGATAAGGAGAATGAACTAGAAATGATGGGCAATTATAATCAAAGAGACTGAAAAAACAGTAGAGCAAATGTTAGGGAAAGAAACCAAAGCAGCAACATACAATGCGATAAGGAGGTCATGGGGATGGAAAACACGGAAAGAAACCAATGAATTTAGCAATAAAATGTGTCACTGGTGAACTCTGAGACTTTCAAAAGTATGGTGGAAACAGAATGACAATGATGATGAAGGGTGAAAGAGGACATTCGAGTCCTGGCCACAGGAAAACCACTGAAGATTTTCAGTAAAAGATAAAATGAAAACTTTTCTTAAAATAGAAAAGACAAGTCCATAACACAAAGAGAGGGCAAGGAGAAGGTATGTTATTTGATCAAGGTATCACAAAAAAACATGGTAGAGGATCAGGAGATGTGGCATTCAAATTATCAAAGGACAAGGAAAATAATACCCCATTCAGGTTAAATCGGAAATATGGAGGACTTATCACAAAACCATATTTCATGAGTCTCCGCCAATGTACTTAAAATTTCAAAATTCAAAAGAAAGACTCTAAGCAATGAGAAAAGGAATCCCATTTTAAATAAATATATAATCAATATAAAACTTTTAAGAATACAAGTATAGGCCAGGCACAGTGGCTCATGCCTGTAATCCCAACACTTTGGGAGGCCAAGGCAGGAGGATCACTTGAGGTCAAGAGCTCGAGACCATCCTGGCCAACATGGTGAAACCCCATCTCTACTAAAAATACAAAATTAGCCAGGCAACGTGGCACATGCCTGTAATCCCAGCAACTTGGGAGGCTGAGGCAGGGGAATCACTTGAACCTGGAGGTGGAGGTTGCAATGAGCCAAGATCATGCCACTGCACTCCAGTCTGAGCAACAGAGTAACACACCATCTCAAAAACAAACAAAAAAAGAATACAAGTACAAAGTGGGAATATTAAATAATGAAATACCACTACAACCTTATTAGAATGTCTAAAGTTGAAAAGACTATTCCAAGTGTGGGTGAGGATGTAAGGCAACTAGAACTCGCTTATACACTGCTGGTGCAAATGTAAAACGGTACAACCATTTTGGAATAGTTTCATAGTTTTTTAGAAAATATTAAACATACATATTATATGATCCAACCATTCCACTTCTAGTATTTACTCAAGATAAATGAAAGCATATGTTCATGCAAAAAGCTGTACACAAATGTCCAGAGAAATTTAATTCTAACAGCCAAAAAATGTAAACAATCCAAATGTCCATCCACAAGTGAAAGGATAAACAAATTGTGGTATATCTATTCAAAGGAAAACTAGTGAGCAATAAAAAGGAATAAAGTATTAGCACATGCAGGCTGGGTGCAGTGGCTCACGCCTGTAATCCCAGCACTTTAGGAGGCCGAGGCAGGTGGATTACTTCAGGTCAGGAGTTCAAGACAAGCCGAGCCAATGTGGTAAAACCCCATCTCTACTAAAAATACAAAAATTAACTGGGCACAGTAGCACATTCCTGTAATTCCAGCTACTTGGGAGGCTGAGGCAGGAGAATCGCTTGAACCCAGGAGGCAGAGGTTGCAATGAGCCGAGATTGTGCCACTGCATTCCAGCCTGGGTGACAGAATAAGACTCTGTCTCAAAAAAAAAAGTATTAGTATGTGCAACAATATGGATGAGTCTCAAAGTAATTATGCTGACTGAAAGAGATTAGACCATAAAAGTATAAGCTGCATCATTCAATCTGAATAAAATTCTCCAAAAAATAAGCAAAGAAAGAATAGTGGTTTCCTGGGGATTCAGGGCAAGAGAAGAAGGTGGCATAGGGTGGCTAGGCATGGTGGCTCATGCCTGTAATCCCTACACTTTGGGAGGCCAAGGCAGGAGGATCACTTGAAGCCAGGAGTTTGAGACCAGCCTAGGTAACAAAGCAAGGTTCCACCTCTATAAAAAATTTAAAAACTTAGACAGACATGGTGACACGCACCTGCAGCCCAACTACTCCAGAGGATGAGGCGAGAAGATTGTTTAAGACCAGGAGTTTGAGGCTACAGTGAGCTATGATTGTGCCACTGCACTCCAGCCTAGGCAACAGACAGAACCCATCTTTCACAAAGGTGGTACAGAGCAGGAAGGAAGGATGACATACAGGCATAACAAAACTTTTGGGGGTGATATAGTCATTATCTTGATTGTACCAATGCTTTCATGATTATATACATGGTCAAAACTTATCAAATCGTATACTTTAAACATATGCAGTTTATTACAGGTCAATGATGCTTCAACAAAGCTATTTTAAAAACAGAATATCAGGCAGAGAGGGAGGAGGGACATGATACAAAAATAGGAGGAAGCATGGTATAAACCTAATGAAGCTAGCTAGTTATGTAGGAAATATTAGAGGGAACGGGCCAAGATGATGCTGAAGACACACATTTTCTCATATATTTCCCAGTTCAACGTAATGATGCTTAGTTCATTCTAAGCATTCAAAATCCAAACTCTTGGTTATTCCATCCTTCCTATTCATCAAATTACTTAAAGGGCAGGGAAAAGATTAATTCAAACTGACAGTCTGTAATTGCCAGAAACGTAACTTATTCAACACAAAGCTCAGAGGAAAAAACAATTTAAATTTTCTTGTTTAAACAATTAACACTGTATATACAAGATTTAAAAGGTAAATATGTACCTAAGAAATTCTGAGAGGACTTCAGTTTTAAAAATCTAGAGATGATAAAATTCCTAAAACGTTTTTAATTTGAAGAAACCAATATGGCGATTATAAAAATACAAAATCTTCTCCAAATAAGTTATTTTTATGTTCAACTCCTAGGGGATCAGAGACGAAAATTCTAACTATAGGTTTATTTAATATAACACATAAGCAGTATCAAACATAGAAAATGTGCTCAGTAAACTCACCATCTGTACAACAGACTCTCTTAATCGTGTTTCTTCTTCAGTCATGAGAGTCAATTCTTTGCAGACCATGGCAGCCAGCCCCACATCTAAGCATTCTGGATCTGCTGCCATCTTGAAAATAAGTTCCTCATGTGAAAAGACACAATGGCGCCTTAGGCGTCGGTAATGATTTACACACTGACGTCCAATGGGCAACTGAAAATGAGATTTCCAAATTAAATATCTCACTTATAACAAATCCAGCAACAGAACCACTTTTTGCCCTCCAGTTCCTCCCTTTTATTAGAAAGAAGTCAGAACAACAAACCATTTAAATATAAGAGGCAATATTAGATTAATTGTAAATATTAATCCTGTATGACCCAGCCAGAATTTCAAACATTTACCTACAAAAAATTCCCATAATCTGAGATACTAAATTTCTGGCCTAAACTGCTAATTTTCTATTTATGGTACCTCAAGAAGAAGGAGTTCTTTGGTATATAAATGAGGCAGCAAACTCTTTTAGAGAAGTTTAACATGAGCCTGCCCTTACAAGGAAAAGAAAAATATTGTAAAAATAAATAATTAAATAAGTTCAGGCCAAAAAGGGTTAAGTAGAAGTATTCAGCACTCAAATTTCCACAGAACAAAAAGAACAGAAGTTATTAGAAGAAAAAGAAAGAAAGACAAGGAAAGAGGGAGAAAGTAGTAAGTAATCCACACTGGCTGACTTTTAATTTTTTTGCAAAAATCAAAACAAAAGATGATTTAGATTTTAGCATCTAGAAACTATTTTAAATAACAAGCCTAACAGAAAGATAATTCAAAGAAGTAAAATTATAAAATTACATACTTTATTTTCCTAACAATGAAATGACAAAATGATCATTTTTGTAAATAAACAAATAAAGCCTTAAAATAAATTTTGAAAATTTCCATAATTATCAAGCTACAAGCCAAATTATGACAATAGCAATGCTCTACACTTAGATATGGACTCCAGCTTCAACTTCTTTCCTATGCTCAGGCACAAGAACTTAGATAGCTAAAGGAGTTTTGTTTGGATTTGTAATATAAAAGACAAAAAATAAGAAAATGGGTCTTTAAGAACTGTAGATTCATCTATAGTTTGAGAAAGGAAGAAAGGAATCAGAGGAATCACAGAAAATATAAGGCTATCTGCATTATGCAGTGTTTCCATACTCTTCAAAGAAAAACCTTTCTCAAGGAAAAAGTATACATATATATAAAATAATACATATTGAACTTATGATTCACAATAATTTTGTCTATTAACATACAACTCTTTCATATCTTAAATATGTACTCTTTAAACATTTCTCACATAGCCTCAATACAGAAACAAGCAGAAGAAAAAAATCACACTTTGGGATTTACAATTCTTACTTACAGTAACATGTGAGGAAGCCACATAAAACAGAACTGATTACCCACTGTAACTTATAAAACTTAGTCCCATTAATTTATTCAAGAGATAAAACTGCTATAACTTATAATTTATATTATACTCTTCTTCTAAAGAGTCTCAAGGGCTTCCACACATATCCTCTAACTTGCCTGAGGTTATTAAATGAATCTATTAGCATCTTTACATCCAGCTAAAAAATTTAGGCCCAGTGAAATTTTAAAAGCTGCCCAAGGTCAAACATCAGTAACAGTAAGAATGGGAACAGCAGAAACTATCTCCACCTCCTTCTAAATCCTCCCATTTTCTACCCTACACCTGGCCAATTAAGATGTAAATCACAGTCAGTAAGTGTTGGCTGAATTTTTAGAAACAGAGCTCAAGCTCAAGGCAAAAATTCTAAGCCTAGTCTTGTTCCTGCTAAATTATGCTGTTTCCAAAGCCTAATAAGAAAAAAGTTCAAAATTACTTATCAAGTAAGACTATTGATGGGAGACTATTCATTGTATCATTTTACTCATTAGCAAAGGAAACAAAAACAATCTCTATATGGTTAATAATAGAATTTAATAAATTACAGTGCCTGCAGAAAACATAAGATCCAATATTATTAAAGAATTTCCCCAAAATGTTAACAGAAGCAACAAAAACAGCACCAATACAAGACAATAGTCGGTGCGTATCATAAATACACTGTATAATCTTCTCCCATGCAACTTAACAGGCCACTAAATATTTTTGATTATCTACTTCATACAAAAGCAAAATAGCAATCACCTAGCATTACCATTTACATACAAGTATATAGTGCAGAGATCTCAATATTATACTCTTTTAAAATTAAAAATAGGAACAGAAAAAACATAAAATGGCAAGACTAGTAAAGTCACCTATCAGAAAAAAAAAAATGAAGGAATATTATAAAAATCACAGAGCTACGTATCTGAAAATATGGCAAAATTAATACTTTAAATTATCTCTATAAGCTTGGTCACCTTAATAAGTCCCAAAAATACTCAGAGAAAGCAAAGGCTAGAAAAATTATAGGTTGGTGCAAAAAAAAAAAAAAAAATCATAGGTTTCACAAAGGTGGTACAGAGCAAGAAGGAAGGAACTCCTCATAAAGGCATAAAAAAGCTTTTGAACTTTTGCACCAACCTGTATCTTCAATGGCAAAAACCGCTATTACTTTTACACCAACCTGTCTCTCCCCTTAGAAAAGAAGGATTCAGAAAGAATCAACGGACCATTTACAAGTTCAAATCATCTCTCTCCTCTGAGCACCTGACCAGAAGGGAGACAAAGTAAAGAAAAGAAGGAAAGCAAAGGAGAAAAGGAAAGGAAGGAACGAAGAAAATGGGGGAAAGGAAAGAAAAGTATGGAAATGAAGGAAGCAAGATCAAACAATGAGGAAAATAATAAATGGGTAGGAAGAACTATAAAATCTTGGCCAGGGGTGGTGGCTCACGCCTGTAATCCCAGCACTTTGGGAGGCCAAGGCAGGTGGATCACCTGAGGTTAGGAGTTCAAAACCAGCCTGGCCAACATGATGAAATCCTGTCTCTATTATAAATACAAAAATTAGCTAGGTGTGGTGGCAGACACCTGTAATCCCAGCTTCTCAGGAGGCTGAGGCAGGAGAACAGCTTGAACCTGGGAGGCAGAGGTTGAAGTGAGCTGAAATCGCACCACTGCACTCCAGCCTGGGCAACAAGAGCAAAACTCTGTCTCGGGGGAAAAAAAAAAGCTATGATGGAACTCTACTTCTTAGCTTTCTAAACTACAACAGCCACACCAGTCTCCAGTGAAATACTGATGAACCCTACCCTGAGCCCAGCTAAGCAAATACGGCGACTAAGCTGCATTATATTTATAGGGCGGTTAGTAGACGTACAACAGCCACTTGCTATAGAACAGACCCAGTCAGCAGTACAGAAGTTCACAGCTTCAGCAAAGTTGTAGCCCTGGTTAAATCCAGAGTGATAGGCACGAGGAAATGTCACGACAAACTCTCCAGCACACTGATTGGTCCTGTACACCTAAATGCAAATTGGGAACAGGGATACAAAATAAATAATAAAAAGTAAAAACAAGGAAAGAGGAAGACAGATTTTATTAGTCAGACAATTTCAGATGCATTTTCTAAAACTGAAAACAATAAAGCATCAACTTACACATATCAGAAAATGATATCAGAAGTAGCCAGAACTCTACCTACTTAAAATAATCACTGATAATAGATTATAATTCATGACAAGAATTAGCAGCCAAAAGAAATTCTCAAAGAAAAAACATTACTCTCAATGAGTTACAAGTTTCCTAAATTGATACAATTTTTACAATTAAGTTATTTTATTCTTGTATCATAAATAGTGGCAAAGAATAGAATTTCTTACAACTTTTGGATAATTTTTGGGAAACTAACTAAATTGATTAACACACATAGCATGAGACATCCCCAACGAGATGTCCCGAAAATCAGTTTTCCTGAATCTCACTTTATTTTACAATAATACTATATGTCTCTTCAAAAGTCTGATTCTGGTATAAATTTCTTCTTTAAAAACAAAGTAACATTATAAATGTTAATCTACTTTCTCTTTAAGGTTATAATGAATATTTGATTATCTACCGTAAACTTTATTAAATTTATAACTTTATCAGGTATTAGCCTGAATTTGAGAAACATCTTCAAAATTAGGTTGAAAAGTGAAAAAGGTATTTGCAGTATATTTTTATTTCATTATCTCATGTATTAAAAGCTAAGAAATCTTTATATGAGAAAATCAGGATAAGCATTAGTTATTAGAGCCACTACTTAAAATACGTCTGCTTTGGTACATAGGGATAACAAAGAATATGAGATTTTTGTTTAAAGTAGGTACTTACTGAAAATAGAAGGTTATGTGAATAGGTAGCTGTACATAAAGTATGATTCATACTTTAGTACTTCCCTTAATTAGATAAAAGTTGTTCCCTTCAGAGGGTAAATTCTAATTTGGCTAGAAGATGATATGACTCATTTCTAGTTACAAAACAAAAGATATGTTGTGATTCTACCTAATCAAAAGCTAAAGTACCTTTAAATTAAAAATACTGGCTGGGTGCAGTGGTTCACGCCTATAATCCCAACACTTTGGGAAGGTGAGGTGGGAGGACTGCTTGAGCTCAGGAGTTCAAGACCAGCCTGGGTGACACAGTAAGATCTCATCTCTGTAAATACAACAGATTAGCCGGGCATGGTGGTGTGCTCCTGTAGTCCCAGCTACTCAATTAGGCTGAGGCAGGAGAACTGCTTGAGCTGAGCAGGTCAAGGCTGCAATGAGCAATCATCACACCACTGCACTGCAGCCTGGGCAACAGAGCAAGACCCTGTCTTAAAAAAAAAAAAAAAAAACACTAAAGGAAGACACCAAAAGACTCACAGGCACACCATGCTCCATTAGCACATTGGGGTTCATGATGGTGACTAATTGATGCAGAAGATCAGGCTGGGATTCAAATAACTCTGGAGCGAGTTCTCTCATCACCTCCTCCAGTTGTTCTGCAGCATGAGATGGCACACCATACCATGTCTTTGGCTCCCCCCTAGCAAAAGAAATAACTGTTTAGCTAGCCAGAACATGGTACCAATGAGGACAGGGTATCTGATTCAAATCCACCCAATTATAATTAACTTTTCCTATTCCATGGTCGGATTAGACACCCTGAATTCTAGCAACCATCTCATAAACCTGTGCTGTTATTCACAATAGGAGGTAAGTAAATAGTTGTATGTACAGGTAGATACAAACTTATCACTACAATTAGAAAAGCAACTCAGGGGCCAGGCGTGGTGGCTCAAGCCTGTAATCCCAGCACTTTGGGAGGCCGAGGCGGGTGGATCACGAGGTCAAGAGATCAAGACCATCCTGGTTAACATGGTGAAACCCCATCTCTATTAAAAATACAAAAAAATTAGCTGGGCACGGTGGCACGTGCCTGTAATCCCAGCTACTCAGGAGGCTGAGGCAGGAGAATTGCCTGAACCCAGGGGGCGGAGGTTGTGGTGAGCCGAGATCACGCCATTGCATTCCAGCCTGGGTAACAAGAGCGAAACTCCGTCTCAAAAAAAAAAAAAAAGAAAAGCAACTCAGCACATGAACTCTGTAAGGTGGATCAGTGAAAACACCTTGAAACAGGAAAGACACTATATGAAAAGCAAGCACTGTCCCAAAGGGTGCTGACAAATGACCTTGATTCACAGGTCCGTGTGAATAATGGACATTTCAATTATCCCAACAAGGATCGAAGTAAGTAAATGCTCTCCAGAATACCTCTAAATAGCTTCACTGAGTTCAATTTTACTACCTGAAAAAATAGGCCAAGCCTAGAAAATATCGAAACCTTGAATATATTTCTGTCTATAAACCTTAAAGATCAAAAACCTGGCATCATTAATTCACTAGACTTTAGTAGAGTTCATGCTTGCTGTACTGAAGAAGACTGTACATACCAGTGCAAGTAGTTGATGGAATAACTCCAGTGATCTTCAATGTGCCAGCAAAAAGAAGAGAAACACATTCCCACATAAAGCCATGGCACTTTCATACCAGAGATGTCCACATTAATATGTGCAAGAACAGACTGTTCCAGGACAGGCATGTTATTCAAATTCCAACCAGAAAGGGCATATTCCTGTAAGATTAAAAAAATCGGTAAATGAAAGATCAGAAATGAAGTGCCCAATAGAAACATCAAGGGAGTCTTCCCAGAAAAGTAAAAAATTTTATAATATTTATAATAATCTAGTACATATAATCTGTGCTCTTTGTTCTCCACTACATGTAACTCATATAACTAAACATTTAATCCCACCTTCTGTCTAGGTTCTATTTGGATTTCCCTTTATTTCAGATACCTCTGGTTTACTCCAAAGCACATGAGCAATTCTTGTTATTCTCCAGCTAGGAAAATAGTATGAGACCCAATTTTTTTTATTATACTTTAAGTTTTGGGGTACATGAGCAGAATGTGCAGGTTTATTGCACCCATTAACCCATCATCTACATTAGGTATGAGACCCATCTTAACACAACATTACTATTTCTACTTTATTCCCAGTAGCATAATTTCCCAAAATGTTTATTACTGTATTGATAGAATGGTGCTAGATACTGACAAAACATAATAAAACACATAATCCTGAATTTGTGACAATGATGAAGACTGACATGATGCAGAAAGTCACAGCCATCACTCCTAACCATTATACAAACACATCCAGAAATATATGATAAACTCTAAAAATAACCATAAAAACTTCATAGCTGAACTCAAAAGAAAAGGGAATTCCCAGTTTCTGGAAACAGAGCAGAAGTAAAGCCAGAATGAAAAAGGAAGCTGTTGCAAGGCATTTCACAGGGGCTTCTAACTGGATATAGGCACTGGAGAATGACTTTTAAACACCCATCCCTGAAGCCATATAAGGTTGTCACTTAAAGTGCTTATCAACCTTATGGAGAGCAGTTTTCAAAATGGAATCTAGAGGATCCACTAAGTCAAACTATTTTCATAACAATTCTAAGACGTTATTTGCCTTTTCACTTACATTCTTGGAGTACAGTGTCAGTTTTCTAGAGGATAGATGATATGTGCTATCGTGACAGACTGAATGGAGAAGCAGATATGAGAATCTGCCATTAAAAAGTTGATAATTGAACTTGGATGTCAGAAACTGCAGGGGTGGGGTAGCTTCATTATTGTGTTTACTGTTTAGAAGTTTCCATAATACAAGTTCAAAAAAAAAAACCTCAAGGTAAGAAGTTAATGAGCCAATGATAAAGCTAAAGATAATTTGTCAACTAGAAGACAGATTTGAGGAAATTATCTATAATGCAGCACAGAAATATATAAACTATCAAACTATAATTAAGAGTCACAGAGAGGGGGGCTAGGCGAGGCGGCTCACGCCTGTAATCCCAGCACTTTGGGAGGCAAAGGTGGGTGGATCACCTGAGGTCAAGAGTTTGAGACTAGCCTAGCCAACATAATGAAACCCCATCTCTACTAAAAATACAAAAAATTATCTGGGCACGGTGGTGGGCGCTGTAATCCCAGCTGCTAGGGTGGCTGAGGCAGGAGAACTGCTTGAACCCAGGAGGCGGGGGTTGCAGTGAGCTGAGATCATGCCACTGCAATCCAGCCTGGGCAACAAGAGCAAAACTCCTTCTCAAAAAAAAAAAAAGTCACAGAAAGGCCAGGCATGGTGGCTCATGCCAATAATCTCACCACTTTGGGAGGCCATGGCAGGGAGATCACTTCAGCCCAGGAATTTGAGACCAGCCTGGTCTACATGGAGAGATCTCATCTCTACAAAAAATATAAAAATTAGCCAGGTGTGGTGGTGTACGCCTGTGGTTCCAGCTACTCGGGAGGCTGAGGTGGAAGGATCCCCTGAGCTGGGGAGGTCGAGGCTGTGAGCCAAGATCACACCGCTGCACTCCAGCCTGAAAGACAGAGTGAGAACCTCTCAAAAAAAAAAAAAAGTCACAGAGGATAGAATAACAAAGTCCAATTATAGGTTTAACTTAGAATTCCAATAAGAAGTAACAAAGAAATCTATTCCTAAAATTCAACAAAAAAAGGAAATAAAAGAATATCAACAGGTATTACTCAGTATGTTTTTTGATTGGTCAGCTGGTTGACTGAAAAAATAGTGAATTTTACTGAATAGACAAGATCTACAAACAAAAAGTTACAACACTAGGAGACCAAGGCAGGTGGATCACTTGAGGTCAGGAGTTTGAAACCAGACTGGCCAACACAGTGAACCCCATCTCTAGTCAAAACAAAAATCAGCTGAGCATGGTGGCGTGTGCCTGTGGTCCCAGCTACTCGGGAGGCTGAGGCAAAATTCCTTGAATCCAGGAGGCAGAGGTTTCAGTGAGTTGAGATCGTGTCACTGCACTCCAGCCTGGGCAACAGAGTGAGACTTCAGATCAAAAAAAAAAAAAGGTACAACACAAGGTAACGTATATTAAACTCCAAATATAGATAAAAGAAAAACAGTTCTTCAGAGGACAATAAAACAGTGAACATCATGGGTTTGGATTGTGGTATGGTTTGGATTTGTGTCCCTACCCACAACTCATGTTGCATTGTAATCCTCAGTGTTGGAGGAGGGGCCTGGTGGAAAGTGACTAGATCATGGGGGCAGATTTCACCCTTGCTGTTCTAGTCCTCACGAGATTTGGTTGTTTAAAAGTGTGTGGCACCTCCAGCTTCTCTCTCTTCCTCCTGCTCTGGCCACCGTCTGCTATAATTCAAAGTTTCCTGAGGCCTCCTCAGCCATGCTACCTATACAGCCTGTGGAATGTGTACAGCCTCTTTTCTTTATAAATTACCCCTCTTCCAGTATTTATTTAAAGCAGTATAAGAATGGACTAATAAAGACGGTTAGGAAAACTTTATAGCAAAGCAAGAAATTGTGTTGAGCTTTGAAGGATAGATAAAATTTGAATAAACATTCTAGGAGGAAGAGCCTCAAGAATGTAAAAGGTAAATTACAGGGAGACTATATTAGTCTAGCTAGCAAAGAGGCAGAGTCATACTCAAAAATACAGGAAAAAACACTAGAAAAAAAGATTAGATCTTTAATCTTAAATTTTGGACTGAGAAGCTTGGATTCAGCCTGTATTCAAAAGGGAAATAAAAGTTTTGAAAAATGAAACAATATGATAAACACAGAATGAAATATGTCTAAACTTCTTTTTTTGAGACACAGTCTCACTGTGTTGCCAAGGCTGGAACCTCCCCTTCCTGGGTTCAAGCGATTCCCCTGCTTCAGCCTCCCCAGTATTTGGGATTCCCGACTAATTTTTGTATTTTCAGTAGAGACAGGGTTTCATCATGTTGGACAGGCTGGTCTCAAACTCCTGACCTCAAGTTATCTGCCCGTCTCAACCTCCCAAAGTACTGAGATTATAGGCATGAGCCACCATGCCTGCCCTATTTCTAAACTTTTAATTATGGAAAATTTCAAATGTAAACAAAAGTAGACAAAAATTACATAATGAATTCCCACTGACCCAGCAAACTTAAATGTCAAGTAAAAGCAATATATTAGAGATTGCAGAGAGCAGCAGTATGCACAAAGGAATAAACACAGCAGGCCTAAGACTTCTGTCGTGTGAAAAGTCTGCTTAAAGTTTTGGTCCTTGGCTGGCATCTAGAAACTTGAATGGCCTAGACTAGAAACAAAGTTCTAGAAACTAGAACTATGCCCTACATTAATATAAAACTTCCCCTAAATGATAAGAGTGGCTCACAGTGCCCCAGACTATTTTGACAATGTGGTTTATGCTGAAAACATGCTTTCCTTCAGGGAGTTTGGAATTTTGGTATGTGTTTCACAAAGGGTGCTCATGTCACAAGGCCCCAGGAAAAGCCTTGGGCACTGAGTATCTATAAGCTTTCCTTGTATGCGACACTTCAGATGTGTTGCCATAATTTGGAATGATTGGATACTGAAATGATTAAGTACATCCTAGCTAATCTCACTGAGAGAAAACTCTTGGAAGCCTGTGCCTGGTTTCCTCCAGACTCTGCCCATGCATTGTTTCCCTTGCTGATTTGGCTTTGAATTATTTCACTGTAATAAATCATAGGCATGAGTCCGCGAATATCACTGAAGCTGGGGATGGTCTTAGAGACAGCAAATACAAGATGATACTGTAGTCACACAACGGTGATATACAACCACAGTAACATCTCAACATGTGATAAGGACCTAAAGAACAATGGTTGTAGTGGGAATGGAAAAACTCCTATCCTATACAAAACTTTAAAAATTAATTAACAAAATTTAGTCAATGACAATATGGAGCAAGGAGGACAAGCAGAAAAAAAAAATCTTCCCAACATTTCAAGTCCTATACCTACTTTTATTTCTCAGAAGCCCTGTGTGTAGAGCACACTATCTTCATAAGACACAACTTCAGCAGTACTTTTCCACTACACTAAGATACCATAGGCCAGATACAGTGGCTCATGCCTGTAATCCCTGCATTTTGGGAGGCCAAGGTGAGTGGATCACCTGAGGTCAGGAGTTCGAGACTAGCCTGACCAACCTGGTGAAACCCTGTCTCTACTAAAAATACAAAATTAGCAGGGCATGGTGGCATATGCCTGTAATCCCAGCTACTTGGGAGCCTGAGGCAGAAGAATTGCTTGAACCTGGGAGGCGGAAGTTGTGGTGAGCTGAGATCGCACCGTTGCACTCCAGCCTGGGCAACAAGAGCGAAACTTCATCTCAAAAAAAAAAGATACCAGAAAGGTGTGTTATCAGACACCAAGAGGATAACTCATATTACAGAAGTTCAATACGAATGTATAATTCCCCGTGGAAAGCTGGTAGTTATGTGCTATTTTAACAAAATAACTTTCAGAGAGTAATAAATTTAAATAAAGTATAAAAAGTATAAAAATTTCAAACACATTGTCTAGTTAGTCCCTAAAATCATTTTGTCATAAATGCGTTCTCTCATACCATCTTATAACAAAAACAGAGTCCTGAGTAAAAGAAAAGAAAATAAATAGCAAATCTGCGACCCAGTCAAGAAAAAAGGCTTTATTGCCTATCTCTTCATAGTTTGGTTGGCATCTTAATGCCCAGGAATCAATGTTTCAAACTATTTAAAACTAAAAAGAGAAGTTTTAAACTTAGAACATTTCGCAAAATAATTCCAACCAGTTAATCCAAAAATTACTTAACACAAAGACTCACAGTTGGCAGACAAATAAGTCATACTAGGCCAGTTGTGCAACTACCTGTTACATAAAAAATAATAAAAGCAGCCAGCTGATACACCCCCCAACACCAGTGATTCTCATCTCCTGCAATTCAGAACTTTGTATAACCCCCACCCACACTGAACAGGACTCACACATGTAACCAATAAGATACTGCAGATATTATGAAGTCTGATTTTTTTTTTTTAATTTGAGACAGGATCTCACTCTGCTGCCCAGGCTGGGTGCAGTGGCACAATCATAGATCACTGCAGCTTCAACCTCCCCAGGCTGAAGTGATCCTCCCACCTCAGCCTCATGAATAGCTGGGACTACAGATGTGTGCGACCACACCCGGCTAATTTTTACATTTTTTGTAGGGAGAGGGTTTCACCATGTTGTCCAGGAATAGTCTCGCACTCCTAGATTCAAAAAAGCCCCCTGCCTCAGCCTCCCAAAGTGCTAGAATTATGGGTGTGAGCCACAGCACCTGGCCAAAAAGTCTGACTTCTGAAGTTAGGCTATAGAAGACACTGCAACTCCATATGGCTCTCAAGTAGCCCTATGGAGAGGCCTACATCGCTAGAATCTGAGGCCTCCTGGCAACAACTATGTGAGTAAGCCACTTTGAAAGTGAATCCACTAGCCATGGCAACCTCATGAAAGACTCCAAGCTAAAAGTATCATTAAAAAACGATCATTATCGCAAATGCTTGACCCACAGAAACTATGAGATAATGAATATTTGTTATTAACCACTAAGGTTAAAAATAATATGCTACTCAACAACAGAAAACATCAAACAGCCCGAGTAGGTGGGGTTCCCAGCCCATCTAATAATCACTATCAAGGACAAAAGCTGCTCCTAACAAACACACAGCTGTAAGCCTGCATATCTCCACATTCTTACATGAAGTTAGAGTAAAAGCAGAAATAAATGAGTATGTTTTCATAAAATTCATACAAAACTCAATAATGGGGTCAGGACTAGTATTTACGTTCTTAATATTAGTTAGTTAGGGTTGATATAAAATAATCCTTAAAAATTACGTGATCTGGCAGAGCATGGTAGCTCATGCCTGTAATCCCAGAACTTTGGGAGGCCAAGGTGGGTAGATCACGAGGTCAGGAGTTCAAGACCAGCCTGGCCAACAAGATGAAAACCTGTCTCTACTAAAAATACAAAAAAATTAGCTGGGCATGATGGCGTGCACCTGTAGTCCCAGCTAGTCAGGAGGCTGAGGAAGGAGAATCACTTGAACCTGGGGGGTGGAGGGTGCAGTGAGCCAAGATCGTGCCACTGCACTCCAGCCTGGGTGACAGAGTGAGACTCCGTCTCAAAGAAAAACAGTAATAATTCTGTGATCTATAAAAGCTTAGAAAATATAAATATTTGCTCAAGAACAATTTCAAAATTCAGAACAGAAACAAAATTCAGAAAAAGGCAAAAGCTAAAAAATGAAATCTCTCTCTAATAATGAAATCACTACCTTCCATTTGCCAATGAAAGGGTGTGAAGACATTCAGACTGATGCATTTCTTTATAGATACTTATACAAATAGGCTTAAAATTCAGTGACATTAAACATGTATACATTCCAACATTGAACTGTTCCTGTAAAAACCATCCCTATATAATCTAGGTTCTCCATTCTGTTATAATCATTCTCTTTCTCCCTTGGTAAAACCCAAAGTTTATTCTCTAATCAATATTATCCTAACCTTGCTACCTTGTTATCCTAACTTGTGGTCTATCATGACACGAGGGGAAAAAAAATCAATAAGGTGAGAATAGAATAGAACTAAGTAACACTAAAAACTTAACTCACTCTCTCTCTCTCTCTCTCTCTCTCACACACACACACACACACACACACACACCAGAGGAATTAGACTGTTACAACTAAAAACAGCTAACACCAAAAGGTTGCCATAAAAGAGAAATGGAGGCTGGGCGTGGTGGCTCATGCCTCTAATCCCTTTGCCAGGCTGAGATGGGCAGATCACCTGAGGGCAGAAATTGGAAACCAGCCTGGCCAACATGATGAAACCTCATCTCTACTAAAAATATTAAAATTTGCTAGGCATGGTGGTGGGCTGAGGCAGAAGAATTTCTCCAACCCGGAAGGCAGAGGTTGCAGTGAGCCAAGATCATGCCCTTACACTCCAGTCTGGGCAACAAAAGCAAATCTCCTTCTCAGGAAAAAAAAAAAATGCAGAGTTAATGGCCAGGTATAGTGGCTTACATCTGTAATCCCAGCACTTTAGAAGGCTGAGGCAGGCGGATCACCTGAGGTCAGGAGTTCAAGACCAATCTAGCCAACATAGTGAAACCCTGTTTCTACAAAAATACAAAAATTAGCCAGGCATGATGGCAAATGCCTGTAATCCCAGATACTTGCGAGGCTGAGGTGGGAGAATCACTTGAACACAGGAGGTAGAGGGGTTGCAGTGAGCTAAGTTCACGCCATTGCACTCCAGCTTGGGCGACAGAGCAAGATTCCTTCTCAATAAATAAATGCAGAGTTAAATAATTTTTAAAAGTATTCTGAATTCATTGTTTTTAAAACTGAAGATTTATACTGTCAAATCCTACATATTTAATATTTTAAGTTAATGAGGTTCCTTATGGAAAAGAAATGTAGCTTTCTATGCAAAAGCTAAATTAGCTTGGGGGTAAGCAAAAGTTTGGATAAATCTGCACCTCTTCTTCTGGCAGCATCTTTCTCCGTCCATCCTTCACTGGAAATCCACTTCCAAAGTCTTTTGAGGAGATATCTGCTCCATATTCCACAATAACATCTTCTTCGATGCTGCTTACCAGCCGCCAAAATTCCTTTTCTACTAGTTCTGTGGGAACCATCTACACAGTGAAAACAAAGATGACAAATTATTAAACTGCTCTAACTATAACCCACTATAACATAATACACAGGTCAAGTAAACACAAGCCCATGACAAGATTAAAAATCTTCTCATTCCCTAGAGCAGAGAAGACTGAGATCCTAGAATGTCTAAGTTGTCTCATCTTTTTCCTTTTTCCACTGAGAAAAGGAAAAAGCCGAGACAACTTAGACCTTCAGAAAACCATAATGAACTGTGCGGCCCTTTTCTGAAAGAAACTGCTTCCCAAGTAAAGACAAAGATGAACCAGGAAATCAAGGAGAAATAAGGAATGTAAATAGCAAGACTAACATTTTTAATAGCTTCTATTTTGTGCCTTTTATTTTATGATTTTAACAAAAAATTACATTTTGTTTTTATTATACTTTAAGTTCTAGGATACATGTGAAGAATGAGCAGGTTTGTACATAGGTATACATGTGCCACGGTGGTTTGCTGCACCCATCAACCCATCATCTATACTAGGTATTTCTCCTAATGCTACCCCTCCCCTAGTCCCCACTCCTTGACAGGCCCTGGTGTGTGATGCTCCTCTCCCTGTGTCCATGTGTTCTCATTGTTCAACTCCCACTTATGAGTGAGAACATGTGGTGTTTGGTTTTTTGTTCCTGTGTTAGTTTGCTGAGAATGATGGTTTCCAACTTCATCCACGTCCCTGCAAAGGGCATGAACTCATCTATTTTTTGGCTGCATAGTATTCCATGGTGTATATGTGTCACATTTTCTTCATCCAGTCTATCATTGATTGGCATTTGGGTTGGTTCAAAGTCTTTACAGCAAGACTAAATTTTAATAACTACAGCAAATTTTTTTGACAGGGACTAGAAAAGCCTAAGATGTCCTAGGAAAAGAAGCAAACTCTGAAGTACAAATAACTAAAGAAAAGTAACAACTGCCCAATACTTTATGCTTTTCTGTAAAGAATTACTCATAGAGGACTAATTAACAATTCAAACATCAAAATAGAGTTTACAGCTGGATGCGGTGCCTCATGCCTATAATCCCAGCACTCTGGGACACCAAGGTGGGCAGATCACTTGAGGTCAGGAGCTTAAGACCAGCCTAGGCGACATTGTGAAACCCCATCTCTATTAAAAATACAAAAATCGGCCAGCACAGTGGCTCACAACTGTAATCCCAGCATTTTGGGAGGCTGAGGCGGGTGGATTACCTGAGGTCAGGAGTTCAAGACAAGCCTGACCAATATGGTGACACCCCATCTCTACTAAAAATACAAAAATTAGCTGGGCATGGTGGTTTATGCCTATAGTCCCAGCTACTTGGGAGGCTGAGACAGGAGAATTGCTTGAACCCAGGTGGCGGAGGTTGCAGTAAGCCAAAATGTTGCCATGGCACTCCAGCCTGGGCGACAGAGCAAGACTGGTATCTCAAAAAAAAGAAAAATACAAAACTTAGCAGGGCATAGTGGCGTGTGCCTGTAGTCCCAGTGACTCAGTAGGTTGAGGCAGGAGAATTGCTTGAACCCAAGAGTAGGAGGGTGCAGTAAGCCAAGATCATGCCACTACACTCCAGCCTAAGTGACAGAGTAAGACTCGATCTCAAAAAAAAAAAAAAAGATAGATTTTACAACAAGGAGTACAAACGCCACATTAGACAGTGAAAGAAAAAGAATTAGATTATCAGGGCCCTGATTTTAAGATGTAGTGTTCCATCATCTTTTTCATGCTGTCTCTGTTTTCTACAAAATAATAAAAGAGGAAACTGAAGGCTTTGGACTCAGATAAATCTTTGTACTTCCCCAGACTGACCTAAAAGATAGATTACTCACATGAACTGGCATATTAAAATAATCAGATTTAAAATTATCTGCCATTTCTCCAAAGCTCTGAAGTGTATACTCTCTAACAGCTTGTTCAAATCCAAAGGCTTCTCGAGGTTTGTTACATTCCTGGAAAGAAAAATATATCTAAGATTAACTCACTAAAACTGAACTGAAGAAAAGTTTAAAGCTCTTCGTTACTACTTTCTTTCATCATTTCCCTAGGTAAAGCAAATCCAATCAACCCTAGACAAAAAAGCAAGTATTAGCTACTTACAATACAGTATCAGGAAATTATTTTCTAGAGCCTCAACTTCACTGTCACAGGCTTCCAATAGGAAGCTTGACGGCTTTAGATCCAGAGGTAACATTGAGTTATGGCACTACAAGCATCTAAAGGACTACTGACTTGGAATCAAGCCTAGGGATGCCTAACATTCTTAACATATCAGTGGTTTTGGCCATGGAGAAAACAAATGTTCATAGAAGAAGGAAAGGTAATGGATAACGAGATAGGCACTGGATCGTGAGGATATCAGACTAAGAGAATAGTTTGTTCACACTATCAATCACTATGACCAATGTCTTAACACAATAGAATTGCCTCTGAATTCTTTAACCTTGAGAATAGTAAATAAGTAATAATTCTAAGGCCCTACGAGACCTTTGAATGCATCTAGATACACCCAGCAAACTCCTTCTCTTTAATGTCCTATAACAGCATTTTGTTAAAATAAGTAAATACTAGGAATTTCATGATAAGGACAATACTACAAATTTTCACTAAGAAAAATTTAGTAAAATCAAGTCAAAATTTGGGCAAGCTAAAAGATACCATCGGGGCCCAGCACAAGGTCCACATCTGTAATCTCAGCACTTTGGGAGATCAAGGCAGGTGGACCACTTGAGCCCAGGAGTTTGAGACCATCCTGGGCAACATGGTAAAACTTTATCTCTACAAAAAATACAAAAATTATCTGGGCGTGGTGGCATACATCTGTAAGGAGGCTGAGCTGAGAGTATCATCTGAGCCCAGAAGCCAGAGGCTGCACTGAGCTGAGATCACGGCACTGCATTATAGCCTGGCTGAGAGGCTGTAGACCATGTCTCAAAAAGTAAATAAATAGTAAGTAAATAAAAGATATCTTCAGTTTATTTAATAGCATGAAACTGGATGCAAAATCCCAAGTTCATACCTTCATGTCTGGTTATACTTTTTTTTAATTAATAGAAAAAAAAACAATCTATGCTTTTTTTCATTTTTGTGGTCTAGCAATATAAATATTCTGAGAAGTCTGGTCATCTGTAGCAATAAGCAGACTGACCTAACCAACAGCCAGAAAAAGAACCTTTGAAAGGTAAGCTACCACAATTGTAACAATTGTTACATTTCCATTCAATATAGCTTTTTTAAGTCCTGGAAATTTTAAACACCACAAAATGAAGAGAATGAGGAAACAAAACATATTTGGGAACATGTTTATATGTATGTATATATGCATGCATTATTGTTTTTAGTGAAAAAAGGATTCATAAAGGTTAGACTTGTACCTCAGCGACACATTTAGGACACCTCCAGTCTCCTTTGGGCACATCAGGTAGTGGAGGAATGAGACAAAATGTATGATAGCTGTCATCACATCCATCACACAAAAGCAATTTATCTTCATTGTTTCCCCGACCACAAAACATACAAACATAGAGATCAACCTGTTAAAAAATAAATAAATAAATAAATAAAAGTATATTTTCTATAATAAATAATACTAAATTTTTACCAGGAACTCCTTAGCTGAAATAAACAAAACAGTGTAACTGAAAAGTAAACACAACTTAAACCCTAAAGGTCCATCAAATAATTATATTTAAACAGCTTTTCATAAAACTCCCTAAATTTCCTTCCAGAGTTTTTACAAGCAAGCTAATAAAAGTGTATCAAGTTGTTAGAATAAAGAAAGACTACAAATCTCAGGTATCTATCTGAAAATCAATTTATATATATATTTTAAATACCATGTAATTCTTCCCATATACAAATACTCTTTGATAGCGAATGAATACTGAGACTGTAATAGAACTCAACTATTTATACAGATTCATTTTCATGCTCTCACTTGGTTACACACAAGGTATATGACTTACAGGAAGCAGCCTACATATATAGGACAAAGCAAGGTTAATAACATAAACAAAAGCTGCGACTTCATAGATTTGCCATCAAGTCTTCTAACCAAATGAACTAACTAAACACATACCAAGATATACCAGGATAAAAATTACAAAACCATAATAAAAATAGATGCTTTCCCTCCTGACAGACCCCAAAACACTTACAAAGTTAACAGAGAGAGTGCCTTTCCGTTGTCTCATTTGCATGTTGAATGCGTCTGACCTGTTGGTAACTTTTCGTCTTCGGGTGACCTCATCTTTAAATAAAAAGTTATACAATAATAGTAAAACCTAATGTTGAGAGCTTACTATGAACAAGACACTATTTAAAATTACTTAGTTAAAATTGTGTAACTAGTATTAGTATATATTTCTAATAGTATATCTAGAGGTAGATATACTATTTATTATCTCTCACTGAAGATGAAGAACCTGAAGTACAGTGAAGTTTGTAACTTGCTCAAAATCACACAGCCAGGCAGATTTACGATTCTAATCCAGTCACATAAGCTCCAGAGAGCTTACCCATTAATGCTATATTTGTATGCAGTACATTCTACATACAACTTGTATGTATTACTTGGAGGACTCCCAAATTATTCAAGGACTAATTTCTAACACTGTTGCCAACCAGTACTGTAATTACAAAAATAACAAAGTATTTAATTCTTAAAAAGGAAATATTGTTATAATGTATTCAGTAAGTCTTATTACATGGGATGTTTTGAGAGAGATGGAACAATATTATTTAATCCTCTAGAGTTCAGTCCACAATCTGAATTGTATGACTTAACTACACATGTAAGTACATGGTAATTAATATTTGTGACTATAGCATTTCATTACGTTCTTATATAGTCAAAACATATCCAGCCTAATCTTTGTTAAACAGTTTTAAAATTGACATACATAGAATAGTGGAACTTGATCTCTGCATGAGCAGTTCTACCCACAAAAAGCTTTCCAACATGTAAAGCTGCGAGTACTAGACTTACTGAAGAAAACAGTTTATTCAAATGAACAGTCATAATGTATCAAGGACAATTATTTCAATAATCAAAATTATGGTTAGAATTTTAAAATTCTAAGTATCCCCCAGTATATGTTGATACTAAGAGTTAAAAGCTTTAGATCACTAGGTAAGAACCATTAATTCTACCATTCTCTCATAAATCAGCCTTTAGAAACTGTAATACATTTCTGTATCATATACTTCACATAAAGGAGAAAAATTATCTCTTCCAAAATCATAAAAATTCAACATAATATTGCTCTTCACATCTTAAATTTAAGATATCTGGCATTTAAAATGTGATTTGCCTAGAAACCACACTGCAACTTTACAATTCTTAAGAATTTCCCAGCACAGACGGCAATTCAAGTATCATATGAATCTTTTTACAGCCATATTGAACCTTATCTCTTTTCATGACCAAATAACAAATTTTACCTTCTTTATCTTTTGTTCCCATTGCCAGGCCCACAACCTTGGGCCCAGCCCCAAAAATCTGAAGTTTCTTCAGCTCTGTGTTTCTATTCACATCTCCAGATTCTGACTAAAAAATAAGCAAAATTCACATTAACATCATTGTGCTAATTCAGGCATTTATTTTTGCTACCCAAGAAAAGTTTCAGGATCATCTTCAAAACAAAAGAACAAATTATTGGATTTATTTTCTGTAAATCCACTCCCTGCCTCATTACCACAGTCGAAAACAGTCACCAAAACACTGTGCAACACTCAGATTGTTTTCCACAAAATAAAATTCATCTATGACTCATAAAAGTATAGTTGTCAAGCTGTCTAAAGACAGACACTGCTGGTTATCACACAAGAGAAATCCCCACTTCTAACTTGCTACTGGGCACCTGTATCTGATTAGAGGGCATCTCAGGGCGTGAACTACAACTGTCCTAAGTCAATCATGCTAGCCTCATTTTTCTTTGTTGGTGATGACCAACAAAGTGGTAGGAATGTGATCCAGTTCTAGCCTGTGAGATATTAAAAATTGTACTGGAATCCCCCCGGAAAGACTGTCATAAACAGGAAATTGCCAGGCACAGTGGCTCACAACTGTAATCCCAACACTTTGGGAGGCCAAGGCAGGATCATTTGAGCTCAGGAGTTATAGACCAGCTGGGCAACATAGGGAGGTCCCATCTCTACAAAAAGTACAAAAATTAGCCAAACACAGTGGTGTGCACCTGTAGCCCCAGTTACTCAGGAGGCTGAGGTTGGAGGATCACTTCAGTTTGAGAGGCTGAGGCAGTGAGGCAAGATCACACTGCTGCAGTCCATCTTGGGTGACAGACGAGTGGGACATTGAATCAATCAATCAATGGGAAAGCTTCTCCCAGCCTGGGCAACACAGTGACCCCACCTCTACCAAAAAAAATATAAATTAAAAATTAGCTGGGCAAGGTGGCACACACCTCAAGTCCTAGCTACCCAGGAGACTGAGGCAGGAGGATCACTTGACATCGATACCTGAGACTTAACACGTCTTGTTCTCTTCGGCAGAATGTTCACTCTTGTGCCCGGCTCTGGGGAAGTGTGGGTATCAGTGCTGAGAACCTCAGGCTCCACTTTGTCTTTAAGATCTAAATTAGGCATCTGTACACCCTAAAAGATCAGAGAACAGAAAGAGAGCAGGTTCACTGATAAGAAATCATGCTTCAGAATCAGTGGAAAAATAATAAATTACCAGATCCCTAAAATTCCTAAAACAAGACTGCAATTATTTCTCAAACTGACCTGCAGCTATCCCTATCAAAATCCTGGCAAGCTTTCTGTTGTTATTGAAATTGAAAGCTGATCCTAAAATTTATGTGCAAATGTCAGTTGTTTAGATATTTTGGAAAAGAACAACAAAAACTTACGCTATGAAATATCAAAATTTAGCATAAAGCTGTAGTACTCAAGACAATGTAGTACTAGTGTTAGCGTAGACATAATCAATGCAACGAAACAGAGCCTAAAAATAAACCCACACTTCTATGGTCAACTGATTTCTAACAAAGGTGGTAAGTTAAATCAGTGGGAAAAAGCCTTTTAAACAAATGGTGCTGGTACAACTCAATATTCATATATTCCCTTCCCCACTAAAAAATAAACTTACATCTTTACCTCACACTACACACACCCAAAAAAAGCCTCAAATTGCATCACTGATCAAAATATGAAAGCTGAAACTATGAAATTTCTATATTAAAGCAAAGAAGAAAATCTTTGTGACTTTGGAAAAGATTTCTTAAATATGACACCAAAAGTACAATCCATAAAAGGAAAAAATAAATAAATAAATGGTTCTTCAAAAAGTCACTATTACAAAAATGAAAAGATAAACCACAGAATAGGAGAAAAGCTCTACAAATCATTTACCTGATAAACAACTTGTAGACAAACTATATAACAAACTTACAAGTATAAGAAGACAAACAATACAATTAAAAAAGAAAATCTGATCAGGAACAAACTCCCATTCACAATTGCTACAAAGAGAACAAAATACCTAGGAATACAACTAACAAAGGATGTAAAGGACCTCTTCAAGGAGAACTACAAACCACTGCTCAAGGAAATAAGAGAGAACATAAACAAATGGAAAAACATTCCATGTTTATGGTTAGGAAGAATCAATATCATGAAAACGGCCATACTGCCCAAAGTAATTTATAGATTCAATGCTATCTCCATCAAGCTACCAATGACCCTCTTCACAGGCCTGGAAAAAACCACCTTAAACTTCATATGGAACCAAAAGAGAGCCCACATAGCCAAGTCAATTCTAAGCAAAAAGAACAAAGCTGGAGGCATCATGCTGCCTGCCTTCAAACTATACTACAAGGCTACAGTAATCAAAACAGCATGGTACTGGTACCAAAACAGAGATATAGACCAATGGAACAGAACAGAGGCCTCGGAGGCAACACCACACATTTACAACCATCTGATCTTTGACAAACCTGACAAAAAGAAGCAATGGGGAAAGAATTCCCTGTTTAATAAATGGTGTTGGCAAAACTGGCTAGCCATGTGCACAAAGCAGAAACTGGACCCCTTCCTGACACCTTACACTAAAATTAACTCTAGATGGATTAAAGACTTAAACATAAGACCTAACACTATAAAAACTCTATAAGAAAACCTAGGCAAAACTATTCAGGACATAGGCGTAGGCAAGGACTTCATGACTAAAACACAAGAAGCATTGGCAACAAAAGCCAAAATAGACAAAGGGGATCTAATTAAACTCCAAAGCTTCTGCACAGCAAAAGAAACAATCATTAAAGTGAAGCAGCAACCAACAGAATGGGAAAAAAGTTTTGCAATCTACCCATCTGACAAAGGACTTACATCCAAAATCTACAAAGAACTAAAACAGATTTACAAGAAAAAAACAAATCCATTCAAAAGTGGGCAAAGGATATGAACAGATACTTTTCAAAAGAAGACATATATGAGGCCAAAAAACATATGAAAAAATGCTCATCACTGGTCATCAAGGAAATGCAAATCAAAACTATGTTGAGATACCATCTCACGCCAATCAGAATGGCAATCGTTCAAAAAATCAGGAGACAACAGATGCTGGAGAGGATGTGGAGAAATCGAAAGGCTTTTATACTGTTGGTGGGAGTGTAAATTAGTTCAACCATTGTGGAAGACAGTGTGACAATACCTCAAGGACCTAGAAATAGAAATTTCATTTGACCCAGCAATCCCATTACTGGGTATATATCCAAAGGATTATAAATCATTCTATTATGACATATGCAAACGTATGTTCATTGCAGCACTGTTTACAATAGCAAAGACTTGGAACCAAACCAAATGCCCATCAATGATAGACTGGACAAGGAAAATGTGGCACATATACACCATGGAATACTATGCAGCCATAAAAAACAATGACTTCGTGTCCTTTGTAGGGACATGGATGAACCTGGAAACTATCATTCTCAGCAAACTTAAACAAGAACAGAAAATCAAACACCGCATGTTCTCACTCATAGGCGAGTGTTGAACAATGAGAACAGATGGACACAGGGAGAAGAGCATCACACACTGAGGTCTGTAGGGGGCACTAGAGGAAGGACAGTGGGAGGGTAAGGAGTTGGGGAGGGATAACATGGGGAGAAATGCCAGATATACGCGATGGGGATGGAGGCAGCAAACCACATTGCCATGTATGTACCTATGCAACAATCCTGCATGCTCTTCACATGTACCCCAGAACCTAAAATGCAATCAAATATACATATATAATTTAAAAAAAAAAAAGATCTGTTCTGGAGGAAAGTATAATAGAAAAAAAAATCTGAACAGACACTTCACCAAGATATACAAATGGATAATATGAATATGAAAACATGCAGCCAGGTGCAGTGGCTCATGCCTGTAATCCCAGCACTTTGTGAGATAGAGGCGGGCAGATCACAAGGTCAGGAGTTCAAGACCAGCCTGACCAAAATGATGGTGATATCCCATCTCTACTAAAAATACAAAAATTAGTCAGGCATGGAGACACACGTCTGTAATCCCAGCAGTACTCAGGGGGCTGAGGCAGGAGAAGTGCTTGAATCGAGGAGGTGGAGGTTGCAGTGAGCAGAGATCTTGCCACTTGCACTCCAGCCTGAGCAACAGAGCAGACTCCATTTCAAGCAAAAGAAAAAAGAAAAAAGACATCACTAGTCATTTGAGAAATGCAAATTAAAACCACAATAAGATATCACTATACAACTAACCAGAATGACTACAATTTTAAAAAACTGACAATACCAAGTGTTGGCCAAGATGTAGAAAAACTGGAAGCATCTGTATTACTGGTGGGAAAGTAAATGATTCAACTACTTTGGAAAACAAATTGACAGTTCTTAAAAATTTACACACTCCAGGCACAGTGGCTAATGCCTATAATCCCAGCACTTTGGGAGACAAAGGTGGGCGGATTGCTTGAAATCAAGAGTTCCAGACAAGCCTTGCCAACATGGTGAAACACTATCTCTACTAAAAATACAAAAATTAGCTGGGCATGGTGGCATGCACCTGTAGTACCAACTACTCTACTCAGGAGGCTAAGGTAGGAGAATCGCTTGAACCCAGGAGGCAGAGGTTGCAGCGAGCCGAGATTGCACCACTGTACTCCAGCCTGGGCAACAGAGCAAGACTCTGTCTCAAAAAAAAAAATATTTATACATAAACTTAACATATAACCCAGTGATTCCACTCCCAAGTATCTACCCAAGAGAAATAAAAACATATGTCCACACAAAGACTTGTATATGAATATTCACAGTATTCATAATAGCCGTAAACTGGAAGCAATTTAAATATCCTGGTAAGTGGATAAACAAAATGTGGTATATCCATGCAGCTGAGTATTATTCAGCCATAAAAATCAAGTACTGACACATGCTATAATGTGGATGAATTTTTTTTTTTTTTGAGACAGGGTCTTACTCTGTCACCCAGGCTGGAGTGCAGTGGCACAACCTCAGCTTACTGCAACCTCTGTCTCCCAGGCTGAAGCAATCCTCTCACCTCAGTCTCTGGAGTAGTTGGGTCCACAGGCACACGCCACATCTGGCTAATTTTTTAAACTTTTAGTAGAAACAGGGTTTCACCATGATGCCCAGACTGGTCTCAAACTCCTGGCCTCAAGCAATCCACCCACCTCAGCCTCCGACAGTGCTGGCATTAAAGGTATTAGCCACCACACCCAGCCAACACGGCTGAACTCTGAAAACATTAGGCTAAGTGAAAAAGGCCAGACACAAAATCATATTGTATGATTACACCTAGGTGAAATTTCTAGAAAAGGCAAAACTATAGAGCCAGAAAACAGGTTAGGAATTGCCTGTGTGTGGGAGTGGAACAGGAACCAACTACAAATGAACAAGACAATTCTGGGGGCTAGTGGAAGTACTCTAAAACTGGATCACAGTGGTGATTGCTGCATAAATGTAGAAATTTCTTAAAGCTTACTGACTGTGCACCCACAAAGGGTGAATTCTATGGTATATAAATTATACCTAATAAAGCTGTTGTTAAAAAATACATGAAACAAACAGGAGGACTTTTTCAAAAACTTTCAGTCATAAAGGTTTATTTTAAATAAATACAAAAATACTCTTCATTCCCATTATCCTTTATCTTGCAAACCACCAAAAATAGCTATAATTTTACACTATGACATACACTTTGCTTCCCCAAGTTTTGGTGCCTGCTAACTTGGGTTAAACATAGTCTAAAGTTTATACTTGAGCAACTGGATTTATCAACTTTTTCTAAAAAGAATGATGCATCTCACCATAAGGCTCACACCAGATTGGAAAAGCTCATATGGGTAGAGAATTCTTTCATAATGTGACTTCAAAAGAGACCCAGTTCCTTTTCCTGGCAGATATCCCAAGCGACTACCCACTTTAGACCATTTCTTCTCTTTGGTGACCATTTCAAAACCTCCTTTGCTGGCAACAATCTGAAAAGCAAATAAAAGTTTCTTAGAGAAAAAAAGTAGATTCAAGCATCCTGACTCTAAGTCTGTCTACTAAATAGAAAAATTATTCTGGGCTTAAATTTCAAATTTTCCTTTCAATGAGTATGTAACCAAACTGACATCTGTCAACATTTAGAGTAAGAAATAGAAACAATGATTTACAGAGGTTTAAAATGTAATTAATATTATTATGCCTACCTTCAAACCAAGCATTTAAAAATATTTAATGAATTAATACTTTGTATAGTATGCACTGTGAGAAAACTAAATACACATATAAGACTTATGTACTCAAGGAACTCACAGTATGAAATAAGAATAAAAACAGACAAAAATAGACATGAAAATGTTATATAACACAAATAAACATAAATCCTGAAATTAGAAATACCAAGTTACTTACAGAACTTAACAAAAATGTCAATCAAACCATGAATATAAAGAACGGTTTTGAAAAACAGGCTATAGTTTTTCAAAAGGACAAGAGTTTTATATGGAAGATTATGAAGAAACACTGAGGAAAGGTTAGACTGAAGTAGATTTACTGATACGGAGTACAGAATTTATTAAGGTAGAAAATAAGATAAATTGGCTAATCTTTACTATCCCATACAATAATCACTTTTACATAGTAATCTGCTTTGTATTGAACGCATTTCAAGCTAAATTTCCATTAGTTATGATATATCTGCATGGATCCAGTCATGATGTCCCACTCAGTTCTGGTGATTAGTAGCAGCCAGGATATGGCCATGACAAAGGAATAAACTATCTCACATAGAAAACAAAACCATTACTCAGGCTCCATGTATACAATACTCTAACAATCTAACCAAAAAACACGCAAAACCTTATACCTGTGTTTTTCAGCTGACAGATTCAAGGATTATCATGCATAATTTTAAAATATAAACCAGGGCACGGTGGCTCATGCCTACAATGCCAGTACACTGGGAGGCTGACACAGGTGGATCATCTGAGGTCAGGAGTTCAAAACTAGCCTGGCCAACATGGGGAAACCCTATCTCTACTAAAAGTACAAAAATGAGCCAGGCATGGTGGCAGGCACCTGTAATCCCAGTTACTTGGGAGGCTGAAGCAGGAGAATCACTTGAACCTGGGGGGCGGGGGTTGCTGTGAGCTGGGATCAGACCACTGCACTCCAGCCTGGGCAACAGTGATGTCTCAAAAACAAATAAATAAAAATAAAATATAAAATATAAACCATTTATTCCAAATGTTTGCCATGTACTACATCACAGCATTGTCACCAGAAATATCACTATGAACCCTGCTCTATAAAAAGACATACAGCATGCACTTGAACTGAACACAATGAAGACAAGCCCTTTATCAAAACTTGACCAAAAAGTAGTATCACTCAAGACCAAAATGGCTGGGAATAGAGACAGTTTTAACATACGTAAAGAACAGTCTTCTACTTAAAAGATCCCTCTAAAAACGCCAGTAGAAAGACCGGAAAGAAACAAAAAGGCATCCTCTCAAGCGGTCAAATAGACCAAGAAAGAAACCAAATACAAAGAAATGTAAACAATATTTTGAAGCTAGAGATATCTAACAAGCCAAAGCAAGAACAAAACAGACAAACCAGGTGTACTTTTAAACTACAAGTTTAAAACTAAGTGCCCTGCAACAGAGAAAAGCCAGAGAAGCTTTTGCAACATAGAACCTGGAAAGGCTTAAGAGGACGCCCTTCCTCCCTTTTCTAAAAAAAGAGGAAAAAAAAAAAAAAAAGGCTTAAGAAGCAAAAGCAGCAGTACCTCTAAAATTAAGGGTGGCAATGCAGCGAGAATGAGATTGTGAACACCTGTGTAAAAGCAGTTAGACCTCCTCCAGGCAACTATCCCTCTCTAGCCCCAGCAGAAAACTGGAGATTTACTCTCAGCAAAGTTTGAACAGAAGGGATGCTGAACTAAGAAAGCAATAGGTAAGTAAATTAGAGGACCAGCCTAACAAGTCTAATATCTAACGAACAAAGAGTCCAGAAGAAGCTAAAAAATAATAAACTTATCAAAGAATACAGGAAAAATTAGAAGAACTGGAAGAAATGAGTTATTAGATAAGAGAGGTTATTGAGAGCCATAAAAACAGGGCATGAAAATAAACACATACCAATACATATCACTGTGAAATTTCAAAGCCCTGGGAATAAAGGTAAGATCCTAAATCTTCAGGGAAAAAAAAGTCACAAAAAAAAAAACAAGAATTAATATAGCATCGTTCTCACCAAGACAATGGAGTAAAGCTTTACAATACTACAGTAAAATGATTCACAATCTAGACTTTTAAACCCCACCAAACTACTAAGAAAGTATAAGGGCAAAACATTTTTACACAAGCAAGAAGTCCTAAAAAATTTACATCCCACTACTATCTTTCTCATGAAACTAGCAGAAGAAATGTTTCACCAAAATGACAGTAAACCAAGTAAAAGGAAGACTTGCAACAAGGAAAGAGGCCAAGGAATTCCCAGAATGGCGGCAATAAAAGGAAGTTCCAGACTGACAGCCGAACTTTAAAAAACCACCAGTCAAGATCTGAGGTAAAAAAGACTCCTGGAAGAATGGCTCCAAGAAAATAAAGCTGACAGATTATCTGATGGGTAGAAGCATAATGAGCGATGTATACTTCTGCTGGAAAGTTTGGAAATATATTTTTCACAGTATTAATTTTAGATTAATAAAAAATTAATGTAACTACACTAGAAGGGGAGGAGGAACATAAAGTATGGGAGGACTTAAGATCTCTTACACCCATTCTCCATCTTCAACAGGAGGAAATCAATATACAACATTTAAAGCTGAGAAAAGAAAAAATAGCATAATGAGCATATTGTTTGGAAATATGAGGATCAAAATCAGAAACCACTAAAAGAACTGAAAGTGATTAGCTCTGAGGAGTGGGAATGGGGGTGGAGATGAAGGGAGATGCTGATTTTCATTTTAAGCTGCCTTCTTTTTTTTCTCTTTTTTTTAAGAAACAGGGTCTTACTCTGTCGCCCAGGTGGTGCAATCAGAGGTATCATAGCCTCAAACTCCTGGACTCAAGCGATCCTCCAGCTTCAGCTTCTCGAGTAGGTGCAACTATAGGCATGTGCCACCACAATCAGGTAATCTTTTAAAATTTTTTTGTAGAGACAGGGTCTCCCTATGTCTAGACCAGGAGGCTGGTCTAGAACTCCCGTATTCAAATGATCCTCCTGCCTTGGCTTCCCAAAGTGCTGGGATTACAAGTGTGAGCCAAAGCCTTGTTTTTTAAAAGTGTACTACTTTGACAAGAATAAAAATGTTTTAAAGAGAAGGGCTAGATTGAATGCTTCTTGCTGAAGTGGTTATAAAAACAGTAATTAGTAATACAGAAGTCTGTTAAATTACAGGCATTCCAAGTAATACTTCTTTTTTTTTTTTTTGAGATGGAGTCGCCAGAATGGAGTGCAGTGGTGCGATCTAGGCTCACCGAAACCTCCACCTACGGGATTCAAGCCATTCTCCTGCCTCAGCCTCCTAAGTAGCTGGTATCACAGGCGCAAGTCACCACACCTAGCTAATTTTTATATTTTTAGTAGAGACAAGTTTTCATCATGTTGGCCAGTTCAAGATTATGATCTTGAACTCATGATCCACCCGCCTCAGCCTCCCAAAGTGCTGGGATTACAGGCATGAGCCACCGCACCTGGCCTAGTAATACTTTTTATTATTAAAAATAATAGGGAGAAAGATGTGATTTAATCAAAACAGGAATCCATCACATTGATGACTTAATGACTAAGACTGAAAATTTGCTTCCCATTAAAATGCAATGTGAATCATAGTATTTTCAAATCATATCTATAAAAAACAAAACTCAATAGATGCCAATAAACTGTCAGCCAAAAATAAACTTTTTTTAAAAAAAAGAAAGGACACCACTAACAACCTTAAAACATACGAACTCCTGGTATTTTCTGCAGTTTTCAGCCCAAGCCTCTTGCTAGAATAAAATGTCACATTAATGAAATAAACAGTCACCCATTGATAAGGGTCAGAATAAATTACTTTTGTGAAGTATTGACTGGGAGGGAGATGAAAGAACCCACTAGAGTGCTATGAAAATGTTATGCATCAGCCAGGCGCAATGGCTCATGCCTGTAATCCCAAGACTTTGGGAGGTCGAGGCAGGCGGATCACAAGATCAGGAGTTCAAGACCAGCCTGGCCAACATGGTGAAACCCTGTCCCAACTAAATAGAAAAAGTAGCCCCTAGCTACTTGGGAGGCTGAAGCAGGAGAATCGCCTGAACCCTGGAGATGGAGGCTGCAGTGAGCTGAGACCACGCCATCGCACTCCAGCCTGGGTGACAGAGCAAGGCTCCGTCTCAAAAGCAAAAAGAAAAGTGATGTATCTTGATCTGGGTGATGGCTACAAAACAGGTGTATATATATATATATGAAGATTTATTGAACTGTACACTTAAAATTTGTGCATTACACTGTAAGCTACACCTCAATATAAAAGAAAAAAGTTAATGTGAGAAGCAGAAATCTCACAATGACATTTAGGGAACAAAAGTATTACAAACAAAATAACTACAAATCGAAGTTTGTCTGCCTTTTAGCTTTAAATCTGTTTTGCAAATGTTCTCACAGGTTAGGGGAAAGATGTCCATGAGGACTTAAAAAACCCCACAAAAGACAGGACTCCAATAAACCCTCAGATACGCACACTTAACCTTTAATCACAACGCGTTTTCAGTAAGTTTTCCGAATATTTCATTCTTTTTTTTTTTTTTTTTTTTTTTTTTAAGATGGGGGTTTTACCATGTTGGCCAGGCTGGTCTTGAACTCCTGACCTCGGGTGATCCACCACCCACCTCGGCCTCCCAAAGTGCTAGGATTACAGGTGTGAGCCACCGCACCCAGGTTTTTTCCCAAATATTTCAATAAAGTGTACTTTATTAGTAGTTTGAACCTTAAAAGGAAATGGTGTTAAACAGTCTGAACGACAAATGTTGTGAAGAGAATTGTGAACAACCAAGTATTCAGACTAGGTTACCTCTAAAAGCCCTTTTCTTATTTTGAAATTCTATAACTTTAGAAAACCAGAAAAATGTGGCCGGGCTCAGTGGCTCACGCCTGTAATCTCAGCACTTTGAGAGGGTGACATGGGCAATCACTTGAGGTCAGGAGTTCTTGACCAGCTTGGCCAACATGGTGAAATCCTGTCTCTACTAAAAATACAAAAATTAGCTAGGCATGGTGGCTCATGCTTGTAGTCCCAGCTGCTGCAGAGGCTGAGTCAGGAGAATCACTTGAACCCAGGAGGCAGGTAGTTGCAGTAAGCTGAGATCGTGCTACTGCACTCTAACCTGGGCAACAGAATAAGACACTCTCAAAAAAAAAAAAAAAGAAAGGAAAAGAAAACCAAATAATGCAATTTAACTTACCATCGGATTAAACCTGAGGTTTATCTTTTAATTGAAAAATCACTGATACCAAAAGTTTCAATTTAATAGGTTACTACTTACACAATTAATAAATACTCTAGTAAATTCCTTAGGGTATTTATGAAAAGAAGAAATAAAAATGTGGCCAGGCACAGTGGCTCACACCTGTAATCCCAACACTTTGGGAGGCCAAGGTGGGTAGATCATTTGAGGTCAGGAGTTTAAGACCAGCCTGGCCATGTGATAATGCCCCATCTCTACTAAAAACACAAAAATTAGCCAGGTGTGGTGGCATGCACCTGTAATCCCAGCCCCATTTACTCAGGAGGCTGAGGTATGAGAGTCACTTGAATCTGGGAGGTAGAGGTTGCAGTGAGCCAAGATTGTGCCACTGCACTCCAATCTGGGCAACAAAGTGAGACTCTTTCTTAAAAAAAAAAAAAAAAAAAAAAAGGTGGAAAGAGCTTCATTAAAGAGTATCACAACATATTGTTATTAATGATAAAATAAATTTTGAGGGCCAGGCATGGTGGCTGACTCCTGTAACCCCAGCACTTTGGGAAGCTGAGGTGGGCGTATCACCTGAGGTTGGGAGTTCGAGACCAACCTGACCAACATCAAGAAACCCTGTCTCTACTGAAAATACAAAATTAGCCAGGCATGGTGGGACATGCCTGTAATCCCAGGAGGATGAGGCAGGAGAATGCTTGAACCCAGGAGGCGGAGGTTGCAGTGAGCCGAGATTGTGCCATTGCACTCTATCCTTGGCAACAAGAGTGAAACTCCGACTCAAAAAAATAAAAAATAAAAATAATAATAATTTTTGAAAAACAATTTTTTTTTTCAGAGTTTTACTTTTGTTGCCCAGGCTTGAGTGCAGTGGTGCTATCTCAAGCCCACTGCAATCTCTGCCTCCTGGTTTCAAGCAACTTCCTGCTTGAAACTTCCAAGTAGCTGGGATTACAGGTGCCTACAACCACACCCAGCTAATTTTTGTATTTTTAGTAGAGACAAGTTTTCATCATGTTGGCCAGGCTGGTCTTGAACTCTTGACTTCAGGTGATCCACCCACCTCAGCCTTCCAAAGTGCTGGGATTACAGGTGTAAGCCACTGTCCCGGCCAATTTTTGAAAATTTTTTGTATTTTATTCAAGTAACAGTCAAACACATTCAGAACCTTAAACAGCATCATACAGCAAAATGTAATAGGTAAGTTCTGACTGAATAAAAACATCAAAATTAAGTTCTTAAAACAAATTTTTATCCTAATGGTTCCCTATAATAAACCTAGGCCTCAAATTTAGCATAATTTGTTCTTGAGCACCATAGGTTTTCATATAACTGCAGTAGACTACTCTTGGCACAGTGCTTACTAACCTCATCACCTGACTAAGTCTCAAGCTGTATTTTAGCATTAGACCATACTTCCCAAATTTTTTAGCAAGAGAATTCTGCCCTGACACTAATTTTAAAACATATCATAAAAGATAAATATGATTATTCTAACATTTTTTTTTTGGAGACAGGGTCTTGCTCCATCACCCAGGCTAAAATGCAGTAGAGTGATGATGGTTCACTGCAGTCTTGACCTCCTGGCTCACGAGATCCTCCTGCCTTAGCCTCCTGATTAGCTAGGACTATAGGAGTCCACCGCCATGCCCAGATTATTTATTTTTTAATTTTTTGTAGAGACAGAGTCTCACTATGTTGCCCAGGCTGGTCTCGAACTCCTAGGTTCAAGCAATCCTTCCACCTCAGCCTCCCAAAGTGCTGGGATTATAGGTATGAACCACCACACGTGGCTGATTACTCTTACTTTTTTTCCTTGAAAGTGAAATCTTCCAAAATTAACTCTGCAATTTAAATGAGAATAAATTTCTATTTCAAAATAGTATATAAATTGTAAGTATGGAAGGCCACAAAAAGAAGCTGTTTTACAAAATTTCTCAGATAATTAAGCAATAATAAATTTGTATTATTGTATTAACAAAACATATTTCAATGTTGTTATAATCTCAGCTTGCAGGTCAATTAGTTTTCTTAACATTATAACATTAGGGAATATAATGTTAAAAAGTTAACACAATTTGGACGAAAACGTATCTAAACTCTTCACCCTTAAGTTTCTGAGCTATTGTTCATCCTACCCAACAAAGCTGGCCTCAATTAGTCATTAACGCTACATATAGGTATTAACAAAACTAATATATACTAAACATAAGAATGGTGAGTAACATGAGTCCATTTTTTTTTTTGAGACAGAGTCGCACTCCGTCACCAGGCGCCAGGCTGGAGTGCAGCGGCATAATCACAGCTCACTGCAGCCTTGACTTTCCGGACTCACGTGATCCTCCCACCTTAGTCTCCTGAGTGGTTGAGACTACAGGTGTGCACCACGATGCCCAGTTAACTTTTTCATATTTTTAGCAGAGTCAGGGTTTTGCCATGTTGCCAGGCTAGTCTCTCAACTCCTAGGCTCAAGTGATCCTCCCACCACAACCTCCTAAAGTGCTCAGTTGACAGGCGTGAGCCACTGTGCCTGGCCCAAATTTTCAATTAAGTAACAACAACAACAAAAAAAGATGACAAGATCAACACAGAACATTGTATATGCAGTACAATATAATATTAGCAGGCGATAGTCATTTATTTTGCATATTGCGTATCACAGAGCCTGATAAATATCAGTCTCATTAACAAATATACAGTAACTTTTAAAGATAACTTTGAGGTCTGTCATTTCCATTTATTCAAATGTGCATTTCATTTTTTTTTGGAAATGGAGTTTCACTTTTATTGCCCAGGCTGGAGGGCAATGGCGCGATCTCAGCTCACCTCAACCTCTGCCTCCCAGGTTCAAGCAATTCTCCTGCCTCAGCCTTCTGAGTAGCTGGGACTATAGGCACATGCCACCATGCCCAGCTAGGGCATCTATCAAACAAATCCTCCATTGGAAGCAATGTTTCCCACCAAATTCATTTTAAATTCCTAAATTCACAAGCCTCTGCTCTAATTTCTAAACCAGCATAAGCCTCACCTTGCTCAAAGCATACAGATCCAGGATTTTTCTCTCTACCACAGGGATCTTCAGAGTAGATCCTTGAAGTTCCCAAAATTTTGCTAGTTGATCCAAGAAATCCAGTCTCACTCTGGTCATTGCCTAAAATTATTAAAATACAGAAATAAGAACTAAGTTATGATTGAAAGGAATGAGTATAACAGAGCAGGGGTCCCCAAACCCCAGGCTGTGGACTGGTACCCATCAGTGGCCTGTTAGGAACCCAGCCGCACAGCAGGAGGTGAGCAGCAGCAGCGGGCAGGTGAGCAGCAGCAGCGGGCAGGCGAGCAGGCAAGAATTCCCACAAACCCTACTATGAACTGCATATGCAAGGGATTTAGGTTGTGCACGCCTATGAGAATCTAACAAATGTCTGATGACCTGAGATGGAACAGTTTCATCCCAAAACCATCCCCCATACTCCCATCCATCCATGGATAAACTGTCTTCCGTGAAACCAGTCCCTGGTGCCAAAACCGCTGGGGACTGCTGTAATAGAGGAACTCACTTCTTTCAAGAAATTCAAAGACTTTTCATTATTGCTTAGTCCAACCCTGTAAAACCAGCCAATAATAAAGATGCAAAAGACTTCTAACAAACTTTATTCATTCAGGAAAAAAAGTTACTCTGATTTATTTTAAAAGTTACACTGGCAACCAAAACAATTTTTTTAAGTTTGTTCAACTTTATGCTGACCAGAAAATTCAGTAAATCGGATCCTCCTCACTGTCTAACATTCTGTCATTTCATCCACAGGTAAATATGCACACTTTTGGTGCGTCAACCCTCAACCTCACTTATATTGAGATGCTTCATCAAGTATCTAATTACAAGAGACTAAAAAGAAAAAATACGTATTGCAGCCAGGCACGGTGGCTCACACCTAGAATCCCAGCACTTTGGGAGGCTGAGGCGGGCGGATCACCTGAGGTCTGGAGTTCCAGACCAGCCTGGCCAAAATGGCATAACTCCGTTTCTACTAAAAATACAAAAATTAGCCGGGCATGCTGGCTATAATCCCAGCTACTGTAAAACTAGCTACTAGGGAGGCTGAGGCAGGAGAATCGTTTGAACCTGGGAGGTAGAGGTTGCATGAGCCAAGATCACACCACTACAGTCTCATCTGGGTAACAAAGCAATACTCTGTCTCAAAAAAAAAAAAAAAAAAAAACTATGTAGTAAACTCTCAGAAATGTTTTGAGGGAAAAGAAAAAAAAACTCAGAATGACATAATAAACCTTTGCTATCAATGATTTTCCTTCTGTACTCTAAAAGTTTTAATATCATAATGAAGAACCTTCTAAAAATCAGCAGACAAGAAAAACAGCAACACATAGTCTTCTATTTAGAAAACGTAAGATAAATCAGTAATACTTAGAGGAAGATCTTTAAGTGTGTGTGAAACGGAGTCTCACTCTGTTGCTCAGCTGAGTGCAATGGCACGATCTCAGCACACTGCAACCTCCACCTCCTGGGTTCAAGCAATTCTCCTGCCTCAGCCTCCCAAGTAGCTGGGACTACAGGGGCCCACCACCACACCCAGCTAATTTTTGTATTTTTAGTAGAGACAGGGGTCTCACCATTTTGGCCAGGCTGGTCTCGAACTCTTGACCTTGTGATCCACCCACCTTGGCGTTCCAAAGTGCTGGGATTACAGGTGTGAGCCACTGCACCCGGCCAAAGGAAGATCTTAATAAATCAGATTAACAGTCCTGACAAAGTTCCATTAAAATCGAAACCAAAACAAAAGAAAAAAACTTTGAAAACTAGGATTTTAAAACAGGATTTAAAAATCCATTTTCCAAGAACCAAGGAAGACAGAATCTTCCAAGATTTACAAAAATTTTAGCAGAGTAAGAAACAATAGAGAAAGTAGAATTTAGGAATTCTAAGTCTCTGAAGCTAAGCATTGAATATTTCCACTAGAAAAACAGAGCTACAGATAGTTTCTCGTGATCTCAGTTAAATGGAAAAACCGTAACTGCTTTGCACAATTTTTTTAAAAAGCATACTCTTCCTCCAAACATCAAGTAACTATTCCAGTCAGTACCAATTAACACAAACTCTAGGCTATGCAAAGTTCTCTACCTACAGCCCTAACAATAAAGAATAAATCAGGAAGAAGAAATGGTGACACAACACTTACCTCAAGTTCATTCAGGCGCTGGACTCTTGGAGTGAAACGAAAGCTTTTTACTTCACAGGCGAATGGAGGCTGCCAGTCCTAAATAGAAAGTGTTTTTTCAAAACACAGTGGTATGTAAGCAAAGAATAGGTTATTTATTCCCTTAAAGGGGGTTTTTGCCACAAATCATGGTGATAATAGACTAACTTATAAGTCTTCTTTATTACAGAAACAAAATGAGCAAATTTTTTAGATAAAATAATTTTAATACAGGTTGAGTATCCCTTACACGAAATGCTTGGGATGAGAAGTGTTTTGGATTTCACTTTCCATATTTTGGAGTATCTGCATATACATAATGAGATATATTGGAGATGAGACCCAAGTCTAAATACAAAATTCTTTTATTTCACATAAAGTTATACATGTAGCCTAAAGGAAATTTTATACAATATTGTTAATAATCTGGTGCATAATGCATGTGTACACTGGACCATGAGAAAGGAAAGGTGTCACTATCTCAGCCACCTGTGTGGACAATCTGTAGTTGTCTGGCATCACCATAATTTCTGACTCTGCATTTACAAGCTACCAATAAACAATTATTTCCTTACACTTATTCCCACATAAGTAGTTAACAGGAAAAATATACCATTAATACAATGAAAAAAATCATCTGTTCAAGCTAGGATCAGTAGCTCACACCTGCAATCCCAGCACATTGGGAGGCTGAGGCAGGAGAATCACTTGAGCCCAGGAACTTGAGATCAGCCCAAGCAACAGAGTGAGAACCTGTCTCTATAAAAGAAAAAGAATAATAATGTTTCAGGGTAACCCGGTTTCAGATTTTGGAGCATTTTGGATTTGGAATTTTTTTTTATTTTCATTTTTTTAGCTCACTATGAATCTACCATAAGGGGGTAGATCGAAATTTTTAAAGTAGGGACACTCAACCTGTATTGCTCGGAGAAGCAATCGTCTTTAAACCAGTCCCACTATTTATATCCCACAATTATGCTTTCCCAGGTTACTCAAGTGAAATTCACTGAGGTCATGTACGACAAAGCAGTGTCTAGTAAACACACAGGCTTACCAAAATGAAAAAAAAATTTTAAAGACAAAAAAAGGGGCAGAGTGCAGTGGCCCACACCTGTAATCCCAGCACTTTGAGAGGCCAAGGCGGGCAGAACACCTGAGGTCGGGAGTTGGAGACCAGCCTGACCAACATGGAGAAGCCATGTCTCCACTAAAAATACAAAATTAGCCGGTGGTGCATGCCTGTAATCCCAGCTACCTGGGAGGCTGAGGCAGAACTGATTGAACCCAGGAGTCAGGAGGTTGCAGTGAGCCAAGATCACGTCATTGCACTCCAGCCTGGGCAACAAGACTGAAACTCCATCTCAAAGAAAAAAAAAATTTTTTTTCAAAGGGTAAAATTAAAGATTAAAAAGAAACTTTAAAAAAGAACTTATTTATTTAAACTTTTTTTTAAATTTATGTGTAATGTGACAGAGCACTTTATGTTATACAGATGTTTTGTTCAAAGCCCACCTCCTGGAAACCCAAATATTCAAAAAAAAAAAAAGTAAGCAAACACACAAAACAAGAACAATTTTCAGATTACGATATAACTAAAATGAGACAGCATATTTCACATGGGGTCTAAAGAACATAGTTTGATTTGGCCTAAATAGTAGTAAACTTATTTTAAAAAGAGAGAAGTAGGGAAAAAAAACCCTTACCTTGGAAACTAAAGAATCTACCAATACTAAAATTAAATTCCAAGTGTAAACAAGATTTATTTTCAATAATGTGACATAAATAGAGAAAGCATTATTTCAGCTTCCAGAATTAAGTTTTAAAAAAAAGCTTTTTTTTTAATCGAATAACCTTGAATAGAATTTCTAATGAATAAATTCAAGAGTAGATTAAAACATGATTTAGGAAAACCTTCAATGCTTGAGATGTTAACATTAGGTCATTATGATAGAAAAATGGTTAAATGGAAGTTTTTGGAGGACGGCATTGCATATCATCACAGCAATTATGTTAATCCTCTGCTTGAAATGAATAGCCTATAATCTTAAACAAATTCATTCAACATAGTGAGAGCATTATGTCTGTTTTAGAATCAGAAAAACTGATCTAGGTTCAAAATATACTTTGCTACTTGCCCAGGATCTCACATCTGGCGTTTTAACTTACCCCGACTTGCAAATATAAAGCAAAATGTGTCTTTAAGAAGCAATGACTAAAGCGATGGTTCAAAAACCTCAACTTACATGAAGAATTATCTAAGATTAGTTGCTAGAAAAGCAGGAACTTCCACAACCAGAAGCCTAGAAATCTGCATTTAAACAAGCATCCAGTTGACCCTGGTGCAAGTGGTCCAGTAACATCATTTAAAAAGCGGTTGGTCTAATGGGTACAGAAAAACACCTTTTGACCTTGAGCACTTTGACTCAACCTCTTGGGGCATTAGTTCCCTCCACACAAGGGATAGTGTCTCCTTTCCTTACCTCAAAGGCGAGATTATAATTAACCTTACAGGCAAACCTAATTATCTGCAATAACTGATTCTAAAATCGTTGATGTTTAGTTCCCTATGTCAAGAGATTTCAACATTTCCTTCCACCTCCATTATAGACCAATTCTTCCTAAACCTCTAAATTTTCTTCCCCCGGTAAGACTTTTCACTGCAGCCATAATTAGTCTGGAGTTCTTGTCTAGAGATACCATCATGGAGGACTAGAGCTCAGATTAGCTTCTGAGAAACCCTAACCCTGAGATAAGGCCTGCAAATTATTTGATCCAAGCAGGTCTTGAATAAAGAGATAGCCGACTATCAAACCATAATGAAGATACGCGAGGGAAGAATATGTCATGTCATAATACTGTACTTTAAACACCATATTGCTTAACGAAAGGCCTAAAGCCTTTTGTTACCCTTGCCCACAGCTGAGAAAAGTATCAGTTTCCGAGTTCTAGGCGGAAGAGGCCCCAGAGACACCACTTTCTCGCGTTCAGATGTGTCTACATAAGACCACAAAAGAAACCGAGGCAAAAATATCCAGAAACAGCCTCCAGTTGTCGCAAAACAGGGAGAGTACATATAAAAGAACAGAAGGACCAGAAAAGTAAGGCTAAACCCAGGGTATGGACTCCCCCATTCTTCCTTCTCCCGCTCTCTTCACAGACTGAGGTACCTTGGGCGGCCGAATTTTGCAGATGCCGGTTTTCTCCGCCAAAGGCCGGATGCGACCGATAAAGCTGAGAGGATCTGTGAACTCCTCCCAGCTCGGCTCAAAGACAGGGCACTCTGGGGGTGGCACGAACTCCGCCGCGTAGCCCCCCGGCCCCACGCCCGCCATTGCAACGGCCGGGGGCGGGGGTCCCCGTGGGGAACAGGTGGTGAAAAGCTGGCTGAAGCCCACTGAGTTTGTTCACGTCCCCTGACACAGGCCGAAGCGCATCTTCGCGGACGAGAACTGTTCAACACAGAAACCCCAGAATCGCTTCCTGCTCCCGTTTGTTATTGTTTCTCGCAGGGCTTTTCCTCTGAGGTTCAGGACTTTTCCGGAAGTTACCGTGCTGTCAAATCCCTCCGCCCCCTGCAGGAAACAGAATCCTTCCGCAGCGGCGCGAAGCCTGTGTGTCTGACCCTTCCTTATGCCTTTCTTGCCCGGCAGCCCAGTATGGCTGTTTCTCCCCTTGCCTGCCAAAGTTCAGCCCAGTCCAACGACTCCACGCGGTTTGCTCTTGGTGGGGTTTGGAGAGGGGCACGATCTCCTTTATCAGTGCTACGGTATAGAGGGAAGCCGACTGGGCGAGGCGAGGCGAGGCGCGACGCGTTCTTCCGGCGCGGAGGAATGTGTAATGCCCCAGAGGGCAGAGGTTGTGCTTCCGGCGAGGAGGGGCTCTTTCCCTTTTGTGTATCTATCTGTGCACTCGGAATCACGCCGGTTCTTAACTTAGCCACCCAGACTGGCCGCCTGTGCTTCGTGATTTGTTTTAACGTGCCCGGCTGCGTTTATAACAAGTAGCCTTTCCAGCATTTTCTCTTTTTTTTAGCCCTTTGAATGCAGATATTTTACAATAATCTCACCCCGCCACTTCATACCCGCCTCTTCTCCATGAAAACAAGTGTAGGTCTAACCCATCCCCTAAACTCTGCCATCTGGCTTTAGACATCATCCAGGAGTAGCTTTTCCTATTACACAGGACGCGGCAGCTCTCCCGAGTTACAAGCCAGTACATCTAGCTACTTACAGGACATGTCACTTTGATAACTCAAAGAAATTGTTCACTATTTCTTCAGTGTTCCTGGTTTCTATTAATGACTTCATCTACTCAGTTGTCTGAGCAAAAAGAAAATCAAGAAATAATCCTAATTCTTTCTACTCTCACTTCCCAAGTATAATCGTGTGTCTCTCCATCCTTGTTACCAGTATCCTCATTTAAATACACTGAACTGACAGCAGCTCATTTCTTTTCTCCTCTCAAATCCTTCTCCATTCACAAGTTGGATTGCTTTTGTCTAAAATCCAGAATTTATCTTGTCATTTTTCAGTTCCAAACTAAACACTCCAAACTTTTTTAATTGCTGATTTGCTGCCTCACTCCCTAGTTTCATCTCTCCTGCCTCCCCACATAACCTACAGAAGTTTTTGTAGTGAGTTTAGTACACCATGATTTTTCTCACCTCTGAGCCTTCACATATATTTCCTCTGTCCGGAACATTTTAGTACTCTCCTGACCCAAACCCATCGTACGGTTTCATATGTCCCCTTCCTGACTAAATTTCTACTCATCCTTCATTTAAATAAATATGAAGGATTAAATATCACTTCTAGATAGACTTTCCTAATCCCGAAAATTGGTGTAATCAGCAGCAACTTGTACTTCCTTGTCAAACTCTTTGAAATTGCTTATTTAATTGCCTTTTTCCCTCAAACTGTAAGTTACACAAAGGCAGAGACAGTGTCTGTCTTGTTTTCCCAGCTTCTAGAATAGTGCTTGGTGTACAGGAGGTGTGCAGTAAATATCTGCTAAATGAATGAGTAAATAAATAAATGTATTCACAAACCAATTCGTCTTGTGTGTGTCACTGCCTCATCCTACACTTATGTATATAACATTTTGTTTGACACTGTACTTGCATGTGACATACACAATATCCCTCCACTTGATTATAGCATCCACAAAAGTTAATGCCCACTTACTCATAACCCCCACCCTAAACCCACAGACACTTTCAGAGGTAGTTCTGTTTCAGTTACCCTTTGTTATGTAACATATCACCTCAAAACTTAGTGGCAAAAATAACAACTTACGGCAATTCTGTGGGTTAGCAATCTGGTGTTTTTCATGGTCTCACCTGGGGTCACTCATTCAATTACAATCATCTGACAGCTTGACTGGTATGATGATTAATTTTATGTGTCAATTTGACTGGGCCATGGTGCCCAGATACACGGTCAAACATTCTGCTGTTTCTGTTAGGGTTTGTTGCAATGAGATTAACAAATCAGTGGACTTTGAATAACTCAGATTGACCTCCATAATGTGAATAGGCCTTATCCAATCACCTGAAGGCCTAAGTAGAACAAAACACTTACCTTTCTGAGCAAGGAAGAATTTTGCCAGTAGATGCCTCTCAGACTTGAACTGCGACATCAGCTTTTCCCTGGTCTCCAGCCTGCCAACCCACCCTGCAGATTTTGGACTTGAAAGCTCTGTAATCAAGTCAGCCAAGTCCTTAAAATAAATCTCTTTATAAACACACACACACACACACACACACATGTACACACACACACGTGCACGCACACGCACACATCCCATTGGTTCTGTTTCTCTGGAGAACCCTGAATACCTCTAGGGTTGGAGGGTTCAAGATGGCCTCACTCACATGTCTGGCAGTTGGCGCTGGCTATTGCCTGGGAAGCCTTAGTTCTCCACGTGGCTTCTCATCTTGTTGTGGTAGGTTGAGCTTTTCCATACCATGGTGGTCTTAGCATTCCAAGATGAGAGTGGGAGCAAAGACCTAAAGCCTAGACTCTAAAATGTACAAGATCACTACATCATATTCAGTTGATCAAAGCAAGTCGTAAGATCATCCCAGATACAAGAGGTGGTAAAATAAACTCCGATTTTTGATGCACAGAGTGACAATGACACATTACAAAGTGGTGTGGACACAGGAAGCTGTGATTCATAATAATTGCATACAATTATTATAATGATTTACAGTCAGGCATGGTGGCTCACGCCTATAATCCCAGCACTTTGGAAGGCCAAGGCAGGCGGATCACCTGAGGTCGAGAGTTCGAGACCAATCTGACCAACATGGAGAAATCCTGTCTCTACTAAAAATACAAAAATTGGCCGGGCATAGTGGTGAGCGCCTGCAATCCCAGCTACTTGGGAGGCTGAAGCTGGAGAATTGCTGGAACCCAGGGGGTGGAGGTTACAGAGAGCCGAGATCACACCATTGCACTCCAGCCTGGTCAACAAGAGGGAAACTCTGTCTTGGGGAAAAAAAAAGGATTTACAACAAAGTCTTTGACTTTTACTACTTAAATCTGGAAAACTATATTATTCAGAAAAAGAAATAATGGAATTCCAAATAAAACAAGTCACTGAAATAATTCATTTTTTTAAACATTCAATTAAAATATAATGGTTTTGCTTTCAAATTAATAGAGAGGGAGAACCTGATAGAATCTCAGTATAAGCACAAATCCTTCAAAGTTTTGATTGGTTCTATTTATTTCCTGTTATTTTCTTTTTTCTTTCTTTCTTTACTTTCATTGAGACGCAGTCTCGCTCTGTCGCCAGGCTAGACTGCCGTGGCCCCATCTCAGCTCACTGCAACCTCCCACTCCCAGGTTCAAGCAATTCTCCTGCCTCAGCCTCCCGAGTAGCTGGGATTACAGGCACCCACCACCACGCCCAGCTAATTTTTTGTATTTTTAGCAAAGACAGGGTTTCATCATGTTGGCTAGGATGGTCTCGATCTCTTGACCTCATAATCTGCCCAACCCCACCTTCCAAAGTGCTGGGATTACAGGCATGAGCCACTGTGCCCGGCCTATTTCCTGTTATTTTCTTCAGGAAAATTATTATTATTTTATTTTAAACTGTCTCTCTAGTGGAATAGAAAATTGTAGAGTAATGATTCTCAATCATTTTTATTTGCCACAGTACTTCTGAGAAATCTGTAGTGGTTGCTTACAACAGCAGGAAGTCGGTAAGAGAAGACAGTGAATGGAAGGGCAGTAAATATTAATATATCCGGTGCGGACAGAAGAAACTTCTCTAGTTACGTCCACCCCACATTCTGATGCTCCCCTCAGGGAGGGCAGGTGAAACCCATTCCCACCTCTCATGCTTACCCCTTTGAAAATCATTGTTGTAAAAATCCAAATTGTGTTTTATCAGCTTCTCTGAAGACATTTTGCGCACATGACGTTAAACTGACTGTCAAAAGTATTTGGGTTTCTGGGAAGAACAGTGGAGTATAATTGTAGTTTAAAAGTATTGTTTGCATTATTTAAACCATCCTTGAAAGTAACTTTTCAGAAAAATTAAATAATATTAGCGTATTAAGTATTGATCTGAAATATATTATCCTGCGTGTTATAATGGACTAAAATGAATACATAGATCTGATAATCATTTGGCTAGAGTGTGGTCCCTGAATTTTTTAAAAATGCAATAAAACCTCACAAAATCAGATTAAGGGAGGGTTAGTTTCAGAGAGGGAAAAGTCAAAATTACTGAATTTTTAAAGAAATGCCATTTTACTTCAAGAATAATTCCCACCAGTGTTTCTCAAACTGTTTTGGTCTCAGGACCCTTTTGCACTCTTAAAAATTATTGAACTGAGCACAGTGACTCATAACTGTAATCCCAGCACTTTGGGAGGCTGAGGCAGGCAGATCACTTGAGATCAGGAGTTCAAGACGAGCCTGGCCAACATGGCAAAACCCCATCCTACTAAAAATGCAAAAGTTAGCTGGGTGTAGTGGCAGGCGCCTGTAATCCCAGGTACTCAGGAGGCTGAAGCAGGAGGATCACTTGAACCTGGGAGGCGGAAGTTGTAGTGAGCCAAGATCGCGCCACTGTACTCTAGCCTGGGCAACAGAGTAAGACTCCGTCTCAAAAAAAAAATAAATTGAGAACCCCCAAAGTTCTTGTTTACATGTATAACATATATTGATGTTTACTATATTAGAAATTAGACCTAAGATGTTTAAACTATTTTATTCATTTAAATATAAAGGTAATCAACTTTTATATTTAAATGTATTTTTAAAATAATAACTATATTTTCAAAAACAAAAACAATTTAGTGAAAAGAGTGCCATTGGTTTACATTTTTTGTATATTTTTTTAACATTTGGCTTAGCAGGACCAAGTTGGATTCTCATGTTTCTGCATTCAACCTGTTGCAATATGTTGTTTTGGTTGGAATATATGAAATAAAGCCAGCACCACACAAATATGCATTTTATTTATTTATTTTATGTGTGTATTTATTTATTTATTTGTTATTTTTTTAGACACAAGGTCTCACTCTGTTGCCCAGCTAGAGCACAGCAGCACAATCCCAGCTTACTATAGACTCTTGGGCTCAGGCAATCCTCCTGCCTCAGCCTCCCAAGTAGCTAGGACCACAGATGTGCATCGTTATGACCAGCTAATTAAAAGAAAAACTTTTTTTTAATACATGGGGTCTTGCTATGTTGCCCAGACTGATATCAAACTCCTGGGCTCAGGGATCCTCCCCTTGCCCTGCTAAAGTGCTGCAATTACAGGCATGAGCCACCATGCATAGTGGGGAGAAGCATTTTAAAAGCCTTCTCAGATAACTGTAATTTCTTAAAGGCTAACACTTTGGAATCTAAAACTTTATCAGTTAACTGTTTGTACTCTGTTACATTAAAATGTAGTCAATCTTGTCCTTTTTTTTTTGACAGAGTCTTACCCTGTCGCCCAGGCTGGAGTGCAGTGGTGTGATCTTGACTCACTGCAACCTCTGCCTCCTGGATTCAAGCAATTCTCCTGCCTGGGATTACAGGTGCCACCATGACTGGCTTATTTTTAGTAGAGACGGGGTTTCGCCATTTTGGTCAGGCTGGCCTCAAACTCCTGACTTCAGGTGATCCACTCACCTCGGCCTCCCAAGGTGCTGGGATTAGAGGCGTGAGCCACCATGCACAGCCAGTCTTGTCCTTTCATGCACTTTTTTCACCCAGTCATGCTTTTGCAACATCATGCATTCATCATTTAGAAAATACTAGTTCGCTGAGTTATACAGCTCTCCCAAATGTCAAAACATATTATTATACAATATCAAAAAAATTACAAAAATATCACCATCAGTCTTATCAGGCAGTTGGGAAGTTGTCAAACTCATGACAGAAACAAGCTTTCCAAAATTATGATTTTCACTTGAAAGCCCAAATTTTATTATTGCTAACATATACCATTCGTTGTTTTTGTGGAAGAAATTGGCTCACCTTGTTCATTTTCTTTTCTTTCTTTCTTTTTTTTTTTAAAGATGGGTTTCACCATATTGGTCAGGCTGGTCTCAAACTCCTAACCTCAGGTTATCCGCCCGCCCCAGCCTCCCAAAGTGCTGGGATTACAGGCATGAGCCACCGTGCCTGGCTCACCTTGTTCATTTTCAAGAAAAGACCTGCCATAGCTAAATCTGAACAACCATAGTTTGTCTGTTAGTCCTTCTGGTGTTCTATGAAAAAAGTGGCTAGTTGAGCTGGTATTACTTCCTTGAGGAAAAACCCTCTGTATGCAACTGAGTGTTCTATGTGTACTTCTTACTTCATCATACAGACAACAGGCATTTTTAAAGGTCAAGATTTATTAAAATTAATAATTTTTACTCCTTTCTCAAGGGCATTCTTAAATGAAACTGGCTTTCCCCCATGAGCATATGTAATGAAGGCAATGACTACAAGGATGGTTTGGTGTCACTGCCATGACTCATGCTAAGGGACCAGCATTTTACCCACTGTTGCTTTTGTACCATCCATGCAAATATCAACAATGAAAATGGCAAATACCATCTTAGTATTACCATGGTCAATGCTGCTCTTGTTTAGGCCCTTTCCCTCATGAATTTCTGCTGTGGCCTTCCAGTGACCTTCGAGCATTGTTCTCATTTGATCCTTTACCACCGGTGTGATTTTTTTTTAAATTATCAATTTGATGTTGTGTGATTTCGAGAGAGTGATGAATTAGAGAATGACTCTTTGGCATTATAATGAATGACGATGCATTAATTTAGATACCGAATGGAAGAATAGCAAGCTAACGGGGGAAGCAGCACACCTGTAGGGAGGAGCAGTATATGTGCATTCAACATTTATTGCACATCTCTATGTGCCAGGCACTCTTCCAGATGCTGGATCTATGACAGTGAACAACAAAAAATGACAAAGTGTCTGCTCTCATAGAGCTCACATTCTAGTGGAAATGGATAACAAAAGAATAAGTACAAACTAATATATACTATTTTATGTGATGATGAGATCTTTTTTAAAGTAGAGAAAGTAAGGGGGATTGGGTGATCATCAAGGGGCTCACAGATTGGTGACATTTGTTTTGTTTTTTGTTTTCTGAGACAGGGTTTTATTCTGTCACCTAGGTTGGAGTGCAGTGGCACCATCTTGGCTCACTGTAACCTCGAACTTCTGGGTTCAAGCGATCTTCCTGCCTCAGCTTCCTGAGTAGCTGGGACTACAGGCCTGGGTAATTTTAAAAAATTTTTTCTATTTTCTATAGAGACAGGCTGTATTGCCCAGGTTAGTTTCAAACTTCTGAGCTCCAGTGATCCTACTGCCTTGGCCTCCCAAAGTGGCCGAATTACAGGTATGAGCCACTGCACCCAGCCAGATTGGTAACATTTGAATAGAGGCTACTTTATGAAAATAAAAGGACAAATTGCTAAATGAATATCCAGTCAGGAGGGATTACAGCTAACCTTCCATATCTGTGAGTTCCTCATTTAGAGAGGCAGTGTCTATGGACCCAACCAACTACAGAAAATATTTGGGAAAAAACAATAAATATACCAATAAACAATAAAAATAACATAGATTAAAAAACAGAACAGGCTTACACCTGAAATTCCAGAACTTTGGGAGGCTGAGGTGGATGATTCACTTGAGGTCAGAAGTTTGACACCAGACTGGCCAACATGGCAAAGCCCCATCTCTACTAAAAATACAAAAATTAGCTGGGCATGTTGATGCACGCCTATAGTCCCAGCTACTTGTGAGGCTAAGGCAAGAGAATTGCTTGAACCCAGGAGGCAGAGATTGCAGTGAACTGAGATCTTGCTACTGCACTCCAGCCTGGGCGACAGAGTGAGACTCTGTCTCTAAATAAATAAATAAATAAATAAAATAAAACAATACAGTAAATCAAGTACAGTGGCATGCATCTGTATTCCCAGCTACTCAGGAGGTTGACCCAGGAGGACTGCCTGAGCCCAGGAGTTCGAGTCCAGTCTGACCAATATAGCAAGACCTTGTCTTTAAAAAAGGAAAAAGAAATGAAAATTAAATAAATTTTGAAATTAAAAAAAATCTGGATCACACCTGTAATCCCAGCACTTTGGGAGGCTGAGGTGGGCGGATCACCTGAGGTCAGAAGTTTGAGACCAGCCTGACCAATATGGTGAAACTCTATCTTAAAAAATAATAATAATAAAATAAAATAAATCAATACACTATAACAACTATTTAGCTACATAGGAGGCTAAGGTGGGAGGATGACTTGAGCTCAGGAGTCTGAGACCAGCCTGGACAAAATGCAGAGGCTCAGAGTTTAAAAAAATAAAATTAAATAATTAATTAAATTTAAAAAAGAAAAACAAGGGCGGGCACAGTGGCTCATGCCTGTAATTCCAGCACTTTGGAAGGTCGAGGCAAGTGGATCACCTGAGGTCAGGAGTTTGAGGCCAGCCTGGCCAACATGGTAAAACCCCGTCTCTACTAAAAATACAGAAATTAGCCAGGTGTGGTGACGGGTGCCTGTAATCCCAGCTACTGGGGAGGTTGAGGCAGAATTGAACCTGAGAAGTGGAGGTTGCAGTGAGCTGAAACTGTGCCACTATACTCCAGCCTGGGTGACACAGTGAGACTCCCTCTCAAAAAAGAAAGTAAAAAGAAAAACAATTATTTACATTGTATCAGGTACTATAAGTAACCCATAGATGTCCCATCTCTACTTAAAATACAAAATTAGCTGGCATGGTGGCACATACCTGTAATCCCAGCTACTTGGGATGCTGAGGCAGGAGAATTGCTTGAACCTGGGAGGCAGAGGTTGCGGTAAGTCGAGATTGCACCATTGCACTCCAGCCTGGACCACAAGAGCAAACCTCTGTCTCAAAAAAATAAAAATAAAAATAAAACAAATAAAGTATACGGGAGGATATGCACAGGTCATATGCAAATAGTACACAATTTATGTAAGTGACTTTAGTGTCCACGTGTTTTAGTAACCAGGAATTGCCTGCCACCAATCCCCAGCAGATATTGAGCAAGGGACAACTATATTTCCAATTAGGGAGATAAGTCAAGATTTTACAAAAGTGGTAGTGAGTTGGCCCTTCTAAGAATTTTGAGTGAAGATTCATTGAAAGGACCAATACAGCTAAAAGGAAGAGGGTGAACTGAAGCTGGAAAGCGCATCTTATGTTCAGGAGATGACCAGCAATTTCTTTTAATAGAGACAAATTGGGTCCTAAAATGGCAGTCTTTGATTGCCATATTACTATTTGAACTTTATTCTCTAGTTTGTGGGGAATTATCAAAGGTTTATAAGCAGGAATGTGACATATCCAGAATTGTGCTTTAAAAAAAAAAAATCACCTTTTTTTTTTTCTTGGAGAGTTTTACTCTGTCACCCAGGCTGGAATGCAATGATGCCATCTCGGCTCACTGCAACCTCTGCTTTCCAGGTTCAAGCAATTCTCCTGCCTCAGCCTCCCAAGTAGCTGGGATTACAGGCATGTGCCACCACGCCTGGCTAATTTTTATTTTTATTTTTTTTGAGACTGAGTTTCACTTTTGTTGCCCAGGCTGGAATGCAATGGTGTGATCTCAGCTCACTGCGACCTCCACCTCCCAGGTTCAAGTGATTCTCCTGCCTCAGCCTCCCAAGTACCTGGGATTACAGGCATGCTCCACCACACCCAGCTAATTTTGTATTTTTAGTAGAGAAGGGGTTTCTCCATGTTGGTCAGGCTGGTCTCAAACTCCGGATCTCAGGTGATCTGTCCGCCTCATCCTCTCAAGGTGCTGGGATTATAGGCGTGAGCCACCACGTCTGGCCTGAAATATATTTCTTAATAAGACCTGAAAGTCAAAATGACTCCTTGATCCATGAGTGGCAGAGTGTCTGTGGTGTTTGCAAGCATGAAAGCAACATTCACCTGTTTGCACATCTCCACCAGAGCTCTTGGTGCTATAAGTAATCCATAGATGTTCCGTCTCTACTAAAAATACAAAATTAGCTGGCATGGTGGCCAGGTGCATTGTGAGTGAGAGTAATATTTTGAAAGAAATTATTTTTTTCCTTAGCAGTAGGACTTAAAATAAAACAGTGGACTTAAAATATTCAGTTAACCATGCCACAAACATATATGCTGTCATCGAGGTTTTGTTGTTCCATTTATAGAGCACAGGCAGACTTTAGCATAATTCTTAAGGGCTCCAGGATTTTAGGGAAGTAAATGAGCACTGGCTTCAACTCAGAGTCACCAGCTGCATTAGCCCCTAACATGAGAGTCAGTTTGTTCTTAGAAGCTGTGAAGCCAGGCGTTGACTTCTCTTTAGCTATGAAAGTATTAGCATCTTCTTCCAATAAAAGGCTGTTTCATATACATTGAAAGTCTGTTGTTCAGTGTAGCCGCCTTAATCAATTACCTTAGTTAGGTCTTCTGAATAACGTGCTGCAGCATCTACAACAGCACTTGCTGCTTCAGCTTTGACTTTTAAGTTATGGAAATAGCTCCTTACCTTAAACCTCGCTAGCTTCCACCTTTTTTTCTGCAGCTGCCTCACCTGTCTCAGCCTTCATTTTATTGAAGAGTCAGGGCTCCACATTAGGCTTTGACTTGAGGGAATGTGGCTGGTTTGATCTTCTATCCAGATTACTCAAACTTTCTCTGTATCAGCAATGTCTGTTTCACTTTCTTATCATTTGTGTGTATAATGGAGTAGCACTTTTAATTTCCTTCAAAAACTTTTCCTTTGCATTCACAACTTAGCTGTTTGGTGCAAGAAGACTGGCTTTTATCCTGTCTCAGCTTTCAACATGTCTTCTTCACTGAGCTTAATCATTTTCAGCTTTTTATTTAAAGTAAGAGATGTGTGACTCTTCCTTCCCCTTGAACCCCACTGTAGGGTTGCTAACTGGTCTAATTTCAATATTGTTGTATCACAGGAATAAGGACGCAGGAAGAGAAGGAGAAAAGCAGGGAGACTCCCGGTCTGTGGAGCAGTCAAAACATCCACAACATTTATGAATTAAGTTTGCCATCTTATATGGGCATGGTTCACGGTGCTCCTAAACAATTACAATAGTAATAAAAAGATAACAGATCAGCATAACATATACAATAATTATGAAAAAGTTTGAAACAGTGTGAACATTACCCAAATGTGGCACAGAGACACATAGTAAGCCTGTGCTGCAGGAAAAATGGCGCAGACAGATTTGGTTCTATGCAGTGGCCACAAACCTTCCATTTGTAAAAACAGTTATCTGTGAAGCGCAATAAAGGAAAGAGAGCCTGTAGCAGATGCACGGTTCATTTAGACATCCTTAGGACTCATACTAATAAAGGGCCTTTTCCATTCCAGTAGCTGCAATTCTGAGACGAAAGTGCCTCTTCCCCGACCTTTACACCTTGCTTTCTGGAAAGATCAGACCATAATGGATTTTGATCTTGCTTTGACGATTAAAGTCCATTGTCGTACATTTCTCCGGAAAAGGAAGCAGTGTCTGCTATGGAGCAAACAGTAGAATTTGAATATATAATCCCTTGACCGTAGAAACTGAACCTCAGATCCTAACCTGGCTCTAGACCACCAGGTCATGGAAGAAGAAACTTTTCTTAGAATCTTTATCTTCTTGACAAGCTTGTAAATTACAACATATATGCACCATGAACACCTGAGCTCAAAGCAGTTGAGCAATCTTAAGTGGGGGTGACCAGAAGTGGTGCCTTCTGACCCCAAGCATCACACTACCCGTACCTGAAGGAGCGAGTTGCAGCCCTGCTGCATCGCCACGCGCGGAAGAGCAAGCAGAAGGAAAACTACATTTCCCAGCGACCACTGCGCGGCGAGGAACGCCGCGAGGAGGGGCGAGATATGGGGGGGGTTGGCCTCTGTGTGAAGGCCCTTCCCATTGGTGCATAGTCTAAAGGGTCGTGTAAGCTGCTGCGCGATTGGACAGATTCAGGGACGTTCAGTGGCGCCGCGACGCTCCTTGGTTTGACTTTTATTTTTCAGTTGAGTTCCCTGACTCGGAGACTTGAGTGTGTCGTGAGTATAGACTTTCGGCTTTGGGGTGAAGGGGTTAGGGAAGAGGGCTTGGGAAGAAAATCTGGTGAGGGAGAAATAACTGCGGAAGCAATACGGAGGAGACGGACGTGGGCCTGGAATCTGGGGTCTGTGGAGGGGCTGCGGACCGGGAGAGGAAAGTTCGAATCTGCAAAGGGAGAGACCTCGCCTGTGCTGGAGGGTTGGGACCTGGAGCAGTGAGAGAGTCGAGAATGGAATGAATTGGAAAAAGGAGTACAAGATTCGGACGTCCTGAAGGTGGGTTCCTGTATACGTTCACCCCACGCTGGTCTAAACTTCAATTTCCTAATTTGTAAAATAAGGGATAATAAAAATACTTAACAGTTGTGGGAATAAATCAAATAAATCCACAGGTTGTTACATGGCGAAAAGAAAAAAATTCAAAGTGCTACACAAATGTTAATTTGACAAGCTGTAAGAGTGTACCTAAGCAAGGATATCAGAGATAGGTGCATAGAAGCTAGCTGAAACCCGTTAATTTACCTATAAACAAGGGTATTGTTTTGAGAGAGGAAATGAAGCGTAACACGGTTTCTATCTGCAGGGAACGCACGCCATCCTGGGAGAAACGATAGCAATAAAGAACTCTAATATGTTTAATTGTAGAGAATTTCAAAGGCAGTTCTTTTGCAGGTAGATCATTTTTGCTAAATCGTTTTGAGTGGAGAGACTCAGGAAAGAGATAAAAGAGGTGGTATTTAAGATGAGTTTTCGTGTACAGACTAAATTTTGTTAGCGGAAATTATGAGGGTTGTTGAGGGAGCTTTGTTCCAGCTAGAGGGAAGCTCATAAACAAAGGTATAGAGGCGGGGAAGTTATCTGGAAACGGAAAGATAGGTTTGACCCTTATGTAGAAAGGGTCACGAATTTTAGGCTAACAAGTTTGATTTAATGCTTTAGGCTATGAGATGCTACTGATGAGTTTTATTAAAGAAAATGGTCTAGGAGAGGCAAGGAGTAGGTTGAACCATTAGTTAAGCTGTTGTAGTGGTGTGGGTAGGAAGTATTGAGATTCTGAATTAACATGGTCTTTGTGCAGATAAAATAGGTAAGATATTCATATGGTCAGACAGGAGGTTCAGGAGAATGAGTAATCAAATGACGAATTTAAGTTGCCAACTCCAGGTTGCTTGGAAACGCTGAATTAGTAACTAAAATAGAAAAGTAGAAGGGGCACATTTGGATGAAAAAGATGATGTGTTAGGTTTAGGAAATGTTAGCTTTGAGGTGCTAAAAAAATCTGAATGATTTCCTTTTTAGGTTAAATATTTCAAGTGCTAGTGATACTATAGGTGAAAATGTCCAGTATGTTTTTATTAATTCAAATTAAGAGCTTGAAAAAGATGTCATTTATTTATTCAACATGTAATTGTTGCTTGCTCTAGTGCTTTAGATGATAGAATTAATAGGCTGGCAAGGTGGCTCATGCCTGTAATCCCAGCACTTTGGGAGGCTGAGGTTGGCAGATTATGAGGTCAGGAGTTCGAGATCAGTTTGGCCAACATGGTGAAACCCCGTCTCTACTAAAAAAAAAATACAAAAATTATCGGGGCATAGTAGCATGTGCTTGTAGTCCCAGCTACTTGGGAGACAGAGGCAGAAATTGCTTGAACCCTGGAGGGGGAGGTTGCAGTGAGCCCAGGTCATGCCACTGCACTCCAGCCTGGACGACAGAGTGAGACTCCGTCTCAAAAGAAAAAAAAAGTGATAGAGTTAGTCAGAAAAACAGGAGAAATAATGATGTTCCCAAATAAATGCTTAGAGGAAATGGTAAGTTGAAGACAGAACCTTTTGAACCAAGAGAGTAAAATTGTCAATAATAATAATAGTCTGCCTTTATTGAGTGCTTATTTATGTGTCAAACACTGTCACTTGGCTCTGTATTCATTATGTCATTTAATACTTACACCAACTTATGGCACAGAAGTAACTGAAATTTAGAGAGTATAACTTGCCTGAGGTACACCACTAATAAGAGGCGGGGCTTTGACTCAATCCCTAGTCTGATTTCGGAGTCCAACTACAAATCCTAGTCTGACTCAATCCCTAGTCTGATTTCCACTGTCTCAACTACAAAGCAATATTTATTATTATTATTATTTTCAGAAAAGTCTCACTCTGTTGCCCAGGCTGGAGACCAGTGGGGCAGTCTCAGCCCAGTGCAGCCTCTGCCTCCCAAGCTCAAGCAATCCTCCTGCCTCAGACTCCTGAATAGCTGGGGCTACAGGCACATGCCACAACACCTAGCTAATTCTGTAATTTTTGTAGAGACAGGGTTTCACCATGTTGCCCAGGCTGCTCTTGAACTCCTGACCCCTAGTGATCCACTCACGTTGGCCTCCCAAAGTGCTGAGATTACAGGCATAAGCCACTGTACCCAGCTTATTTTAATTTTTTTTTGAGACAGGGACTTGCTCTATCGTCCAGGCTAGACTGCAGTGGCACAATCACTGCTCACTGCAGCCTTGAACCCCACAAGCTGAAGTGATCCTCACACCAAGCAGCTGGGGCTACAGACGTGCCACAGTGCCCTGCTAATTTTTTAATTTTTTGTAGAGATGGGTTCTTGCCATGTTGCCCAGGCTTAACTCCTGGGCTAAAGCAGTCTGCTGGCCTTGGCCTCCCAAAGTGCTGGGATTACAAACGTGAGCCACCATGCCCAGCCAAAGCAGTATATTTTTAAAGGGTAGTTGGCGCTACCAGGCACAGTGACTCGCGCCTGTAATCCCAACACTTTGGGAGGCAGAGGCATGTTAGACCATCTGATGTCAGGAGTTCCAGACCTGCCTGGCCAACAGACTGAAACCCTGTCTTTACTAAAAATACAAAAAATTAGCCAGCTGTGGTGGCAGGCGCCTGTAATCCCAGCTGAGTCAGGAGAATCACTTGAACCTGGGAGGTGGAGGTGGCAGTGAGCCAAGATCATGCCACCGAACTCTGGTCTGGGTGACACAGTAAGACTCCATCTCAATAAATAAATAAATTAATTAATTAATTAAGGGTAGTTGGCACTATTAGAAAAGAGCAATGAATTTATTAATTTGGATGTCTGCTGACCAGTAAGAGTTCGGTTAGATGTCATAGTAGAAGCCCGAGGCCTGGCTCAGTGGCTTCTGCCTGTAATCTCAGCACTTTGGAAGGCCGAGGCAGGAGGATTGTTTGAGTCCAGGAGTTGAAGGCCAGCCTAGGCAACATAGCAAGGCCCCGTCTTGCAGCTAGAGAGGTGAGTGTAGACAGCGTTATTTGTGGACGTGTGCAATAGTGAGGACAGTCACTGTGAAGTAGAAGAGGGCTGCAGGTTGTTAGAAGACTCTTTTAAAGTTTCAAATTACTCTTTTTTTTTTTTGAGACAGAGTCTCGCTGTCGCCCAGGCCGGAGTGCAGTGGTGCGATCTTGGCTCACTGCAACCTCCGCTTCCTGGGTTCTTGCAGTTCTCCTGCCTCTGCCTCCTGAGTAGCTGGGACTACAGGTGCACACCACCACGCCTGGCTAATTTTTTTGTATTTTAGTAGAGTCAGGGTTTCACTGTGTTGCCCAGGCTGGTCTCGAACTCCTCAACTCAGGCAATCTGCCCACCTCGGCCTCCCAAAGTGCTGAGATTACAGGCGTGAGCCACCGCATCTGGCCTCAAATTACTTTTAAATGGTTTTGGAACAGTGAAATTTAGCTTTAAGTTGTCATCCATATCCATACAATGGATACAATTCAGCCCAAAAAGAGATAAGTACTGATACATGGTGCAACATAGTTGAACCTTGAAAACATTATGCTGAGTGAAAGAAGCCAGTCACAAAAGACCATATACTAAATGATTCCATTTATAGGCAAGTCCAGAATAGGGACATCTGTAGAGACAGTAGATCAGTGGTTGCTTAGGGCTGGGAGACTGGGGTGATAGCTGAAGGACACAGGGTTTTTTCTTGAAGTGTTGAAACTTCTGAAATGGACTCTGGTGATAGGTGCACGTATCTGTGAATATACTAAAAATCATTGAATTGTATACTTTGAATGAATTTAATGGTATATACAAATTAAATTTCCATAAAGCTATTTTAAAAAAATGTTACCCATAATCTTACCATGCCACTCCAATAATTTTTCTTTTCTAGGGTATTTTGACAAGAGGCAAATTGGCCCAATCTGGAGAAGTATTTTAGAAGGAGGTGGGTTTGGAGGAGGAGAGCAATCATTTTAAAGGAGAGATTTAAAAGAATAAAGATGGCATATTTGAAGGGTTGGCTGTAGAAGAAAGCAAGTGGGATGAGAGAACCAGAAACAGATTTTTTAGCTAGATTGAGTAGACTGGCCAGCAGAAGAAAAGGATGTTTAATAGTCTTTCAGATTCATATTGAAAATTAGTGTGTGTGTGTGTGTCCAGTAAATATTTATTAAGTACTTATTATGAGCCAGGCACTATTTAAGTTACTAGGATACAGCAGTAAACATAATAGATAAAAACCCCTGCCCTTAGTGAGTTTGCATATTACAGTGTGGAGAGACAGACATTCAATATTAGATAGATGGTTCTAAGTGTTTGGCTTTTTTTCTTCTCTCTGTCACCCAAGCTGGACTGCAATGGCATGCTCATGGCTCACTGCAGCCTTGGCCTCCCAGTGCAGGCGATCCTCCTACCACAGCCTCCAGTTTAACTGGGACTACAGGCACATCCCACCACATCTGGCTAATTTTCTGTAGAGACAGGGTTTTGCCATGTTGCCCGTACTGTTCTCAAACTCCTGGACTCAAGCAGTCTATCTGCCTTGGCCTCCCAAAGTTCTGAGATTACGGGAGTGAGCCACCACCCAGCCAAGGTTATACGTGTTATGGAGAAAAGTAAAGCAGAGAAGATGGATGAGGGTGGTGGAGTGGTCAGGAAAGACTTCATCAAGGAAGTGGCATTTTAGCTCTGAAGGAGGAGAAGGGAGTAAGCCACATAGATAAATGAGGAAAGAACATCATAGCAAAGAGAACTACATGGGTAAAGGGACTCTGAAGTAGAAGTGTGCCTGTGTTTGAAGAACAGCAGAGAGGCCAGTGTTTGTGCAGCAGTGAATGAGAAGAGTAGCAGGTGAGGTTGCAGAAGTAATGGGGTTGGCCAGATCATATAGGACCTTGTAGCCAATTTTAAAGACCTTGACTTTCTGAGTAAGATGAAAGTCATTGGAGGCTTTTGGGCAGGGGAGTTTTGTGTTTTGATATATATATTAATGTGTTGAGAGTATACTGTAAGGGATGAGGTTGAAAGTGGAACGGGGGCAAAGTGTGGTGACTCATGCCTGTAATCCCAGCACTTTGGGAGACTGAGGTGGGTGAATTACCTGAGGTCAGGAGTTCAAGACCAGCCTAATCAACATGGTGAAACCCCATCTCTACTAAAAATACAAAAGTTACTGGGGCTTGGTGGCCTGTGCCTGTAATCCCAGCTATTCCAGAGGGAGGCTGAAGCAGGAGAATCACTTGAACCCTAGGGGAGTGAAGGTGGCAGTGAGCCAAGATTGCACCATTGGACTCCAACGTGGGTGACAGAGCAAGACCCTGTATATTTAAAAAAAAAAAAAAAAAGCAAAAAACGGCTGAACCAGGGCAATGAGGGCATAGGTGATAAGTAGTTGTCAGATTCTAGATGTTTTGATGTGCTGGCTGGTAGGATTTGCTAATGTGTGTGTGTGGCGTGTAAGACAAAGAGAGGAGTAAACTTTCTCCAACCACATTTGTTTGTTTGTCATAAACAACTGGCAGCATAGAATTAGCATTTACTGGAATGTAGAATTCTAAGAGAAGAGCAAGTTTTGGTGGTGGGAGGTAGGTATCAGGAGCTCAGTTTTACACTTGGCAAGCTTGGGAAACCTGCTAGACATCCACGTGGAGAGATGGAGGAGGTAGTTAGGTGTGTGAGTCTAGAGCAGAGGGCAGAGTAAGGACTAAGGCATCAGTTTGAAAACCATTAATGTGTATATGCTATTTAAAGCTGTGAGACTTCAGGAGATCACCAACGCAATGAGTAATGACCAGTAAGGAAAGGGGACAACCAGGAATAGGTCCCCTGGAAGCCAAACAGAGAAAACTTTAAAGGAATCAGGGAGAGAGGCACTGTGGGGTTCTGAGCAGGAAAATGGTATATGGAAGTAACAGTGGTGATGATCTCTTGCTACTTTTTCACAAAATTCTTTCCCAAAGGATTGAAGATTTTAAGCAGATTATACCAGGTAGAAGAACATAGCAGAACATCATCTGACTTGCTCAGAGTCAGAAGGGATTGACAGAGCATGCTTGATAAGAAAGCTTTCACCGAAGCAATAAAAAATCAGCCTCTCTTCCTCCTCCCGCCCCCGTCAATCATGTAACATGGTATGATATTCCCTTTCCAGCCGTGAGGTTTATATTCCTGATAATTTATTTATAAATTCATTTATTTATTTATTTTACTTCAGGTGCATACTATATCTGGCATTTCTCCCCACGTTATCCCTCCCCATGAAAATTTCTATAATAAGGTTGTTTCAAGTACGGGAGCTCAAGATCTTGCATTATGAATTGAGATGGAGATTGTGAAGAGACGTTTAAATTTTATAAGTAATTTTTTTTCTTTTGCTCAAGATGCTATAGAAAGCATATGAAATAAAGATAGCATCAATGTCTTTGTATTCGTTTTAAATTCGATATAGTGGGTACTCTCTCTACCTTAATTTCCATTTACTACTTCCTTCTTTGGAGAGGGGAGTGGAGCAGGGGAAGTCAATATGTTGCTGAGGCTGGCCTCGAACCCCTGGGCTCAAATGATCTTCCCTCAGCCTCCTGAGTAGCAGGGACTATAGGTGTGGACCACTGCACCTGACTGTATGTACTGTTTCTTGCTTATTAGAGACTTCTCTGCATCTCCTTCTCCTACCCTATAACTTCAAGGAAAAGATTGTAGATTTGTTTTTCATTGTTGCAGATAACAGGGAGACCTTTTTTCCTTTGTTTGCTTATCCATTTAAATATTTAATACCATTCTGGTTTTTATTTGAAAATAATTATGAGGAGTACCTTTTGAAAATTCAAAAGGCATGAATTTCAGGATTTGGAGACACTTTAAAGAAAACTACATTTTAAAACATTAAGTTCTTTCCAAGAGGAAAATATGATGATGTTGAAGAGGGAACTAGTCTATACGTCCTGTACTGTTTTTATTTTTCTGTTCTTAGCCCCTCATTATGAATTTTTTGTGTATTTGATAGGTATGAAAAAGACAGCATGAACTTTACCCCAACACACACCCCTGTCTGCAGAAAGTAAGACATTTGCTTCTTATTTTCAACTTGTTAAAATAAGAAATCAAGACTTGTATGGTCTTAGTCTTAGCATAGGAACTGGAAAGGTATTGGAAATGTACTTCCTAAAGTTTTTTCTTTTTCTTTTTCTTTTCTTTTGAGACAGAGTCTCACTCTGTTGCCCAGGTTGGAGTGCAGTGGTGCAATCATAGCTGATTGCAGCCTTGACCTCCTGGCTCAAGCAATCCTCCCACCTCAGCTTCCTAAAGTGTTGGGATTACAGGCATAATCCACGGCTCCCAGCCTGAGACAACCCCTTTTAGAAAATATGAAATGTTGGCTGGGTGTAGTGGCTCACACCTATAATCCCTGTACTTTGGGAGGCCAAGATGGGTGGATCACTTGAGGTCAAGAGTTTAAGGCCGGGCCCGGTGGCTCAAGCCTGTAATCCCAGCACTTTGGGAGGCCGAGGCAGGTGGATCACAAGGTCAAGAGATTGAGACCATACTGGTCAACATGGTGAAACCCTGTCTCTACTAAAAATACAAAAAATTAGCTGGGCACGGTGGCGCATGCCTGTAATCCCAGCTACTCAGGAGGCCAAGGCAGGAGAATTGCCTGGACCCAGGAGGCAGAGATCGCGCCATTGCACTCCAGCCTGGGTAATAAGAGCGAAACTCCATCTCAAAAAAAAAAAGAGTTCAAGACCAGCCTGGCCAACATGGTGAAACCCTACATCTACTAAAAATATAAAAATTGGCCAGGCATGGTGGCAAGAACCTGTAATCCAAGCTACCTGGGAGGCTGAGGCAGGAGAATCACTTAAACCCAGGAGGTGAAAGTTGCAGTGAGCAACTTTCGTACCACTGCACTCAGCCTGGGTGACAGAGCAAGACTTCATCTCAAAAAAAAGAAAAGAAAAGAAAGAAAATATGAACTGTTAAGTAGGCCGAGCACTGTGGCCCACGCCTGTAATCCCAGTACTTTGAGAGGCTGAGGCGGGCAGATCACAGGGTCAGGTGTTTGAGATTAGCCAACATGGTGAAACCCCGTCTCTACCAAAAAAATACAAAAATTAACCAGGCATGGTGGCGTGCGCCTGTAATCCCAGCCATTCGGAAGGCTGAGGCAGGAGAATTGCTTAAACTCGGGAGGCAGAGGTTGCAGAGCTGAGATTACACCATTGCCACTCCAGCCTGGGCAACAGAGCAAGACTCCATCTCAAAAAAAAAAAGTTAAGTAAAATAGTATTTCTCTCACAAGTTTCTAATGATTGGGAAAATGTCTAAGGTTTTCTTCATGCAAGTTGACAAATTTTAATATTTTCATGCTTATTTATTAGAAGCAAGCACATATATTAACTACAACTCAGAGCTTCTGGTATAGTTTCTTCACTTTGCTGTCTGTTTTGTTGTGTTGTAAATTGTAGACAACCAAGCTGGATTTATTTTCACATAAGGGTATTCTTCTGTACTATTTGTTTTCTCACTTCCATTGTTTTAGCTCAAGTCTTGTTTGCTAGAAGCAAACAAACAAAAATTTCATGTCCACCCTTTTTTTTTTGAGACATAGTTTTGCTCTTGTTGCCCAGGCTGGAGTGCAGTGGCATGCTCTCAGCTCACTGCAACCTCCAATTCCCAGGTTCAGGCGATTCTCCTGCCTCAGCCTCCTGCGTAGCTGTGAATACAGGCGTGTGCTATCATGCCCGGCTAATTTTTGTATTTTTAGTAGAGAAGGGGTTTCACCATGTTAGTCAGGCTGGTCTTAAACTCCTGACCTCATGATCTGCCCATTTTGGCCTCCCAAAATGCTGGCATTACAAGCGTGAGCCACCATGCATGGCCTTTTTTTTTTTTTTTTTGAGGTGGAGTTTCACTCTTGTTATCCAGGCTGGAGTGTAATGGCGCAATCTTGGCTCACTGCAACCTCCATCTCCCAGGTTCACATGATTCTCCTGCCTCAGCCTCCTGAGTAGCTGGGATTACAGGCATGCACCACTAAGCCCTGCTAATTTGTATTTTTAGTAGAGATGGGGTTTCACCATGCTGGCCAGGCTAGTTTTGAGCTCCTGACCTCAGGTGATCCACCTGCCTCAGCCTCCCAAAGTGCTAGGATTATAGGCATGAGCCACCATGTCCGGCCATATCCAGCCTTTGATCAGAGTCTTTTGCCACTAATAACATCTAGTTCTAGTCTGTGCAATTCAAATGTCTCAGATGTTAGAGATTAGCATCTGATGTGATTGTTTCCATTGCAGTATGTTTGTTTCTTTCTTTTTTTTCTTTTTGAGACAGGGTCTCCCTATTTTGCCCAGGGTGGAGGGCAGTAGTGCAGTCTCAGCTCACTGCAATCTCCACCTCCCATGTTCAAGCGATTCTCCTGCCTCAGCCTCCCAAGTAGCTGGAATTACAGGCATGTGCCACCACACCCAGCTAATTTTTGTATTTTTAGTAGAGACTGGGTTTCACTGTGTTGGCCAGGCTGGTCTTGAACTCCTGACCTCAAGCAATCTGCCTGCCTTGCCTTCCCAAAGTGGTGGGATTACAGGCATGAGCCACTGTGCCCGGCCTGCAATGTGTCTTATAGTACTGCATTTTCTAATTGTTACTACATGGTCTCACTTAGTTTATATTCTTTTTTTTTTTTTTTTTTTTTGAGACAGAGTCTTATTCTGTTGCCAGGCTGAAGTGCTGTGGCCTGATCTTGGCTCACTGCAACCTCTGCTCCGGGTTCAAGCGATTTTCCTGCCTCAGCCTCCAACAGGGATTATAGGCACACGCTACCATGCTCGGCTAGTTTTTGTATTTTTAGTAGAGACAGGGTTTTACCGCGTTGACCAGGCTGGTCTCGAACTCTTGACGTCATGATCCATCCACCTCGGCCTCCCATAGTGTGGGGATTATAGGCGTGAGCCACCACACCCAGGCTATATTCTATTTTTTTAAATTATTTCTTTAGTCTCTAATGTATTTTACTTTTACTTTTTTAGAGACAGGGTCTTGCTATGTTGCCCAGGGTGGACTGGAACTCCTGGGCTCAAGCAGTTCTCCCACCTTAGCCCTCTGAGTAGTTGGGACTGCTCAGCTACTCAGCTGTGCCACCATTCCTGGTTCTAACATGTATTTTGAATTTAGCTTTAAACCAGTAGTACTTGGAAGATAATTAATAAAATTATTTACTATCCTGTAATATCAAAGTTTCAATTTTTTTTTTTTTTTTTTAATAGAGGCAGGGTTTCACTGTATTTCTCAGGCTGGTCTTGAACTTCTGGGCTCAAGTGATTCTCCCATCTTGGCCTCCTAATGTGCTGAGATTACAGGCATGAGCCACTATGCCTGGCCAAGCTTTCAAATTTATGAGCACCTTAATTATAAGCACTTTAGGAACATAGAACCCCCTTTTATTTAGAAAGTTATAACTCATAAACTTTCACGGAGTATGATAAATATTTCCTTTCTAATTTCACATAGGCGAACAGTTGTCTCCAAACGTGGTGTTGCCATCAGTGATTCCACCAAGAGGAGGGGAATGGCAGATTCACTGGAGTCAACCCCCTTGCCTTCCCTAGAAGATCGCCTGGCCAAACTCTGTCCTTCTAAGGAGCTCCTGGAATATTATCAAAAGAAGATGGCTGAGTGTGAGGCAGAAAATGAGGACTTATTGAAGAAACTGGAACTCTACAAAGAAACTTGTGAAGTACAGGTAAAGAGACAACGCACACGTTTTTAGATCTCTGATGAAGTCTTCATTAATTAGAGATGCTATATAAGTACCAGCTTGTATCATAAGCAGATGTTCTATAAAAATATTCCTATTTTATTCCCCAGCCCACCTTCCTGCCCTTCAGGCCCTCCTTGGATCGTAACCCCCAAAACTACTTTTCTTCTAAAATCTTAAATTCTGATATCTCCACATTTCTTATACTTGTAGTTCTTTCATCTTATAACCTGACTAGTCCTTAACTTCTTTGTTACCTTCGTAACTTCCTAACTTTTCGGTTTTCTAAGTGCTACCTACAGCTCTGACATCGTGGCCTTCAAACCTAAACCCCACATTGCTTTACTTTGGTAGTAACTGCACTGCCTGTAAATGACCCCTTGCTCAATTATTCTTTTGCTCCACCTGTATAGCAAAAACCTAGCTGTGGGATCATCCAGTTTTCTGCCACCTGTTCTCCTACAGCAGGATTTCTTGACCTCAGCATTACTGACATTTTGGCCTGGATGATTCTTTGTTGTGAGGGGTTGTCCTGTGCATCACAGGATGTTTAACAGCTTCCCTGGCCTCTACCCACTAGACGCCAGTAGCACAACACCCCCAGCTGCGACCATCAAGAATGTCTCCAGGCTGGGCATGGTGGCTCACGCCTTTAATCCCTGCACTGTGGGAGGCCAAGGCAGGTGGATCACAAGGTCAAGAGATCGAGACCATCTTGGCCAACATGGTGAAACCCCGTCTCTACTGAAACTACAAAAATTAGCCGGGTGTGGTGGCACGCACCTGTAGTCCCAGCTACTCAGGAGGCTGAGGCGGAATGATCACTTGAACCCAGGAGGCAGAGGTTGCAGTGAGCCGAGACTGCACCACTGTGCTCCAGCCTGGCGACAGAGCAAGACTCTGTCTCAAAAAAAAAAAAAAAAAAAGTCTCCAGACATTGCCAGATATTTCTGGAATGGGTGTATGTATGTGCAAAGTCACTCCTGATTGAGAACCCTATTGTAGAAAGGTCACAAAACAATCAGTATGTAAACAAATTCAGCTGTACCCTCAACCACTATATAACAGTTTTCTTACCTCTCCATATTGGGTTTCCTCTCCTTCCTCATCTGTGTCATATGCTCACCTCCAGCCTGCAACTCCTTCTTACTGCTCCTCTCTCAGCATCCTTCCTGCTCATCTGCACACAGTAAGTCCCTCCATATCCATCTTCTTCTTTCCTTTCTTTTTTCTTTGGTTGGTTTTTGTTTGTTTGGTTTTTTTGCTTTTTGAGACAGGGTCTTGCCCTGTCACCCAGGCTGGAGGGCAGTGGCACAATCATGGCTCACTGCAGCCTTTCACTTCTAGGCGCAAGTGATCCTCCCACACTCATCCTCCTGAGCAGCTGGGACTACAGACACACACCACCATGCCCCGCTAATTTTTAAAAAATTTGTTGTAGAGGCTGGGCATAGTGGCTCATGCCTGTAATCCCAGCACTTTGGGAGGCTGAGGTGGGCGCATCATGAGGTCAGGAGATTAGACTATCCTGGCTAACATGATGAAACACCGTCTCTACTAAAAATAGAAAAAAATTAGCCAGGCATGGTGGTGGGTGTCTGTAGTCCCAGCTACTCAGGAGGCTGAGGCCGGAGAATTGCTTGAACCTGGGAGGCAGAGGTTGCAGTGAGCTGAGATCACGCCACTGCACTCCAGCCTGGGTGACAGATTGAAACCCTGAATCAAAAAAAAGAAATGTGTTGTAGAGATGTGATCTCGCTGTGTTGCCCAGGCTGGTCTTGAACCTGTGGGCTCAAGCAATCCTCCCACCTCAGCCTAACAAGGTGCTGGGATTACAGGTGTTAGCCACGGCGCCTAGCCTTTCTGACCATCTTCTTATTGCTTCAGGAACAAGGCATCTTTGCCTATTTGAGCTGGATTGATCCCATGCCTACTGTAGCCCTCATCCCTTTTTCCTCCTGAGAAACCCTGCTCCATCATTTTTCTCCACTTTCTGTTGTATTTTTAACTTCTTGCTTGACGTTAGCTTTTTCTTCTCAGTATATAAACATACTCAAATTTTTTCCAACTTAAAAGAAAAATTAAAAACTCTTCCTTCATTGTGCTTCTCTCTCTAGCTACTCTTTTTATATAAACGGCTCATTCTTTTCCCAGTCGCACTTCCAGAATCATGTAACTTTCCCATTCACTGAAAGGGAAATTTCTCGACTGCAGTTTCATCTCTGTCCTCGCCACACCACTAAAACTGTGCCTTCTGTGGTCTCCTAGTACCTCTTTACCAAACTCATCTCTTCTTTTTTTGCCCTTTGCAGGGTTTGTCACTTTTGACCTCTCCTTTTCTAAAATTTTCTTCCTTTCTTGATTTCTGTGTCATTTTTCTTTCACGATTTCTGTCTAACCTCTGATCACCTCATCTTCGTGTCCATGAACAACTCTCCTTCCTTACTCTTAAATGTCAGAGTTCCTCCAGATTCGACTGTAAATGATCTTGTATATTACACTACTACATATGTGATGATGACTGTTAAATCGCTAACCCTGACTCACTTTTCTCTGGAGCTTCCTTTCTCTACCCCAGCTTCCGCACCCACACATGTACTGCCACCATTTCACCTCCCTTCATTCCTCATTCCTTGACTTTTTCTTTATTCTTTGTCTTGGTAAGTGGCATCATTGCCTCCGGTTCTGCCAAGCCCCTTACACTGAAATCATTTGGCAAGTCCTATTGATTCTGCTTCCTAAATATTACTTAATCCATTCCCACACCTACATCACTCTTGCTGTGATGCTCATGCAGACTCTAGAATTGCATTTAAACTGAGACAGTATCTTCCTTGCCAGTACCTGCTCTGGCCTCTTACATCCCCAGTTGGCCTCACACTTTTCACTCTAGCAGCACTGAAATATTTGTAGTTGTCCAAATTTATTAGGCTTTTTTTTTTGGACATTTACTTGTCATTTTTATCATGTTATATATGTATACAATGAACTACATTGTAGTTCATTCCATTTGGGCTCTTGAATAGCCTCAGGATGGGGGCTGGTTGCCAGATAACAGTGATGTAGCATCTCTAATATATTTACTGGGACTCGGGGTGAGCCACCATGCCTAGCCTAATTTTTTTTATAGATTCTACAAAAAAAGTGTTTCCAACCTTGTAAGTTCCACTGTGGTCCTGTATGCTGTACCTTTCTCCAAATCGCTTGTTAATATTTACTTGTCATTTTTATCACCTTATGTATGTATCTGTGGACTTCTGGATTTTTTGTTTTTTGAGTCAAGGTCTTGCTCTGTTGCCCAGCCAGGAGTACAGTGGTGTGGTCATAGCTCACTGCAGCCTCAAAGTCCTGGACTCAAGCAATCCTCCTGCCTCAGCCTCCCAAGTAGCTGGGACTACAAGCATGTACTACCATGCCAGCTATTTATTTATTTATTTATTTACTTACTTACTTATTTATTTAGAGACAGAGTCTAGCTCTGTCACCAGGCTAGAGTTCAGTGGTGTAATCTCAGCTCATTGCAACCTCCATCTCCCAGATTCAAGCAGTTCTCTTGCCTTAGCCTCCTGAGTAGCTGGGATTACAGGCACGTGCTGCCACGCCCAGCTAATTTTTGTAGTTTTAGTAGAGACGGGGTTTCACCTTAGTGGCCAGGATGGCCTTAGTTTGTGACCTCGTGATCTGCCCACCTCAGCCTCCCAAAGTGCTGGGATCACAGGCATGAGCCACCACACCTGGCTTGCTTATTTATTTATTTATTTTGAAGCAAAGTGTTGCTCTTGTCACCTAAGCTGGAGTGCAGTGGTGTGATCTCAGCTCACTGCAACCTCTGCCTGGCCAGTTCAGGCAATTCTGCCTCAGCCTCCTGAGTAGCTGGGATTATAGGTACCCGCCACCATGCTGAGCTAATTTTTTTATTTTTAGTAGAGACTGGATTTCACCATGTTGGCCAGGCTGGTCTCCAACTCCTGACCTCAGATGGCCCACCCACCTTGGCCTCCCAAGGTGCTGGGATTACAGGTGTGAGCCACTGCGCCTGGCCCAGATTTTTAATTTTTTTGCAGAGACAGAATCTCACTCTATAGTCTAGGATAGTTATGAACCCTTGGGCTCAAGCCATCCTCCTACCTTAACCTCCCAAAGTGTCGGGATTACAGGAGTGAGTCACTGTGCCCAACCTTCTTTATAAAATCATTTTTAATGACCTTAATCAATTTTAAGTGTTCAGTTCAGTAATGTTAAGTGTGTGTGTGTGTGTGTGTGTGTGTGTGTGTGTGTGTGTGTATACATACACATACACATTTTTTTTTTTTGAGACAGAGTCTTGCTCTTTCACCCAGGCTAGATTGTGCAGTGGTACAATCTCAGCTCACTGCAACCGCGGCCTCCTGGGTTTTAGTGATTCCTATGCCTCAGCCTCCCAAGTAGTTGGGATTATAGGGTGTGCCACCACGCCCAGCTGATTTTTTTTTTTTTCAGTAGAGATGGGGTTTCATCATATTGACCAGGCTGGTCTTGAACTCCTGGCCTCAAGTGATCTGCCATGCCTGGTGTGTTAAGTATATTCACATTGTTGTGCAACTGATCTTCAGAACCCTTTTCATCTTAAAAAACCAAAACTTCATCCCATTAAACAGATCCTCATTTCTCCCCACTTCTTCTGTAACCACTATTTTACTTGCTATTTCTATGGATTGGAAGTAGAGCAGTATTTGCCAGGCACGGTGGCTCACACCTGTAATCCTAACACTTTGGGAGGCTGAGGTTGAGGGGGATCACCTGAGGCCAGTGGCCTCACCCTGGCCAGCATGGTGAAACCCTGTCTCTATTAAAAATACAAAAATTAGCTCAGCATGGTGGCACATACCTGTAGTGCTATTCAGGAGGCTAAGGCAGGAGAATCGCCCAGGAGGTGGAGGTTACAGTGAGCTGAGATTACACCACTGCATTCCAGCAACAGATCAAGACTCTGTCTCAGAAAAAAGAAATAGAGCAGGATTTATCTAGAATAGAGTGAAATCATACTGTAGTTTTTCTTTTTGTGACTGACTGACTTCACTTAGCATAACAGCCTCAGGTTTTGTCCATGTCATAGCATGTGACGAGATTTTCGTCCTTTCTAACAACATCAGGCTCTGTCATGGTTCTTATTTCCTGCTCTCTTCTTAGAGAACCCACCGTCTGCTTATCCCTCCCCCAGTCCTCTGTTCCTCTGTCAGGTGTCAGCTCTTTGGTGGGAGTACTTTGACTTCCCAAACAGATTTTAGAATTTTATTCCGGCCACACACTCCCCACACCGTTCCACCATGCGTGCTTCCATTAGGTAGTTATCTTATTTTAATCATTTGCCTCTCCCCGTGAATTTCCTTAGCTCTGTAGACAGGAATCATATCTTTTCATCTTTGTTTTCCTACATGTAATAATAATGCTTATGCTATAGGAGGCATTACCAAAAAAGTGTGGATAGGCCAGGTGTGGCTCACAGCTGTAATCATGGCACTTTGGGAGGCCAAGGTGGGCGGATTGCCTGAGCTCAGGAGTTCAAGCCAGCCTGACCAATATGGAAAAACCTTATCTCTACTAAAAATAAAAAATTAGCTGGACGTGGCTGTTCGCACCTATAATCCCAGCTACTTGGGAGGCTGAGGCAGAAGAATCACTTCGACCTGGGAAGCAGAGGTTGCAGTGAGCTGAGATCATCCTACCACACTCCAGCCTGGGCGACAGAACAAGACTCTGTCTCAAAATTGAAAGAGAAAGTATAGATAGAATAGGTGAATCATATGGCATTTTGGATTCTATAGTCCATAAAAGGAAGATGTGAGAGCTTTGATGTTAAGTGCAAACTTCACACTCATCCTGTAGCTTTTAAACACCAGTCAGGGTCATGCATGGTGGCTCATGCTTGTAATCCCAGCACTTTGGGAGGCCAAGGCGGGAGGATCACTTGAAGGCAGGAGCTTGAGACCAGCCTTGGCTAACATGGCGAAACCCCGTCTCTACTAATAATACAAAAATTAGCTGGGCATGGTGGCATGCACCTGTAATTCCAGCTACTTGGGAGGCTGAGGCATGAGAATCACCTGGGAGGTGGAGATTGCAGTGAGCTGAGATCGTGCCATTGCACTCCAGCCTGGGCAACAGAGTGAGACTTGGTATATATGTATGTATGTATATATGAATAAATAAACAAATAAGACTTGGTCTCAATAAATAAATAAACTCCAGTCTATATATACATGCCTATTGCTGTCATTTGAATTCTGTATTGGTGAAATTATTTACTTTAGAATATTTCTACATTAATAGACTGCTCCCTGTCCCATAAGAGATACTCCATTGAAATCCAGTATCTTTCAAGTATCTTACTGTGTTTTTTTGCAGCATAAACTTGAATGTGATTTACAGCAGAGAGAGGAAGAGATTGCTGAATTGCAGAAAGCTCTAAGTGATATGCAGGTCTGTCTCTTCCAAGAACGGGAACATGTTTTACGCCTCTACTCAGAAAATGACCGACTGAGAATCAGGTACCGAGTAGGAGAGGGGAAAGGTTGGAGTTATAACTTTAAATTACTTTATTTATTTATTTTTGAGACAGCCTCACTCTGTTGCCCAGGCTAGAGTGCAGTGGCGCAATTTTGGCTCACTGCAGTGTCTGCTTCCTGGTTCACGCGATTTTCATGCCTCATGAAAGCATTTTCATGCCCACAAGTGTGCACTGCAATGCCTAGCTAATTTTTGTATTTTTAATAGAGACAGCGTTTTGCCCTGTCAGCCAGGCTGGTCTCCAACTCCTGGCCTCAAGTGATCCACCCACCTCAGCCTCCCAAAGTGCTGGGATTACAAGTGTGAGCCACCATGCCCAGCCCTTTAAATTACTTTTAAAAAGATAAATTTTTCCACATTAATTCTCTTAGGTTGTATTCCATAGGAAACAGACTCTAACATGGAGATTTGCCTTCAGGGCAGTTATGGGAGAAGCTCTCTGATAATAGCTATGAGCAGATTTGGGCAGAGATAGAATAGGAACAGATACAGTGGTAACAGAGGCCTTAGCCAACCCCATAGGGAGCACTAAGGATGGGGGGCCTTTTGGTGGCAAAGGACTCAAATTTGTGTCCCCACATTGACCAGTCATAGGATGCAAGCTGTCCCCAGGGAGGGTGTGTAGACTTGGGAGAGGAAGCCCCCTTGAGCCAAGTGAAATTTTTAGAGAAGAACTGAGCTCCTGGGAGATGAATGTCTTGGTCCTGAGGGGGAATCTGAGCAGTACACTACATGTTCCACTGCAGTACACTTCTGTGTGTGTGTGCTGGGAGTGGAGGGCAGGGGGTAAAGTATACATAACATAAAGTTTACCATTTTGGCCATCTGAAGTGTACAGTTCGGTGGCATTAAGTATGTTCATACTGTTGCACAACTGTCACCCCCGTTCATTTCTAGAACATGTTCATATTCCTAAGCTGAAATTGTGTACCCATTCAGCAGTAGCTCCCGCATCCCCGTTACCCCAGTCCCTGGGACACACGTCATTCTACTTTTCATCTCTATGAATTTGACTATTCTAGGTACCTCACGTAAGTGGAGTCATACAGTATTTGTTACATCGGGCTTATTTCACTTAGCATAATATCTTCAGAGTTCATCCATGTTGTAGCATCTGTCAGAATTTTCCTCGTTTTTAAGACTGAACAATGTTCCATTATATGTGTGTACCACATTTTGTTTATCCATTCACCCACCGGTGTATCTCAGCTCACTGCAACCTCTGTCTCCCAAACTCAAGCGATCTGCCCACCTTAGACTCCTGAGTAGCTGGGACTACAGGTGTGCCAACATGCCTGGCTAATTTTTTCTGTAATTTTTATAGAAACGGGGTTTTGCCATGTTACCCAGGCTAGTCTCCAGCTCCCAAGCCCAAGTGATCTGCCTGCCTCAGCCTCCCAAAGTGCTGGGATTACAGATGTGTGCTACTGTGCCTGGTCGAAGCCTTGCTTTTAATTCTTTTGTCTATCTACCCAGAAGTAGATCATATGGTAATTCTGTTTTTATTTTTTTGAGTAGCTGCCATACTATTTTCTATAGTGGCTATACTATTTTATATTCCCACCAGCAGTGCACAGGAGTTTCGGTTACTCCACATCCTTGCCAGTATCTGTTATTTTGGTTTTTTTTAAGCTTTTTTTTTTTTGAGACAGGGTCTTGCTCTGTCACCCAGACTGGAGTGCAGTGGCATGATCTTGGCTCACTGCAGCCTTTACCTCCCAGACTCAGGTGATCCTCACACTTCAGCCTCCAAGTAGGTGGGACTACATGCATGTACCACCACGCCCAGCTAATTTTATATATATATATATCATTACATATATATATATATATATATATCATTACATATATATATATATATATATCATTACATATATATATATATATATATATTTTTTTTTTTTTTTTTTTTTTTTTTTTTTAATAGAGATGAGGTTTTACCATGTTTTCCAGACTGGTCTCAAATTCCTGAGCTGAAGCAATCTTCCTGCCTCAGCCTCTGAAAGTGCTAGGATTATAGGCCTGAGCCACTGTGCCTGGCCAACACTGGTTATTTTCTGGGGTTTTTTTTCTTTTGGAGACTGGGTCTTGCTCAGTCACCCAGGCTGGAGTACAGCGGCAGGACCACAGCTCACTGCAGCCTTGACCTCCCAGACTCAGATGATCCTCCCACCTAAGCCTCTCAATTAGTTTGGGGCCACGAGTGTGCACCACTATGCTTGGCTAATTTTTGAAGAGATGAGGTTTCACCATGTTGCCCAGGCTAGTCTCAAACTCCTGAGCTGAAGTGATTTGCCCAGCTTGGCCTTCCAAAGTGTTAGGATTACAGGTGTGAGCCACTGTGCCCAGCCTTATTTTCTGTTTATTTGATAGTAACCATCTTAATGGGTGTGAGGGAGTCTCACTGTGGTTTTGATTTGCATTTAAAAATGTTGAGCATCTTTCATGTGCCATTTGTATATCTTCTTTGGGGAAATGTTTATTCAAATCTTTTGCCCATTTTAATAATTGGGTTGATTTTGTTGTTGAGTTGTAGAAGTGCTTTTTTGTTGTTGTTGAGACAGGGTCTCGCTCTGTCACCCAGGCTAGAGTGCAGTGGCATGATCACGGCTCACTGCACCCTCTGTCTGCTGGGCTCAAGCTGTCCTCCCATGTTAGCCTCCCGAGTAGCTGGGACTACAGGCATGTGCCACCAGGCGTGGCTAATTTTTGTGTTTTTGATAGAGTCAGAGTTTTGCTATGCTGCCCATGCTGGGCTCAAACTCCTGAGCTCAAGTGACCCACCCACCTATTAGAGGTGTGAGCCACCGTGCCTGGCCATAGAAGTTCTTTATATATTCTGGATATTAAACCTTTATTAGATATACTGATATATGCAAATATTTTCTCCCATTCCATAGATTGCCTTTTTATTTTCTCCTTTCTTTTGTATTTTAGAGACAGGGTATCACTGTCGGCCAGGATGATCCTCCTGCCTAAGCCTCTGGAATAGCTAGAACTACAGGCATGTGCCACTATGCCTGGCTAATTTATTTTCTTTTTTGTAGCAATGGGGTTGGGGGGGCAGGGTCTCACTATATTGCTCAGGCTGGTCTTAAACTTCTGGCCTCAAGTGATCCTCCTGCTTCAGCCTCCCAAAGTGCTAGGATTACAGGAATCAGCCACTGTGCCCAGCCAGGAGTTTTTAATTTTTATGAAGTTCAATTTATGTATCTTTTTCTTTTTTTGCCTCTGCTTTTGGTATCACGTCTAAGAAAATTGCCAAATTCATTGTCAGGAAGCTTTTCTTCTATGTTTTCTTTGAAAAGCTTTTGTTTTTTGTTTTCTTTTTTGAGTTGGAGTTTTGCTCTTGTTGCTCAGGCTGGAGTGCAATGGCGATTCTCCTGCCTCAGCCTCCTGAGTAGCTGTGATTACAGGCATGTGCCACCATGCCTGGCTAATTTTGTATTTTTAGTAGAGAGGATTTCTCCATGTTGGTCAGGGTGGTCTTGAACTCCCGACCTCAGGTGATCTGCTCGCCTCAGCCTCCCAAAGTGCTGGGATTATAGATGTGAGCACTAGAAAAGAGCACTTCCTGCCTCTTATAAAGTTTTAATTATTTTAGCTCTTATGTTTAAGTCTTTGATCCATTTGAGGTTTTTTTTTCTTTGAGATGGAATCTTGCCCTGTCACCAGGCTGGAGTGCAGTGGCACGATCTCGGCTTACTGCAACCTCTGTCTCTCGGGTTCAAGCGATTCTCCTACCTCAGCCTCCTGAGTAGCTGGGACTATGGGCACCCGCCACCATGCCCGGCTAATTTTCATACTTTTAGTAGAGACGGGGTTTCACCATGTTGACCAGGGTGGTCTCAATTTCTTAACCTCATGATCCACCCACCTCGGCCTCCCAAAGTGCTGGGATTACAGGCATGAGCCACCACACCCGGCCTTGAGTTAATTTTTGTATATAGCGTTAGGTAAAGTTCCAACTTCATTCTTTTGCATGTGGATGTCCAGTTTTCTCAACACCATTTGTTGAAAAGACTTAGCCACATGGTTTATTTTTATTTTTATTTTGAGACAGGGTCTCCCAGGCTGGAATGTTGTGGCACGATCTTGGTTCACTGCAACCTCTGCCTCCCAGGCTCAAGTGATCCTCCTGCGTCATCTTTCCAAGTAGTTGGGACTACAGACACAAGCCAACACACCTGACTAATTTTTGTATTTTTGTAGAGACAGGATTTTTCCATGTTGCCCAGGCTGGTCTCAAACTCCTGAGCTCAAGCGATTAGTTCTCCTCACCTCCCAAAGTGCTGGGATTTCAAGTGTGAGCCACCGGGCCCAGCCTCGCCACATGGTTTTTGATGTCCCATGGTCAGGTGCTCCATTTCTAGCAGGATCTAGTAGCATGGCAGAAGCTGGTTTTTAAATGTTTTGTCATTCTCAGCTGTAGACAGCATAGTCTTGCTGCAGATTCTCAGAGGGTCTTTTACGATTCTTGTAATGGTGCTTGCTGTAAACTCCACTTGGTACCTTGTGCCACCACAGATACCATAGGATCTACCAAGTCATATGTCCCAAGCAATAGAGCCTCCTTTCAACTCGGGGCCACACTGAAAGCTTACCTTCCATGTCAGTTGATATATGGGATACTGATCCCAAAATACAGACGGTGTTGTCTACAGAACCTGAAGACGCCTTTCAGGCATTATGCTTCCTTCTTGGTGGTAGCAGGTACCAGAGGAAATAATCTGATCTTTACTTCGGGGGGAGTATCCTGATATACCTAGATCACACCCTTAAAAACTTTACGTATGTGCTTTGTAAGGTTCATCTCCAACTCTTTGGAGCACACATGTCTCACCAAGGGTTCCAGTGCACTTGCTGTTTCTTGTTCATGTGATTTAATGCGATGTCATCAGTAGTGAGCTCCTGGCGATTTGTGAAGTAGCCAGATCCAGATTCCTTTTTTTTTTTTTTTTTTTTGAGACAGAGTTTCTGTTGCCCAGGCTGAAGTGCCATGGCAAAATCTCGGCTCACTGCAACCTCACCTCCCAGGTTCAGGCAGTTCTGCTTCAGCCTCCTGAGTAGCTGGAACTACAGGCATGTGCCACTACACCTAGCTAATTTTTGTATTTTTTAGTAGAGACGGAGTTTCACCATATTGGACGGGCTGGTCTTGAACTCCTGACCTTGTGATCCTCCTGCCTCCGCCTTGCAAAGTGCTGGGATTACAGGTGGGAGCCACCTTGCCCGGCCCAGATTCTTTTATACTGTACTGACAGAGAAAAAAAGCATTAACATGGCCCTGGGGGAAGACTCTAAAAGTGCACCATTGTAGACATCACATGATATAAACTGCCTGTGGTCTTTTGAGGGGTAGAAAAGAATGCATTTACCTAACTAGTGACCACATACCATATGCCTGAGACCAAGTAATTGTGTTCCAGCAAAGGTGCTACACCTGGCACAATGACTGAAATTGGGACCTACTTGCTAGTAGTCTGCTGTTATCCTCCAGAATCCATCTGGTTTTGTATAGGTTGTACTGAGGAATGAAATAAGGCTTTGATAAGGACCTCCACCCCTGCATTCTTTAGGTCTTTATTGATCATCTTGACTGGGTAGGGAGGGGCAGTTTCAGCGGCTTTTACTTAGCTTACCCCGGAAACCAAGAAGCTAGTTTGGAGGTACTGCCACCTACCTAGTATGACCATTTTAATCATTTGGGAACTGAAGACATGACCATTGATTTGGTAGATCCAGTAGACCTGCTGTGAGCTAGACGTGCACCAAAATTCCATTTATTCTTTGGTGCCCACATGCCCCAGTGCCATGATGATGCTTCAGGTTTTGTGGTATCAGCGTCAGCTTAGACCCTGCATCCAGCAATCCTTCAAATACCCAGGTCTTTCCTCTTCCCCAGTATATAGTTACTTGAATAAATGGCTATAGGCCCTTTGAAGGATGGGAGGAATCAACCATGAACATCTACCCTGTAGTGTCTCAGGGTCTTACCTCCTGGAATTTCTACCCTATTCTTTAGGTAATAGTCCTGGGGACTTATAAAACTGACTTGGGCCTGGAAAATGAGTCAGAGATTGTGATTTTGCATGGGATGCAGCCCTCAGCCTCTTTTCCATCTTTGACTTACCTTTTATTGTTTAGGCTATACTCTGTTGACTACCCATCTACCTTGCTGTGAGAAATGTCATGTTCTATAAACCATCTCTGTATCACTGGCTCTGAAATCCCTTTTTATGTTTTTTATTTTTTATTTTTTTTGAGACAGAGTCACACTGTCACCCAGGCTAGAGTGCAGCGGCACTGTCTCGGCTCACTGCAGCCTCCACATCCCAGGTTTAAGCAATTCTGCCTCAGCCTCCTGAGCAGCTGGAATTACAGGCACATGCCACCACACCTAGCCAATGTTTGTATTTTTAGTAGAGAACTCCTGACTTCAGCCTCTCAAAGTGCTGGGATTGCAGGCGTGAGCCACCACACCCAGCCTGAAATCCCTTTTCAGCGTTTGCCTCCTTGGTCCAGTCCAGACCTGAGCTATCTTAGGTTGGGTTCTCTGGGAAACAGACTGTGCCTTGGAGATTTGCTTGCAGGAATTTTATTGGGAAGTAAGGCAACTTAAACTGGGATTCAGTTGCAGCAGGCCTCAGCCAACACCACAGGGGTCTCTGAAGCTGGGATGGCTCTTGAAAGATATCCTGAACTGAGGCAAGGGGATTGGATTTTTGTGTCCCCCTCATTGACCAGGCACTGGATATGAGCTGTCCCCAAGGAATGAGAGGCATAAACCAGCGTGAGGCAGTTCCCTTGGCTGGAGATTCAACTACAAGCTGTCAGTAGACAGCATTCCTGGCAGGTGGCAGAATGAGCCCATAAGCCAAGAAAAAGAAGATCTGAGCAGTGCTCCTCAGCAGCCACTACAGTTCCCTTTTAGAATCAGCACAAAATGTCCTGGCCCCTTCTCTCTGAATGGAAATACCTGATGTTTTACAAAGTAGCGCTAAAGTCTAGGTACATCCTATTCAGTTTTAATTTGAGGTTACTATTTTAATTTGAGGTTTAACTTTAATTTGAGGTTACTATTGTTTAAAAAAATAGAAGGGAGATCCTTTAAACAGAAAAGGTTACTTACTTGGGACATATAATAATGTGTGTTTGCTTTCTATGAGAATTATAGGGAACTAGAAGACAAGAGAAAGATCCAGAATCTCTTGGCTCTTGTGGGAACAGACACTGGAGAAGTGACCTATTTTTGTAAGGAGCCTCCTCACAAAGTAAGTAATCTTTGGTGGAGCATGGTGAGGGTGGCTTTACAGATCACAGGTTAGGGCCCGTCATCAGAAGAACTTTAGCATTTGCTAGAGAAGGCAGATGGAGAATTAGCTATCATAATGCCGTGTTTGCCTGAGTTTTAAAAGCCTTTTTGTTTGAAGACCTTGGGAAGTAGCATTGTTTACCTCGTTTCACTGTTTAGAAACCTGAAGCCCAGAGGGGTGGCTGTTTTAGTTGAGATAGAGAGAAAAGCAGGAGCAGACTGTGTGGAAGACAGTTTTGGTACTTAAGTTGCTTTTTAAATCTTTGTTTATGCTGATTGCAAATCTAATCCATGGTCTTTATTAAAAACAAACACAGAGTATAGTAATCTATCATAGGAAAATGGCAGGTTCTCATAATCCTATACCATAGAGATAATTCGTTATTAATAGTTTGGTATATATACTTCCATCTGTTTTTCCATTCCTATAGAAATAGTTATGTGTATATGTATACTATTTCTTTTTTTTCACTTATATAAACAGTTTCTGAGCATTTTTATACATATCTGTATATGTATATATCCATTTCCTAAGGGTCTTTGGTCAAGAGCTGCTTTTTTTTTTTTGAGACAAAGTCTCACTCTGTTACACAGGTTGGAGTGCAATACGCAATCTTGGCTCACTGCAGCCTCTGCCTCCTGGGCTCAAGCAATCCTTTCACCTCAGCCCAAGCAGCTGTGACTACAGGTGTACACCACCATGCCCAGCTAATTTTTGTATTTTTTATAGATATACGGTTTTACCATGTTGCCCAGGCTGGTCTCAAAACTCCTGAGCTCAAGCAATCTGCCCGCCTTGCCCTCCCAAAGTGCGGGGATTACAGGCATAAACCACCACATCCACCAAAGAGCTGCTTTAAAAAAAATTTTTTTTTAATTCTTTTTAGAGCTGAGGTCTTGCTCTGCTGCCCGGGGTAGACTCACACTTCTGGGCTTAAGCACTGTCCTTCTACCTACAGTCAAGTATCACTGTGCCCCAAGCTATTTTTGTTTTTGTTTTTAATCATGTATTACTAAATAGCCTTGCAATTTTATTTAGGTATTTATTTTATTTTTTCTAGAAACAAGGTCTTACTCTGTTGCCCAGGTTGGAGAGCAGTGGAATGATCATAGCTCACTGCAGCCTTGAGCCCCTGGGCTCAAACAATCCTCCCACCTCAGCCTCCTGAGTAGTGGGGACCACAGGCACATGGCACCACCCGGCCAACTTTAAGTTTATATCATCAACACAGGGTTTTATCCAATTTGTTACTTTGCCTGCGTGGCCTCTCATATGCATGACATCCTTATATAATATCAATTTTGACAAATTTAACTTGGAGTTTTCGATCTGCAGAACTAAGGCAGATCGAAAAGTAAAATATTACATTTATAGGAAGGCACTTCTATACCAGTTTTTGCTTCTTCAGGTCACCATTCTCCGAAAGACTATCCAGGCTGTGGGTAAATGTGAGCAGAATGAATCTTCAGCTTTCAAAGCAGGTAACAACCATTTAACCTATTAGAAATTCTCATTGATGCAGAATTGAAAATCACAGTGCAGGCTGGGCATGGTGTCTCATGCCTGTAACCCCAGCACTTTGGGAGGCTGAAGTGGGCAGATCACCTGAGGTCAGGAGTTTGAGACCAGCCTGGCCAACATGGTGAAACCCCATCTCTACGAAAAATACAAAAAATTAGCCGGCGTGTTGGCAGGTGCCTGTAATCCCAGCTACTTTGGAGGCTGAGGCAGGACAATTGCTTGAACCCGGGAGGCAGAGGTTGCAGTGAGCAGAGAGATCACACCATTGCACAACAGAGCAAGTCTCTCTTTTTTTTTTTTAAATGGAGTCTTGCTCGTTGCCAGGCTGGAGTACAGTGGCATGATCTCAGCTCACTGCAACCTCCGCCTCCCAGGTTCAAGAAATTCCCCTGCCTCAGCCTCCTGAGTAGCTGGGACTACAGGTGCGTGCTACCACACCCAGGTAATTTGTGGGTTTTTGTTTTGTTTTGTTTTTCTTTTGTATTTTAGTAGAGATGTGGTTTCACCATGTTGGCCAGGATGGTCTGGATCTCCTGACCTTGTGATCTGTCCGCCTTGGCCTCTGAAAATGCTGGGATTACAGGCATGAGCTACCACATGTAGCCAACTCTATCTCAAATAAGAAAAAAAGAAAATAAAATCACAATGCAGACAACTGGAAATATTTTCCTACTGTACAGTGATAATTGACATTCATGATGATGCCTTTGGTGATCTAATGTCTTAATGAGCTTTTCGAATCATCCAAGAAATTAAATTTTGCTCAGTTCAATTTTTAGTCTTCCTTATTTTTAAAATAACCTTGTCTTTTGTAAATTGTGTGATGTGTCATAACCAAAATGTTTAAGTTTTGTTTTTCTTAATCTGTTTGTTGATTGATTGATTGAGACAGACAGGCTCTGTCACCCAGCCTGGAGTGCAGTGGTGCATTCTGGTTTACTTTAACCTTAAACTCCTAGACTCAAGTGACCCTCCCACCTCAGCCTCCTCAGTAGCTGGGACAATAGGCATGCGCCACCACACGTGGCTAATTTATTTTATTTTGTGTAGAGGGGGGTTCTTCTCACTCTGTCACTCAAGCTGGCCTTGAACTCCTGGCCTCAAGTGATTGTCTGCTTTGTCTTCCCAAAGCACTGGTATTATAGGCATGAGCCACAGCACCTGACCTTATTCTGATTAAATAGAATTTTATTAAGAAATAGGCACAATTATTTTAGTGGTATATTCTAAGGAAAATTTAGTGGTTGATTGTGCCAGAAGATGAATATGATTATTTAGGTGACATCCTGCAGAGTTCCCTTATAGAGATTCCTATTTGAAAAGTTAAGCCCTGTAGTTACAATCTTTCCCTTTTTCCTCCTTTTCTTCCCTTACAGGTAAATGAATCTGAACTCCTCTGCACAGGAAATGCTGATATTTCAATAGCAGACAGAAAAGCTGGGTAAAATCTTGATTGATTTTGTTTTCTATTTTAGATCCTAAAATAAGCAAAAGAAGACCATCAAGAGAAAGAGAAGAAAGTTCTGGGCATTATCAAAGAGACATACAGACGCTGATCCTACAGGTAAAGAATGTATTTTGGCAGACCAAGATGGCTTTTATCCACAAGTTGAACTTTATATAACATACCTTTAGTATCATGTGGTAAGTATCTTATTGCATACAGGTTACATTTAAGCACCATGTGATTAAGAAAATTGTGGCCATTTCTAATTTCCAAGAGCTTATATTTTAAAACCATCCTTTTCTATTGGAACATTCTAAAAGCGCTACTCTGAACCTTTCATTCAATATGCTAAGCCCCACCCACCAAAACCATTATAAAGTAAGAATTCTCTGGCCTACGGGTATACAGAGAGTTGCAGAAGGAAGCTTGTCTGTGCTGATATATCAACATTTGGTGGTACATTCATTTATTTAGTGCATGAGTTCTAAAGTCTGGGAAAGTGATGAACTGTTAACCTCCTGGTTATTATGTGTCATTTGGAACCATGATTTTTCATCTAATTGCACTAAAGTTTCTGTCCTCATTAGGATAAGTCTCTTGATTTAAATGACAGTTTTTACCTTTGGCCAGTGTCTCCATGTGGAGTCATGGCAGCCAGATGAGAAGGAAATTACATTATATTCATTTTGCTCTACATGTTGAAACCAAAAACTAAGAAAAGAGTCATTTTGTTTCTGTGCAGCTAGAGTGTATTAACAGGGAGGCAGTTAGGGAGACAGCGAAAAGGCACAAATCATAGGGTCGAGGAAATTGAATTTTGTAGCTTAAACAAAGCTACAAATGTTGATGCTGGGTTTTGTGTGGACAAAAATTCTTCTCTTGTGTAGCCTAACCCCATTTATAAGACATTAAGAGGAGGCCGGGCAAGGTGGCTTTGCCTATAATCCCAGCACTTTGGGAGGCTGAGGCAGGTGGATCTCGAGGTCAGGAGATCAAGACCATTCTGGCCAACATGGTGAAACCCTGTCTCTACTAGAAATACAAAACTTAGCTGGATGTGGCGGCACATGCCTGTAATCCCAGCTACTCAGGAGGCTGAGGTAGGAGAATTGCTTGAACCAGGGAGTTGGAGGTTGCAGTGAGCCAAGATTGTGCCACTGTACTCCAGCCTGGTGACAGAGCAAGTCTCGGTCTCAAAAAAAAGAAAGACATTAAGAGGAGGAATTGGGCTGGGCATGGTAATGCCTATAATCTCAGCACTTTGGGAGGCCAAGGAGAGATGATTGCTTGAGCCCAAAAGTTTGAGACCAGCCTGGACAATATAGTAAGACCCCATCTCTATAACCCGAGACCAGCCTGGACAACATAGTGAGACCCCCATCTCTACAAAAAATAAAAATAAAATTGGCTGGGTGTAGTGGTACACACCTGTATTCCTGGAGGCTGAGGCAGGGAGGACTGCTTGAGCCCAGGAGATTGAGGCTGCAGTGAGCTATGATCACACCACTGCACTCCAGCCTGGGTGACAGAGCAAGACCTTGTCTCAAGACAAAGAAGAGGATTAGAATTGAGACTTTTCGTTTGTGTTTGTTTTTTAATTTTTCTGGAGAGAGGCTCACTTTTCCTAGAGATATGAAGTAAGTGGAAGTAGGGCTGGATTTCTCACACTTTTTGGCCTGTCTAGGTGGAAGCACTGCAGGCTCAGCTGGGAGAACAGACCAAACTTTCTCGAGAACAAGTGGAAGGGCTCATGGAGGATAGACGGATTCACCTCGAGGAAGTACAAGTTCAGCACCAGAGAAATCAGGACAAAATCAAAGAACTAACCAGAAAGTGAGTGTCTAAGAAGCTGTACCTAACAGGTGTTTTATTTTTCTGAGTGGCTTGAACGTTAACATTTTGTACTTGAGCAACTGCGGGTCATAGAGCTGAAGGGAACCTTGAAAAAATTGTCTTCCTCAGAAACACCTGCCTCTAGGTGGATGAGTGTCTCGCTTTTCTAGGCATGCTGTTGAAGAGCTGATGAGTTTTTCACCTGCTCCTTTAAATCCATTTTAGCGTTTTAGCTTGCTTCTGGTGGTTAAGAAGTTCTTTGGCTGGGTGCAGTGGCTCACGTCTAGGCGACAGAATGAGACCCTGTCTCAAAAAAGAAAAATGTTATTTTATCCACTGATGTGCTGTCTGACTCAATGTACTAGGGTCCTTTTCATTTGTTTGCCCCTTCATGAATATGGAAAAGATGAGTTTACATATCTATACCAAAAAACCTGCACACTCAGTATTTTCATCAGAACTCTGCCAGTGCTTTTTTCTAGAGATGTGTCATCATTTTTGTCTTCTAAGAAATTTTTGACCCAAGAAAGGCAGGATTCTATTTTTTTCAAACAGATTGAGTGGGTATAGTGTATTCTTGGTTATCAAAATACTCAAATAGCTTTGGGATTTTGAATTGGTAAATATCTATGATGTGTGAAACAGCATGATACATACTGTACGATCTCAATCCCATAAAATTGGATGTTGTGTCTACACACACGCAAGACTTAGAACGTCCTATAAAGTTTACAGTTTACACACTGTAAAGTGCCTCTGATTGTGGCTGACTTTATTCTCTGCTTCTTGTGTGTTTCAGTTTCCTATAACGTACATACTTTTTAAAAATCATTAGGCTGGGCGTGGTGGCTCACATCTGTAATCCTAGCACTTTGGGAGGCCGAGGCGGGAGGATCACACCGTCAGGAGTTAAGACCAGCCTGGCCAACATGGTGAAAACCTGTCTCTATTAAAGATACAAAAAGTTAGCTAGGTGTGGCTGCGTGTGCCTGTAATCCCAGCTACACAGGAGGCTGAGGCAGAATCTCCTGAACCCAGAAGGCAGAGGTTGTAGTGAGCCAAGATCACACCATTGCACTCCATCCTGGGCGACAGGGCGAGATTCCATTTCAAAAAAAAAAAAAATCTAAACAAATAAAAGCAAGAAATAGCAAACTCTGTCCTCATGGTTTTTGTTCCTGACCCGCTTGTCTTTCTTTACTTTTCTGCAGTCTGATTTCATCCCCACCATTTTATGAAGCATGCCCTTTCTGGGATCATCATTGACCTCTTAACTTTTTTTTTTTTTTTTTTTTCTGGAGACCAAGTCTCACTCAGTTGCCCAGGCTGAAGTGCAGTGGCGCCATCCTGGCTCACTGCAACCTCCGCCTCCCGGGTTCAAGCAATTCTCCTGCCTCCCAAGTAACTTGCATTACAGGGGCACGCCACCACACCCCGCTAATTTTGTATATCTAGTAGAGATGGGGTTTCACCATGTTAGCTAGTCTGGTCTCGAACTCCTGACCTCTGGTGATCCACCTGCCTCGGCTTCCCAAAGTTCTGGGATTACAGGCATGAGCCACTGCGCCCGGCCATCCTCTTAACTTCTAAGACCAGTTATATCTCTGTTCAGTCCTTATAATACTTAGTATCTTCCTGCATATTTGCCATCACTGATCAGCCCCTCATTGAATTCATTTTTCTTGATTTCTGCAGCACCTGTCTTTCTTGGTTCTTCTACCTGTCTAACCACTTCACCCTTTTGTCTGGTTCTAGAGGCCAGACCTATGCCATAAGGACATCCTCAGTTGAAGGTGTTTGAGCCTGTCAAATTCACCATTACTGAAACCACACACACTGTCTCTTCCCACAAGTGCCCGCGTCCGCATCTCAAACCTACGACTTTCTTTCGTTTAGTTTCATGGCATCACATGTATTCAGTTTCCTAAGCTTAAAACCACAAGATCATCTTCAACTCTTAAACTTACTCCTTAATTCCAAACACTATGGACTGTAAGCCTAAAAACCCTCTTAAGTCCATTCTCTGCTCTCTCTTCGTTTTGTTTTGTTTTTCGGTAGACAGGGTCTGTTGCCCAGAGTATGAGTGCGGTGGCGTGATCATAGCTCATTGCAGCCTTGGACTCCTAGGCTCATGCAGTCCTCCTGCCTCAGCCCTCCAGGTAGCTAAGATTACAGGTGCATGCCACCAGACCTGGCTTACTATTATTATTTTTTGTAGAGATGGGGTCTCACTGTGTTGCCCAGGCTAGTCTCAAACTCCTGGCTTCAAGCAGTCCTCTCACCTCAGCCTCCTGAAGCACTGGGATTACAGGCATGAGCGACTATGCCAAGCCCTGCGTTCTTATTCTTACTACATTAATTCAAGCTCTATTCCTTTGTTTAATTGTTGCAGTAATCTACCTGTTCTTCCTGTCTCTGATCCTTTGTATTCTTACAGTCCTCCTGACTACTATGATTAGTTCCTCTGTTAGGAATTATCAACTGGTTAAAAATATTTCATAGTCTCCACTTACCTTATGATTAAGTCCTGATACCTTAGCATCAGTTTTTAGGGACATCATCATCTGACATCAGATAAACCTTCAGCCTCAGCTTCTCCCCTGTTGCTGTAGTTCATCTTGTGCTTCAGCCAGACTAATTATAACTATTGTTTATGGGACACTTGTTACGTGGCAGCACCTTCCATCACCTCCTTCTTTGATGACTTCTCTAGGCCAACTTCAGTTCTTCCTTCTCCCTATTCCCATGTTTAGCATGCCTCTGTGGTGACACTTATCACCATGTATTATAATGCTGCCTTTGTTCCCAGAGTCTTGCTGTGTGGCCTCTGCCCTGCTCTCTGTGCACAATAGGCCCACAGTAAATGTTTGTTGAATACTTAACAGTCCTTATCAAATTGTACCTTACCATCGCTTTTGTGCATTAAACATCCTACCTTTTAAAATATTTTCTCATGTTACATTCTTCATTCTTATATCATTTTCTTACTGTCTTCCCAAACTTTTCTAGTGTCTATTTCTCCATTGTCAAGTGTGGTGATTAAAATTGGACATGATATTCAAATTAGGATCTCTGAAAATTGCAGAGTAGAAAATGTCTTCTGGCCCTTACAAGCTATGTTTCTTTTCTTTTCTGTTTTTGTTTGTTTGTTTGTTTCTTTGTTTGTTTTTGAGACAGAGTCTCTCTCTGTTGCCCAGGCTGGAGTGCAGTGGCGCGATCTCGGCTCACTGCAATCTCCGCCTCCCAGGTTCAAGCAATTCTTCTGCCTCAGCCTCCCAAGTAGCTGGGATTACAGGCACTCGCCACCCCGCCCAGCTGATTTTTGTGTTTTTAGTAGAGACAGGGTTTCACCATGTTGACCAGGTTGGTCTTGAACTCCTGACCTCAGGCGATCTGCCCACCTCAGCCTCCCAAAGTGCTGGGATTACAGGCGTGAGCCACCACACCTGGCCTACTATGTTTCTTTTAACATAGTATAATGTGTTTGCATTTGGCCAGTATTTCTCCATCTTCATTTTTATTTTAATATTTTTTCACTTAAGTTTAGCATCTTGACTTTTCATTGGGTTTTGTTTCTAAGGGACAGATATTTTTAAATTGTCACAGTAATTAGTCATTTTTTATCTGTTTTTCCAGAATATCAATAACTTTCCTTGTTTAGCATTATCTTCACATCTGAGCACGTGATCGGTTCCTTCCATTAGATAGATCTTCATGAAATCCAAGGCCATTAATGACTGCCCTTTGGGTGTCACTTTCAAGCTACTAGTATTTTAACAACCCCATACTTTCCCGGTTTGTAATTGAGAACATAATGTAAGACAGAATAAAATAACTCATTGAAAGTGGGGGAAATCCGTGTGGTAACTGAATCAATCTCTCTCTATACACACGCATACATACCTGACTGCACATTATTCAACTTGTGCCACTTACTCTACTGTGTGCTTGGCACTATGCTATCATTTTCCTCTTATCTGTTACAAAAATAACTAAATGGATCTGACATTATTTGTTCAGTAGAAAACTATAGCAATTGTTTCATGATATTTAACATTCTCACAAGCAGTTAGATCATTCAGTATAGCATTTTTCTAGGTGTTGATGTTAAACTGATGAGTTGCTAGCTTCCAGGGGTATTGTTTTTAGAGACAGAAACATTATCTATCCCCAAATTTCAGGAAATAGTCATCAAGAATCTGTTTACTGCCTGTGTATGTCTAGTAGTTACTATTATCCTTGACAATTTCATGGCATTGGGCAAAAATAAGCAATAAATAAGGTATATGCTTTCACTCAGGCTGGGAAAAAGTGCATGTTGACAGTTAAAATATGACAGGTGAGCAAGTGTTGGATTATAAGACGAGAACATTAACACTGTTATGGAATTTCAGAGAATGGAGGAACTAAAATAGGCTAAAGTTGTTGAAAATGACTTCATATAGGAAGTTGACTTTTTAAAAAGGAAGCTAGGTGCAGTGGCTCACACTTGTAATTGCAGCATTTTAGGAGGCTGAGGTGAGAGGATTGTATGAGCCCAGGAGTCCCAGACCAGACCAGCCTAGGCAACATAGCAAGACCCTGTCTCCTTACACACAAATATTTTTTTAATAAGCTGGCACACCCCCTGGGAGGTGGTCTCAGCTGCTTAGGAAGCTGAGACAGAAGGATTGCTTGAGCCCAGGGGGTCGGGGCTGCTGTGAGCCGTGATTGTGCCACTGCACTTCAACCTAGGTGACAGAGCAAGACCCTGTCTCAAAAAAAAAAGTTATTTTTAGAATAAAAAAGGATAAGATTTTGATACAGGCAGTTCTAGATGGAACACAACATACACAAAAGCAAAGCTGTTTTTGATACTTTACAATTTGTGTTAACTTGTCAGAAACCATGATTTAGTTCTTCCTTGTCTTATTCCTAGGGATGGTCCATACTTATGCAGCCTATGTGTAAATATCCCTGCAGTCCTTCCAATCATAAAACCTGAAATTAGCACTCAGGAAAATATCTGTAAAGACCAGTCTATGAACCAGTGAGCATGGGTAGACACATTACACTTTGCCCAGTAAAACATGTAAGATTGCCAGTGATCAGATTTTTAAAACTGCTAATATTTGACAAAATGTATATATTATACAATTTTAAGATAACCACTCTCTTCCCTTTTGGAATAATCCTTGCTTTCAAGTGTGCTGTGTGTGCATCTTATACTTTCTTTCCTAGTCTTCACCATACCCAAGAACTGCTCTATGAGAGCACCAAAGATTTTCTGCAACTAAGATCTGAAAACCAAAATAAAGAGAAGTCATGGATGCTTGAAAAAGATCATTTGATGTCAAAGATTAAGCAATATAGGGTGCAGTATAAGAAGAAAGAAGATAAAATTGGAAAAGTGTTGCCTGTCAGGCATGAGAGTCATCATGCCCAAAGTGAATATATTAAGGTAATGTCCTTATGTCTTAAAGAAGTTATTTATTTTTCTGGAAGAGTGGAAGGAATTCCAAATAACCTACAATTTGTAATATAAGATCCATTCACTCCAGGAAGCTCTTGTAGCAGCTACAAGAGCTTCCTCAAGAACTAGGTTTCAGGCTGGGCACGGTGGCTCACGCCTATAATCCCAGCACTTTGGGAGGCCCAGGTGGGTGGATCCCGAGGTCAAGAGATCGAGACCATCCTGGTCAACAAGGTGAAACCCCGTCTCTACTAAAAATACAAAAATTAGCTGGGCATGGTGGTGCGTGCCTGTAGTCCCAGCTACTCGGGAGGCTGAGGCAGGAGAATTGCTTCAACCCAGGAAGCAGAGGTTGCAGTGAGCCGAGATTGTGCCATTGCACTCCAGTCTGGGTAACAACAGCGTAACTCCGTCTCAAAAGAAAAAAAAGAACTAGGTTTCAAAGAACAGCTGATCATTACAGTGTTTGAGGATTTAAAATATTAGACTTGTTGATTCATTCATTCAACAAATATTTATTGCACTCCTGTTATGGATTAGGCTCCAGAGTTACAGTAATAAATAATCTAAACAAGGTCTGCCCTCATGGTGTTTATATTTTAATGGGTGAGGAAAAACCAGAAACATTAACAAATAATTAACAAAATTATAGATTAGGCCGGGCATCATGGCTCACACCTGTAATCCTAGAACTTTGGGAGGCTGAGGTGGGTGGGTCACCTGAGGTTAGGAGTTCAAGACCAGCCAGACCGACGTGGTGTGAAACCCCATCTCTACTGAAAATACAAAAATTAGCTAGGTGTGGTGGCAGATACCTGTAATCCTAGCTACTTGGAAGGCTGAGGCAGGAGAATCACTTGAACCCAGGAGGCAGAGTTTGTAGTGAGCCAAGATCATGCCGTTGCATTCTGTCTTGGGCGACAGAGTGAGACTGTATCTCAAAAAAAAAAAAAAGACTTTGGGAGGCCGAGGTAGGTGGATCATGAGGTCAGGAGTTTGAGACCAAGAGTTTGAGACCAGTCTGGCCAACATAGTGAAAACACATCTCTACTAAAAATATAAAAAATTAGTCAGGCATGGTAGTGGGCACCTGTAATCCCAACTGCTTGGGAGGCTGAGGCAGGAGAATCTCTTGAACCAGGGAGGCAGAGGTTGCAGTGAGCCAAGATCGCCCACCACACTCCAGCCTGGGTGACAGAGCAAGCCTCTGTTTAAAAAAAAAAAAAAGTGGTATTCAGGGAATAAAAGAATTACATGAAGACTATATGAAGTTGCTGGAAGTCAATTGTATTAATAGAAGGAACACACAGGGACACTTACATCTAGTGTTTTTGTTCAGACCTGAAAAATGGGACTAAGCTTGCCATACAGACCTTGAGGAAGAGCATTCCTGGCAGAGGGAAAAGCAAATTTATAGGCTTGGAGTATGTTCAAGGAAATGGAAGGCTGGTGTCATAGCTGTAGAGGAATAAGTAAGGAGGAAGTTGTATGCTCTTTAAGAAGGCAGGGTCAGCAGCAGCCCATTGTGGAGGGCCTTGTGCAACATGGTACGAAGTGTGAATTTAGCTCTCAGAAGTGTTATGTCCTTGAAGGATTGTGTGAAAGAAGTAACATGGGCCAGGTGTGGTGGCTCCCGCCTGTAATCCCAACACTTTGGGGGCCGAGGTGGGCGGATCACAAGGTCAGGAGTTCAAGACCAGCCTGGCCAACATAGCGAAATCCCGTCTCTACTAAAAATACAAAAATTAGCTGGGCATGGTGACGCACACCTGTAGTCCCAGCTACTCAGGAGACTGAGGCAGGAGAATGGCTTGAACCTGGGAGGCAGGGATTGTGGTGAGCCATGATAGCACCACTGCACTCTAGCCTTGGCAACAGAATGAGACTCCATCTCAAAAAAAAAAAGTAACATGATCTGATTTGGGTTTTTAAAAGATCATTTTAACTGTTCAATGGAGCACGTATAATAAGTGTTGTTCATATTTCTTCCTTTTTAAAGAAGAACTTTAGAAATGTAGCCCAAAACATGTACTGTAATGTCTTACTTGGGACAGCTTCTGAGCTCCATTGTCTGACTCTTCCCAGAGCCAAAAATATTTGTTTGAATTTCTATTGCATACATTTTAGAATAAGGGCTTAAGAGACTAGTCTAGAAGTAGGAAATTTTCAGATGTTTCTCAAAGCTCTTGTCGTCTGGTTCCTTAACTCATTTTGTACCTTTGGAAATCTCTTGTTTTCTTTCTTTCTTTATCTAAGTGCTATTTGAATTACCTAAACTGTAGAACTGATTATTAATGGTTTTTGTCCCTTTGACTTGCAGTCCCTAAAAGATAAGTTAGTACAAGAGAAAAAACTGTCCAATATGTACCAGGAGCAGTGCATTTCCTTAGAAGAAGAACTTGCCCGAATTCGTGAGGAAGAGGGAATGAGGAGTGAGATCTTCAAGGTACAGAATTGTCTGCCAGTTATAATGGAGTAGGAAGTGGGAAAACTCTTCCGTCACCTTCATACGTGCCTTCCCATTCCCCGTATTTAGGATCGCGCTAACAAGATGGGGAAGCGTTTACAGATAATGACAAAACGCTATGAAGCATTGGAGCAGCGACGTATCTTGGAAGTAGAAGGCTTTAAGACAGATACTAAGGTTCTCCGACAGAAACTGAAAGACTTGGAGCAAATGTTGTATAAGGTAATTGCAGATGCTGAATTGCCACAAGGGAGAAAAGAGGTGGAAGTGAGGGAACACTGGGTCACGATGGTTCCTTCAAAGAAGGACGCACTGTTTCCCTGCTAGTAGACACTAACAGATCACCATCTTTAAGCCTCCCTGAAAATTGGTTCAACAAGTACATGCTAGAGAGAATATACAAATACCCTGAAATCATTAAATGACTGCATCGTGAATACTTCCAAGTAAGCTAAACTTAACAGAAATTGTCATCCCTCCTAATTCAAGAAGTAGATTAAAGAATTATGTCTGTTTTACAGTTGGGGAAAGTGAGTAATTGAGTGATAGAGTAATTTTTTCCAGCAGACACAGCTTTTTAGAATACAAGTTGCCTCAATGGCATTCTTAATGAGATTTAGCCAGTTAGCTTATGTTCCAAGCAAGGTTAGTTACAGAAAAAGGAGATGCCTGCTTTGATTCTTTGACAAATTTACCAGTGGTATTGCTTATTCTGGTCTCTTACTCCTCCGCCATTGGTCATTGATCTCTATTTCAAGGCTCCTTTATTGTATGGGAAGGAGTTTCATGAGATTTCTGCCTTAATTCTACATTTTCCCTCTTTAGTTAGCCACTGAACAAACTAAGGATGGAATTTATCTTATGTACTCAAAATCTCATAAACAGGAGTCAGCATAGCTGTTTTTTTGACTGATATCTCTGCCCATTTCTTCTTCTTCTCCTCCTCCTCCTCCTCCTCCACCTCCTCCTCCTCCTCCCTAGGTAACAGTTAATGCCCTGGCAAATCAGGATCTCGCCATTCTGTGTGAAGTCCGTGACAGCAATAGACGGGCACATAAGATACAAGGAGAACTGAAGAATCTTAAGTCCAAAGTGTTTGGTCTGGAAAATGAACTTAGAGTCTGTTGATGTCTACTTTTGGAAATGGCCCCCATTTGGAAGAGGTGTGCTTCTTAAAACCTCAGGACAAGGTCATCTGCTGCCAGACAATGTAGACCTGAGTTGACTAGAGTGGTGGCATTATTCTTCATTATTATGAAGACAGGGTGAAGAATCAAGGACCACTAGGAAAGCTTTTCTTCATGCTCAGCTTGCTTTATCATTTTTGCTGTCATTTTACATTTGTGCGGAGTGGGGGCCTCGTCCCAAACGACTGAGAAGCTTTCATTATTTATCCCGTCTGTATTGACAGGTTTTGGGTGTTTTTAGAAGGCAGTGATGACGAAAGCGTAGGAAGAAGGTATTTTGCAATGAGCTTGACTGAGTGTCTGTGGGAAGAACACTCTCCCTAAAGAGAGCGAAGCACTCACGGAGGCTGCGTTTCTCCTGAGCTCAGGAAGAAGTCAGCACATCGCAACTTGTCACATTGGAGTAGGCGCTCATTCTATTTCACCTTCCGTCACGCACAGAACCTCAATCACATTTTTGGGCAATTTCATGATGTTTCACCAGAGGGCGCTAGAGACTCTACTCAAACAAAATGTCCATCTGGATAAACAAAGGAGACACTTTGTCAAGGGTGAATGAAACTGAAATGATCCTTATATGGAAAGTTTGATACTTTATCACTAACATGGCTTTTTAAAAATGGTGTCTCTATTTTAAATAAACTATTTTAAATAAAATATTTCATTTCAAAGATTCTATTTGAATTTTCTGTAACTTCTTCTCAATGCTATGTTTATGCTTTGTTAATGACTCCCGCAGCTCAGTCTACTCTCTCGTTCTATGGCCTCTGCTGTACAAGTTTGGTTTTTGTTTTTTGTTTGTTTGTTTTGAGATAGAGTTTCGCTCTTGTTGCCCAGGCTGGAGTGCAGTGGTGTAATCTTGGCTCACTACAAACTCTGCCTCCCAGGTCAAGTGATTCTCCTGCCTCAGTCTCCCAAGTACCTGGAATTACAGGCACTCACCACTACGCCCACCTAATTTGTGTGTGTGTGTGTGTGTGTTTTGTTTTAAGTAAAGACAGACTTTCACCATTTTGGCCAGGCTGGTCTTGTACACCTGACCTCAGGTGATCCACCTGCCTTGGCCTCCTCTCTAATTCCAAAAATTAGAGAATTTGGGAGTAAGAAAGAACTTTAAATAATTTTCTTCTTTTTTTATGTTTTATGTTTTATTTTTTATAGAGATGGGGTTTCACCATGTTGGCCAGGCTGGGCTTGAACTCCTGACCTTGTGATCCACCCACCTCAGCCTCCCAAAGTGCTGAGATTACAGGCATAAGCCACCATGCCTGGCCGAACCTTAAATATTATATACTCCAACTTACTTAAAAATGACTGAGACATACTGCCAGTGACCTCAGCAATCCATTGATGTTTCTGACATCCTGGTCTCAATTCTAATGACATTCATCTTTATATTAACCACCCACTGGTGTGGCCACTCTTTAAATCTTACGATCAGTTAAAACTATCACCAAGAAGCAGCATAAAATAGAGGAAAGGGCACAGGCTTTGGAGAACCACAGGTCTAGATTGAGTCACACCTCGTAGTAAAATTCTCCAGGCTCTAGTCTCTGTCTGTAAAAGAAACAAAAAGCTACCTGTTTCAGCAGGGAGATTGTGAGGATTAAGAAAGAAAACCTAGTATCCGGAGTATATAAAGAGCTTTTACAACTCAATTTAAAACATACACCCAATTTTAAAATGGGCCAGGGATCTGCATTGGCATTTCTCCAAAAAAGATACACAGATGACCAGTTAGTACATGGAGAGATGCTCAACATTAAGGAAATGGAAACTAATGCTCGCTAGGATGGCTCTAACCAAAAAGTCCGTACCAAGGGTGGATAAGGATGTGGAGAAACTAGAGGCCTCATAGATTGCTGGTGAGAAGGTAAAATGGTGCTTCCCCTTTGAAAAACAGTCTGGCACTTCCTCAAAAAGTTAAGCATAGAGTTACCATAAGACCCAGCAATTCCACTCCTTAAGTATATACCCAAGATAAATAAAAAATAACACCCACACAAAATCTTGTGCATAGATGTTCATAGCAGTATTATTAATAATAGGCCAAAAGCGGAAACCATCCAAATCTCTATAAGCTGGTGAATGGATAAACAATGTGGTATATGCATATAACGGAATATTATCAGCCATGGGAAGGAATGATGTAGTGATACATGCTATTACATGGGGGAACCTTGCAACATTCTGCTAAGAAGGCAGAAATTGAAGGCCACATATTGTGTGATTCCCATACACATGAAACATCCAGAATAGGCAAATCCATGTGGAAAGTAGATTAGTGGTTGCCAAGGGCTGAGAAGAGGGGGCGATAAGGAGTGACTGCTAATGGGTTCGTGGTTTCTTTTTAAAGTGTTGAAAATATTCTAGAATTAGTGGTGATTGCTGTCAAACTGTGAAGATACTTTAAAAACCACTGAATTGAATGCTTTACAAGGCTGAATTTTGTGGTATGTGGGTTATATATCAATTTTTTTTTTTAGATGTGGTCTCACTGTCATCCAGGCTGGAGTCCAGTGGCTCAGCGTTGGCTCACTGCAGCCTCAACCTCAGCTCCCTTAGTAGCTGGGACTGCAGGCACATGCCACCATGCTCAGCTAACCTTTGTGTTTTTTTGTTAAGGGGATTTGCTATGTTGCCCAACCTGGTCTTGAACTCCTGGACTCAAGCAATCCTGCCCTGGCCTCCCAAAGTGCTGAGATTATAGGCATGAGCCCCCACACCCAGCCTATGTCAATTTAAAAACAAAGCAAAACAAAACAACCTCCATGAAATGGCTTAGTCTGGTGCCTATATATAGTAGGCATTCAGTTACAATTAACTGTTACCTATATTTTGGCTTCAATTGACTTCTCAATTGCTCACTACTGCTAATTGGATCTCGTGATATATTTAATGCAATTCATTTCTTCATTCAGTAATTTATTTCTTAAGTGCTATTTATTTTGTTTTGTTTTTCAAGAAACAGTGTCTTGCTCTGTTGCCCAGGCTGGAGGGCAGTGGTACAATCAAAACCTGCTGCCATTTTGAACTCCTGGGCTCAAGCAATCCTCCCACTTCAGCTTCCCAAGTAGCTGGGACTACAGGTGCATGCCACTACATCCAGCTAATTAAAAAAAAGATTGTACAGGTAGAGTCTCACTATGTTCCCACGCTGGTCTCGAGCTCCTAGCCTCAAGCCGTCCTCCTGCCTCATCCTCCCAAAATGCTGGGATTACAAGCATCCCACTGCACCTGGCCCCTTAAGTGCTTTTTATGTTCCAGAAATTATGCTAGATCCTAAATTTACAGAGAACACTATAACACTTGTCCTCCAAAGGTTGGTGGGGAAGATAAACATAGAAAAAACTCAGTAATGAAGTGCAGTGCTATCGGTGCTCTCTATAAGAAAGCAACAGAGAAGGCGACTCACAGGAGTTGCCTGTGAACTGAACTTCAAAAGTGAATTTGGAGACAGACAAGAAGCTGGACCTTGTAGGCAGAGGGACAACATGTATGAAGGCATTGAAGAACAGAATGTTTGGGGAAATGCAAGTGCAGGAGACAGAGCTATGTAATATAAGGCATAAGAAATGGCATGAAATTTCATTTAATACAATTATGCAGACCTGTTAAATATTCAAAGATGCTTTGAATCAATTGAAAATGTTCGGGTTTACTTAAAACTAGAGAAAAACAACTTAATAAAAATCAAATATTTTGTGATATAAAGTCATGCATGAAAAATAATTTGAAATACAAACTCATTTCTTAAAAATTAGGGGCAAGGGGGTCAGGGTGCAGTGGCTCACGTCAGTAATTTAGTAATCTCAACACTTTGGGAGGCCGAGGCTTGCTAGAGCCCAGGAGGTCCATGCCTGTCTGGGCAACATGGCAAAAACCTATCTACAAAAACTACAAAAGTTAGCTGGGTGTGGTGGTGTACATCTGTAATCCCAGCTACGTGGGAGGCTGAGGCAGGAGGATCACTTGAACCTGGGGGGTTGAGGCTGTAGTGAGCCATGTTTGCACCTCTGCTATAAAATAAGACTCTGTCTCAAAGCAGGCGAGGGGGTAAAAGTATCATGAAATAATAAATATATGAAATGTTTATTTCCTGGTAAATGTTTGTATGTCAGATCAAGCTAAGGCACAATCACTTAATTCTAGGATTTATTGCATTATCTGCAGGAACAAATCAAAGGATAGTGCAAAAGATCCTTGAAAAGTGCCATCATTATCATTTGCTCTGCATTTTAAACTTTGTCTTTTAACCGTATATATGAGTAACCTGGTAATAAGTCACCTTTTTATCCATATAACTTTTTTTTAATTTATTTTTTAAAGACAGGGTTTCACCATGTTGGTCAGGCTGGTCTTGAACTCCCAACCTCAGGTGATCCACCCGCCTTGGCCTCCAAAGTGCTTGGATTACAGGCGTGAGCCACCATGCCCGGCTTATCCATATAACTTACGTGATTTTTCACAACATAAAATAGCCTCTGGCTATGTTATTTTTGGTCCAGTCTTATGATTCTCACTGCCTCTCCACCCACACCACGTTAGCTGGGCTACTAAGACTGTAATATTTGCAACATAGCAGATTGCACTATCATCACTCACTGTATCTAGGAACAGAAGGAAAAAGATGGCGCTGTCCTCATCCAGAAGAGAAATTCAGGGTCTAAGCTAAAGGGAGACATTGAGAAGAAAGAGAAAGGGACAGATTTGCAGATCATTTAGGAGTAGAATGGTCATCCTATCTTTGTGATGGATGAGATGTGAGTTAGGGAAGAGTTGAGGAGGTGGGAAGATCACTTGAGCCCAGGAGTTTGAGTGTGAAACCAACCTGGGTAACAGAGTGAGACCTTGTCTCAACAACAACAAAATTAGACAGGCATAGTGTCTCGCGCCTGTAGTCCTAGCTACTCAGGAGACCAAGGAGGGAAGACTGCTTGAGTCCAGGACTTTGAGGTTGCAGTGAGTTAGGATCGTGCCACTGTACATCAGCCTGGGCAACAGAGTGAGACTGTATCTCAAAGGGGAAAAGAGGGATACTTTTCTAACTTCCAAGTTTCTGGCTTGAAGTGCCATGTGTCCAGTGACACCATTAAGTGAGCTTCGATGTTTAGGAGAAGCAGCCTGTTTCTCGTAAATTTGGGAATCGAGATCTGGAAGATAAGTTAGTATCAAAGATTTGGAATTCTAACATACAGAAGGTAATCGGATGTGGATGAGATCCGAGGTGAAAAGCAGACAGAATAAGAAGAGAAGAGAGTCAAAGAGGAGAACCCTTAAGAGTAAGAGGAGCGGTAGCCAGTGAGAAAGGGCTGGTCTGAATAACAGGACCATAGTGTTCTGGAAACTCGGGGACTGAGAACTTCAAGTCGATGGTTGGGAGCATTGTCAAACGCTCTAGAAGAATCATGTAAATTAGAATTGAGGTTTGGGATTTAGCAGCAGGTGAATTTAGAGCAATTTCACTGAAGTAGAGATGAAAGTTGGCTTACATTAGGTTGAGGGATGAGGCCAGAAGGAAAATGGGAAATAGCTTCAGAGTTGATAAAGCCAAAAAAGAAGAGTTTTGATAATTTTAGGCTGGGGAAGACTTAATTGTATTTGCAGGCTAAAAGGGAAAAGCCAAAAGAGTGAGAGGGGTTGCTAAGTAAGAGGCTGGGGGAGCGCTTGTAGTGATGGGTGCAGTAAGAGCATATGAGTTAGCATAAAAACTCTAAGGGTAGCTACCCTGTTTTCAGAGAGGAAATAAAGTCAAGTCCTCCACTGAAAGTGCGATAGGGCGTTGATGTGACAGGGAGCTTGAGAAGAGCGAACGCCGGAAAGATTGAAGGGAGCTGGCAGGGGACGAATGATAGAGTTGTCAGGAGTAGGTCTTGATGAAGGATTTATTGAGTTGAACTGCCTGCCAGGGAAAAAGTGTCTAGGATCGCAGCAAGTCACAGTTTGCTTCATCTGCCCTTCTAACTCCCTAAGTAGGTAAGGGCACAGAGCCACACAGAGCTAGAATAGGCAGAGCAGCAGGAAAAAAGGCAGGTGAAGAGATAGAGCTGGAAGGAGGGTTTGGCTGCGAAGTGAAGGGAGGCCCTGCAAAGAAAACGTTTTGGAAGGGCGTTTTAAATCTCTCCACATGAAAACATTGCTTTATGAGCTTAAGCTGTGAGATAGTCCACTCCTGGACTGGTTGGAAGCTTATTTTCAAGTTAGCCATACAAAAAGCAACTGTGAACACAACCTAGACTTCTAGAGATTAATCACGTCATTGCCTCACATTTAAGATGACATCACAGCGAACCCGTGTTATTGTGTTTAGGAAATCCCTCATTTTGGAGATGATGCCCTTCTTGGGGAAACTGCTAGGTGAGAATATTCACATCCTAAGTGAATGCAGGCACCTATGTAGATGCCTGTGGAGTCAGCTTGTCACTGAGAAACCCACCATCCTTGCCAGAACAGCCTTCTGGGAACTCGAACTCCAAGTAGCAGCTATGATTTTTTATGTTTGCAGATCTCGGCTCTCTCTTTGCCTCTTCAGCTGCCTGGCCTCTTTTTTTTCAGGCTGAGCCAGCCGCTCCATTTTTTAAAAAATTAGGGCTGGGCACAGTGGCTCTTGTCTGTAATCCCAGCACTTTGAGAGGTCAAGACGGAAGGATCACTTGAGGCCAGGAGTTTGAGACCAGCCTAGGGACATAGTGGGACTCCACCTCTACAAAAAATAGAAAAAACTATCTGGGTATTGTGGTGCATGCCTACGGCCCTAGCTACTTGGGAGGCTGAGGCAGGGGGATCGCTTGAGCCCAGGAGGTTGAAGCTGCAGTGAGCTATGATCAGGCCACTGCACTCCAGCCGGGGCTGCAGAGTGAAGCCCCGTATCTGAAAAAAAAAAAAAAAATTAATTAATTAAATAACTTGTGTTGACACATGAACAGAATAGACTCATATATATATAAATCATTATAATAGATACATCTTGAGTTGTTCTGCTAAACATATTTTTTTCAGTTTGGACAAATATTTACTTTCTTCTCCTTGATGATTCAGCTCATCTTTCTATTTTTTTTAGATAATTGTAGATTCACATGCAGTTCTAAGAAATAGTACAGGCATCTTCTGCACATTTTGCCCAGTTTACCCCCAATCAGTGACTCACTCCTTTTTCACTAGTGTGCAGCTAGTGAGTCCTGGTAATTCTAGACTGGACCACAATGTTTGTGATTAGCCTTGCGTTGCCTTGTGACATTTTCCTTCCCTTTGGCCCACAGTGGTCACATCCTCAGAGTTTAACAACAGCAGTGCTGACTTTAAATGAACGATTTCAATATTGCTTTCGTTGACTCTTCCAGAGTCTCTTAATTGGCAACCTTGCCTTGGCATTTGGGAAGGATAATTAATATGAAATAGAGGGATCCAAATTAGGAATAAGCCTAAGTAGTATTGTCATGCACATTTTGTAAGGTTTCATTTGGCCCAAAGCTCAGTAATCAGTGCAGATTGAACCAGTGTGCCTGAGGTTTTTTTACTTAAATTAGAGAGGTGGAGAAATAACATTCCTCATGCTATCCTCATCTCTCATGTCACTCCCTAGGCTAGGCCAGCACCTGATAAACTTCTGTGGAAAACAGCTGTGTTCTCTGCGTGCAGACAGGTCCTCTTGCTTGTTTCATGTCAAAGCAATGAACTCCTTCCCCCAAAAAATGACCTTAGGAAACCCTTCTTTCTTTACGTGTTCTCTGCTCATTTCCTGAAGCCGGACTCTTTTGTCCTCATCTTTGAAATTCAATATTTCTTCCCCTGCATTTTTTTTGAGACGGAGTTTCACTCTTGTTGCCCAGGCTGGAGTGCAAAGGCACAATCTCGGCTCACCGCAACCTCCGCCTCCCAGGTTCAAGCAATTCTCCTGCCTCAGCCTCCTGAGTAGCTGGGATTCCAGGCGCCTGCCACCACACCTGGCTCATTTTGTATTTTTAGTAGAGATGTGGTTTCTCCGTGTTGGTCAGGCTGGTCTCAAACTCTCAACCTCAGGTGATCTACTTGCTTGGGCCTCCCAAAGTGCTGGAATTACAGGCATGAGCCACCACACCTGGCCTCCACTTTTATTTCTTTATTGATTTTAAAACTTTACATAGAGATGGAGTCCCACTGTATTGACCAGGCTGGTCTCAAATTCTTGGCCTCGAGTGATTTTCCTGCCTCAACCTCCCAAAGAGCTTGGATTATAGGCATGAGCCATGGTACCAGGCTGGATTCTATATTTCACCTTGAGTCAGTTGGACTCACCTCTCTCCTATCTGGGTGCTTCCCACCCAGTCTCATGCCCTTGCCTCCTGAGTGTTGATCATGAGCCGGCTGCCTGCCCATCCATGCACTGACACTGCCTCTGGCTCTCCCTGCTTCCTAGGTCTTTGTCCTAGTCTGACTTCTGTGCCTGCTGCACTTGCCTGCTCCTGGCCTCTGATTTCGCTTCTGCTTGTCCCACCAGTTTTGGTGTTTCCAGGAGTTCGACTCGGGGCTCTTTTCACAAGGCACCCATATTCTCTCCTGAGGTGTTGGCATTCCTCTCCATGATGCTACCTGTGACTCTCCTCTACAGTGAGAATGCTGTGGGGTTTCCTTTCCTATAGGTCTCTAAAGGCTGGAGAAATCTCCCTTGAGAATAGTGTGGCATTTAAAGGAAAACATTCCTGAAAGCAATATACTCATCTTAGAAAGCTGACATAACACTGGGATCTGAAAATGTAGAGCAAAGGACATCTGACCTAGATTACAAAAACAATTCAGAGACTAATGTGAAGTCTCTCACTTTCTACATTCTCTGAAGGAAAACTCAGAGTGTGAAACACTCCTGTGAACACCTGGATAACACCTGGAATGCCACAATGCCAGGCTTTACCAGGCACATCTCCCACTGGCCTGCTCTGGCAGCCCTCTTTTTAGGGTAAGACGCCTGTCTGAAGAGCAGAATCCTCATCAAGGGAGAAGAATCTTTGTTATGTATTTAATTTTTGATATAGGGTCTCGCCCCGTCACCCAGACTGGAGTGCCGTGCAAATCACTGCTCACCACAGACTCTACCTTCTGGGGTCAAGTAACCAGCCCACCTCAGCCTCCCAAAGTGTTGGGATTACAGGCATGAACTCAATGCCCTGGAGCTTCTAAAAGATTCTTCTGCCTTGGCAGGGTGCAGTGGCTCATGTCTGTAACCCTAGCACTTTGGGAGGCTGAAGTGGGAAAACTGCTTGAGCCCAGGAGTTTGACACCAGCCTGGGCAACATAGCAAGACCCCCATATCTACAAAAAATTAAAGTTAAAAAAAATGTAACCAAGGACCAGGCACAGTGGCTCACATCTGTAATTCCAGCATTTTGGGAGGCCAAGGCAGGCAAATCACTTGAGGCCAGGAGTTTGAGACCAACCTGGCCAACATGGCAAAATACCATTTCTACTAAAAATACAAAAATCAGCCAGGCGTGGTGACGTACACCTGTAGTCTCAGCTACTTGGGAGGCTGAGGCACGAGACTTGCTTGAACCCAGAAGGCAGAGGTTGCAGTGAGCCGAGATTGCACCACTGCACTCCAGCCTGGGAGACAGTGCAAGACCCCGTCTCAAAAAAAGAGGAAAAAAAAATTAGCCAGGCATAGTGGTACATGCTTGTAGTCCCAGCCACTCAGGAGGCTGAGGAGGGAAGAACACTTGAGCCTAGGAGGTTGAGGCTGGAGGGAGCCATATATTGTGCCACTGCACTCCAGCCTGCATGACAGAGAAAAAAAAAAAACCACAAAACAAAACAAATACACCTGTCTTGACCACCTCCACCACCCACACACCGTGTAGGTGGCAAACATATGAGAGGCTAGAAAAACAAAATGGAAAACTTCACCATATGACTATGTAGTTTCACCAACCGTCTTGTCCCAAATCACTAAACTGGGTTTGTTTTCTTTCTTTATAGCTTAGCCAGTGAGGATGCTCTGTTTCAACCAGTTCTTGCAAACCGACTTTATTTTATTTTATTTTTTTATTTACTGTATAGACGGGGTCTTGCTATGTTGCCCACGCTGGTCTGAAACCAGTGGGGTCAGCCTCCAAAAGTGCTGGAATTACAGGCGTGAGCCACCGCGCCTGGCCAGCAAACTGACTTTAAATCTGACTCCTTGGCTCGGAGTTTTTCCCTAGGAATGAGATGGGAACCTCCACCTCTGCCAAGGGGTTCGGAAGTTATTTTTGTCCTCACCCTAACCCGTTCCCAATCTTGGGCCAGCTCAGCTGTAATGGGTCTTGCCGCCTGCAGAGGGCGCTGAGGTAGAGGAGCAATGTTGCTCTTTAATTTTTCCCTCTCCAGGGCCAAGTTGAATTCCAGAGAGCCACATACAGTGGGGATTTTTGTTTTCTTTCTTCCATCCCCAGTCCGGGTGGCGGCAGAGCTCAAAGAGGAGTCTGTTCTGGGGAAAACACGGCGTCTGCCTCTCTCTTGAACCAGCCCTGATCAAATCCCAAGCAGCCGGTCCTTAGATAACACGGCTGAGAAACCTGAAACCAGCAGCTCTGCCTCTCAACAGCGCCCAGCATCACCGTCTGGAAACTGAGACGCGCTGCTGAGATGCCACAGTGATTGAGTGTTAAGTGGCAAGGCCGGGGTTCCCGCAGCAGAGTTCATAGGCCTGGACCTATGAACTTAGACAAAGAAGGTTTTCAGGAAGTCTGTCTGGGGCTTGGGCACTTGAGCTGTTTTGAGGCGCTCTGCACATGTACCCGGCTTTAGGACCATTGTTCCTCCCAAGCCAAGCCATGAGGTGGGTTAATACAGCCGTGCGCTCCACTTACCTGGGCTGCGGCGCTCCCCCGCCGTGGATCCAACCGTGTTTGAGGCAAGGGGAGAAGAACATCCACGCCTCTTTTCTGTGTTCTTAGGGGAAGCATCCTTAAGAGAGTGGTCTTTCACGTTGACAGAGCCTCGTATGAATGGGGAGTAAGGACATTCTCGATTACTACGGAGTATTTACTGAATGGCTTCTGGGCCAGAGCCTGTAAAAGGAGTACAGATTATCAAATGCAGAAAAGGTGTGGTCACTGAAAAGCCCTGTGAGGGGCTGGAGAAACTGTGAAGTCCGGAGTGAGGAGTGCATATGAGTTTCTTTCTTCAGGAGGAAAGAACTGTGGTAGGAAATCCAGCTTCACTGAGAGTCCTAGGGACCTATGCCTTGTTCTGAAAATGCTGACACACACATCTGTATGTGCTCAGACACACGTATGTGTGTTGCTCAAAGTTGTAGGGAGGGACCAAGCCTGTGGGATGTGTCCTTGGGAGAAGAGAAGGAAGCACTAAGACTTCACTCAGAGGGATGGCACTACCCTAGCACCTTGGTGAGCCACACAGCTTCCAAGCATTAAACATATGCCATGACTTGGGAGTGGGGAAGAAGCTACTCAGAGCTGTGGGTCATCATGCCTTACCTTCAGCTACAAATCTCCTCACTAGTACCTGTAGCAGAAGACTACAGAGTGCAGGCAGGAGTGTGCCTTTCTAGAGAAGGGTGAGAGAATGTCTTTCTAGTGGAGTTTGGTGGTCAGAGAGAGAGGAGGTAGAGCTTTGGGGAGGCTCGTGTCTCAGCACCAGCTAATGAGCAACCAAGAGCACTGTTCACACTATCTCCTTCTGGGTGTGTCAGCAACAAAGAAAACCTTAGTGGTAGGAAGGAATTGATATTGCTCAGTTGAAAAACCTGAAGAAGACAAAGATAATTTTTTTGACCTGGACAATTGTCTCTTGACTTGCTGGGGAATCCTTCTCCCTGAGGGAGGAAGGCAGAAAGAGACATCATAACAATTTGGAGGCATTCATAATGCAGATTGGAAGAGGAAGCAAGGCCCAGCCATAGATGCCAAACTTAGAACTTCAAAGCACATAGTTCTGGTTTGGGTCACCCCTCACGGTTTGCTGAGGATGATATTAACAAATCACTTGCTTGGGAGTGAGATGAAGTCAGAGGCTCTCAGTGTGTGAATTGCCTGGGATTTTTCCCAGCAAATAAGCTTTATTTTGACCCTCAGCATAACCTCTCTGCCCTCCTTTCATCTTTTCTTTGACTCCCCTCATCTGATTCCTTTGACTTTTTACCATGCAATCTTGAACATGTTCTTCTAAAGAGAGGCTTCTATAGCAATATTCATCTGTTTCCCAGGCTAGTTTGCAAAATTACTTAGGACCACAGATGGAGAAACTGAGGCTTGAGATTTTGCCAGAGCTCATGCCATTCTTTCCATTGACCAAACGGAAGAGCCCAACTGTTTGGAAAAGCAAGAGAAGTGGCCAATAAGAAGCATTCAGTGTGGGCTTCCATCCTCTTCTGGATTGGCCTCCATAGCAGCAAACCGTGCAGAAAGATTTGTAAAAGATGGACTCATGGAAGGAGGGCTAGGAAAAAGGGTCTCTTCTATAAAGAGCAGGGCAGGCAGCCTCAGTGAGGGTGGGAAGGGGGAAGTTGAGAAGAATGATCATGTGGCTGAGTGAGTTATGGATGTGCTGAAGGTGAGCTCAGAGTTTCCGGAGTGAATATACTTCTGCAGGGGAACTTCCAGGGGCGTAGCATGCGCAAAGGGAAAAAAGCCCTGGATCTGAAGTTAGAAAGCCTGAGTCTGAGCCCTAAGAGACTGGTCACGTACATTACATGACCTTGAGCGAGTTATTTAACATCTCTGAGCCTATTTCTTTATCTGCAAAATGGAATCAGTGAAACGAGTTTCCAGGATACGTGATTTGCATGAGTTGAAAGAGATGAAACAAATAAATGCTAGCCAGGATGGCCCTGGCACTTGGGGAGCAGGTATTCGTGCCTGTCTCCAGCACAGTTCCTTTTTTTTTTTTTTAAGGCGAGGTTTCACCGTGTTGGTCAGCCTGGTCTTAAACTCCCGACCTCAGGTGATCTGCCCACCTTGGCCTCCAAAGTGCTTGGATTACAGGCGTGAGCCACCATGCCTGGCCTCAGCACCGTTCTTTTATCTCTTAAAAATTGCCTCAAAGTAACGGAACACAGTCTGCCCAACACATACACAGGTATATATAGACGGGGATAAGATACATAGAGATAGAGATAGATAAAGTATGAATATGGATGCAGAGATGGAAGATCAGGCTGGAGAAGGAGGAAGTCTCTGGGTACAATGGAAAGAGGACCAGCAGGCTAAACATCTGGTTCCGGTTCTGATTCTATCATGTATTGGTCATGTGAAGAACTGAGGCTTGCAAAGCTTATCTGTAAATAGCAAAGGCTACCTCCCCATCTGTTCTCATATGGTTGTGAGAAATAAAACACATGTAATATAGATGTAAAAATGCTCTGTAAGCTCAGAGGTGCTGCCTGATAATGTAGGTATCAGGTTTTAGGAAAAAGGATGGGTGGCACAGGGGGCACTGGAGTTACTGAGTGTATTTCTACATCCCTATAGAGTAGAATCAGACTTGCTCTGCATACATGCCACCATACATATAGTTCACTAAACACCCTTCCCTTCTGAATTCTCCACAAATCAGAATTTTCTGATCCCTATGCTAATCTTGACACATTTTAGAAAACTTTAGTCAACCTCTCTTACAGCCTCTGTAATTTGGGAGAACCTTTATGGTTTGACCTGCCCTCCCTCTCTGATATTCTTGCCAAGCAAAGACCAGGCCCTTCTACCATTATTGCAGGTGTATGATGGACATTATTTTTCCTTTTGGGTGCAATTTTTACAGTGTGACCCTGGGCCATTCTGGGTCAGGTGCTGCAGCTGAAATGGGAGGGTGAAAGGACAGTGAAAACCATAAAAAGAACTGGTGAGTATCCGGGTAAATTCACACAATGGACATTGGTGACAATATATTATTCTACTAAAATTTGCCACTATGATGCCTCAATCCATATACTTAGTTCTGGAGCTCAGCTAATTGGGAAATTCAGGCCTCAAAATTCAGATCTTCCCCTGTTGTAACATCACTAGGAGTCAAAAACGGATGTGGAGCAAGCAGGGTCTGAATGTGAGGGATATCTCAGTTCCAAGGGATCACCCACAGCAGAGAAGGGAACAGAAGAGGGAGAGAGGAGAGCCACATTAATTTCCTGGCCTCTTTTCTCTTCGACAACTGGGATCCTCTCACCGTAAGCCAGAAAAGTTACAATCTACTCAAGTTCTAAAAACAAAATAGAAATAAGAGGAGGACAAAAAATCAAGAGGTACAAGGTGATCTCCTTCCTCTTCTAAATTCCTCTGGAATTCATGTTTGGACCAGAAATTTGGCCTTTAAAGTGTCAGATTTCTTTTCCTGTCGACTATCTTTTTTCCTCAACTAAACAGCACGCTCCCTGTTTTAAATCTCTCCCAGTTCCTACATAATAGATGCTTCAAGCATTTGGTTGACTGAAGTGAATGCATGAGTTTTCTCAGTCTGAGGAGAGAACTGTGGCAAGGCTGCCACCTGTTTCCATGACAAAGTGCTAAAATGACTCAGCCTAACACCCAGTTGGGTTGCCCTCAATGAGAGAGGGACTCTATTTACAGGGGCCCTGGTCACTTCCCACATGACTCAGCTGAGCTTGCACAGGCTGTGCACATGCTGGCTGCTCCTATCTTGGACTTGTGGAAACAAAGAAGAACATGAGAAGTGCAGGAATCTGTGGCTTTGGAACTTCAGAGACCTTTTCCAGGGCCTGCAATTAGAGAATTGTCCTTTGGATCCACCCTTTGCTCAAGAACTACAGTGAAAGTTCTGGGAGATGTTTGCTCAAAGTGCTACCCTCATCCTCAAACCTTCCTAAGTGCTAAATGGACGTTGTGCCACCCACTGGAAATACAGCTCCCATTTTTGAAGCCTTACAGTGAGGTTAGGAAAACAAGACTCACACACTCCAAGTGAGTTCCAACATATCAGATGGTGAGACAGATGGCAAGTTCTACTAAAGCTCCAAGAAAGCAGGAGTTGCTTAGGACTTGGCTGGCCCAAGAAAGCTTTATAGAATCTGAAATGGACCTTGGAGAAAGGGTACAAGTTGACCAACTAGAAAAGAGAATGTGTTGGAGAGCAGTGAATGAACTCATTTTAGCTGGAGCAGGTTTCACGTGGTCACCTAAAGTTGGAGAAGGTTCTGGAAGGCCTTGAATTCTGGGTTTACACTGTGCATCTTAATCAATAAGCATTGGAAGCCATTAAATATTTTTGAGCAGGTGTGTAGGTACATATGAGGTTTTTGTTTGTTTGTTTGTTTGTTTGTTTGTTTTGAGACAAGGTCTCACTCTGTCACCCAGCCTGGAGTGCAGTGACATGATCATGGCTCACTACAGCCTCACACTCCTCCTGCCTCAGCCTCCTGATAGGACGACAGGTGCATGTCACCATGCCTGGCTTTTTATGAAGGCCATCTGGTGGCAGTGGAGAGGATGAGATGGGAAGCTTGGAGTTGGGAGGCTGATTAGGAAAAGTCCTGCAGAGATGTACAGTGTCCAACTGCGGTGAGAACAGAGAAAAGGGAAACGTAACTCTCAATTCTGTGAGAACTTGTCTTGGAACAGTACTTGTGTGATATTAATTTGCTTGAAAAATGTCCAGGAACACTTTGACCCCTTCACTTTTCCCATAGTCTCCTGACCATTTTTCCCAGAAGAGAGAACGGTGGAAAAGAAAACTGCAATGTAACCTGCTGAATGACCTTGGGCAGTTCACTCTGCCCTTGATACTTTAATTATCTAATTTAAATCAGATAAGAATGCTTTACCTGCCTCAAGGCAGAGGAGCGGAATATTGTGGGTTTTTTGTTTTGTTTTGTTTTGTTTTGTTTTGTTTTGTTTTTGAGATGGGGTCTCACTCTGTTGCCCATGCTGGAGTGCAGTGCCGCAATCACGGCTCATTGCAGCCTTGACCTCCTGGGATCAAGGGATCCTCCCGCCTCAGCCTCCCAAAGTGCTGGGACTGTAGACGTGAGCCACCGTGCCTGGCTTATCTTGGTGATCTTTTCAACTCTAAGAGTGAGCTCCTTTCTTTTCTTTTTAAAATTCATTTTTTGAACCCCCCCAAACAGATACTCTCTTCAAACAGCCATTCCTGACCAGTCTGGGAAACCTGCTTGCTGGGGGTCACCGTGGGTGCCTCTCGGAGATGTGGTTCAGGCTGGGGAGAAAGGTCTTCAAATCTCCGGTGGACGACGAAGCTACGTCGGAGTTAAGTGTCCAGTGATATCTCCCGACGAATATCACGTCTACTCTGGGTAGGGTCATTGCTGTAGGCGACCAAAGGCTCTGAGGCTGAAGCCTTGGGCACCCCCATACCAGCCTCTACTTCGCTTCTGCTTAGAGCCACACCGTCAGGCGCCTGGGCGGTGACTCGGTTTCCCTCGGTCGCCCAGAGTCAGGATCATCACTCACCCGCTCGTCACCCCACCCGTGCCCGGTCGGCAAAGGCACCAGGTCTCTGGCCCCACCTCTCGCTCCGCTAGGGAAGCCAGAACAGCCTCTTCTTGTCCCCGGCTTCTCGGGGGCGGAGCCCACCTGTGCTGGGGCGGGGCCGAGGCCGGGCCAGGTGCGGCGAACCGGAGCGGCCCGAGCCGGGAGCCCAGTCGGGGAAGCCTACTTCTGGGCAGCGAGTGAGGGCGGGTGGCGCGCAGCGAGAGAGGGCGGCGGCGAGCCTGCGACGGGAGCGGCGAGGCGAGGAGAGCCCGGCGCGGAGCACACGCGCGGAGGAGGAGCCGGGCTCCACTCCCGGAGAGAACGGCGGGGTGCCCGCGCAGCCCGGGGACCCCTCGCGCCCGGAGCATGAGCCCGCGCCCTGCCGGAGAGCGGCCGGGGGAGGCGGCCTTGGTGGAGCCCTGAGACGCTGGGCCGGGACGCGGGGCGCCCTGGAAGCGGGGCCCGGCCAGGGGGCGGCGGCTCCGGGGGTTGCAGCCCGCGCCGGCGGCGGCCGCCTGGGCGCAGCGCCATGGGGAGCCCCCGGGCCGCGCGGCTCCTTCTCCTCCTGCGCCCGGTGAAGCTGCTGCGGAGGCGCTTCCGGCTGCTGCTGGCGCTCGCCGTGGTGTCCGTGGGGCTCTGGACTCTGTATCTGGAACTGGTGGCGTCGGCCCAGGTCGGCGGGAACCCCCTGAATCGGAGTAAGTAGCGCCGAGGGGAGGCGAAGGGCGTGGGGGTGGGCAGCAGCGGCTCCTGCGTTGGGCGGACCCGCCTCTCATCCCATCCTCAGACCCGATTTCCCACCCGCTTCTCCCTCAGGTGCCTGGCGTCGCCCCGCGCGTACTCGGGGAGAGCGGCGGGCGGGGGAAGCCGCGGGGCCGAGCGCAGAATTCCCGAGCCCGGGCCTGCCCGCTGGCCGTGTGGGGCCGGGGCATCCCGGGGGGGGCTCCTCGCTTCTCCCCTCGGAGAGCGAGCGACCTGGAGAGAGGCTCCTCGCCCGCCCCGCCGAGACGCTGGCAGAGACTCGGCCCCTCCTGCCGTGCCCGGCTTGTGGCTCCCGCGGTGGAAGTTCGCAGGGTCCACGCGCTAGCTGGGGATTCGTGTGCGGGATGCTCTCGGCTGTCCATGCCCAGGCACGCGCTCCAGTCCGTGCGGCCCAAACTGCCCACCGCCTTCTGTTTGGCTCACTCCGTTTCCTCTCCTGCGGCGTCTTGTGGGGGGTTCTTTTTCAGGATACCTCGGAGAGTCCCCTCTCCTTCCCGCTTCACTCCTCTTCCTCTGAATCTCCCACCTCCCCGCTGCGCCCTGCCTTGCCTGTTTTGGCCGCCCCTTCTGCTAGTTATCTGAACCCTGAGCAATCTCCCAAACTCTCCAGTTTAAGGAGATGGGTGGAAAGCACGGTGGAGTGGGCAGCGGGTAGCTTCCTACTTCTGTTTTTAACTTAGCCAAAGCCACTTAGTAATTCCATGCCTCAGTTTCCTCCGAGGACAACAGGAGAGCATGGTCTCTGCCTTTTTACATAAATAGGTATGGCTGTGAGAGATGGTTTTCAACGTACTGCGGATGGGAGTAACAAAGTAAAACTGACAGTGTCAGGGGCTGTAAAAGACCCTGCAATAGCTGGGAAAAGGACTGGAGAAACTCTCATTACTGCCAGGTGCCCAACGCAAGACTGAGGGGCCGAGGTTCAAAGTTCTGGCACATGGCCTCCCATGCCTTCACTTCCCTCCCGCTTTGGCGAAACTCAGACAAAGTGACTGAGCAAGTCACTCTGACCTATAGTCCTGTCAGCTCCTCTATCCAGAGTTGGGTGTGGTGCTGTGCCTTCTCTTGTGGCCCAAGAGAGGGAATTATTAGGGACCGTCGTTGAGCTGGTTCGGGTTGGAAATGTATATTTATGGCCTAACCTTTCTGTGGTGATGGAAATAATTCTGGCTGTGAGTTAGAGGAGACTGGCTGTGCCACTAACTAGCTGGGGAATCAAGGGGAAAAGGACAGCTCAGGTGAAAATGATTTGTCTAGATGACCTCCAAGCTGTCTTTCAGTCTGGATACTAAGACTGGACTGCGCGTGAGCATTTCCAGGGCTGGAGAGCTCAGCACATCACTAGGAAGGCTGAGTCCACCCCAGTGCCACAGCTGGACGCAGAAGAGCCCTTTCCTCTGATGACCAAAATCTGCCTGCCCATAGTGAATTCTTCCCTCCTCTGGGCCTTGTTCTTCCTTCTGAAAGACAGTGAATCTGTTCTCCCCTGCACGGCCACTCGGCCCCAAATGGATGAGCTCCATTGGAGGGTGTGCGGGTGGGGGCCTGGGAGGTGACACCTCTTCCCAATGTAGCCATCATTTTGGCTACATTGTCTTTTTGTCCTGGGCTGTCCCCTTATATTCTACTCCGATTTCCCTATTGAATGAGATTTAGACAGGAGTTGTGGTTACTGGCTCCTTGTCTCCCATCCTTTTTTGTTGTGATGAAGCCCAGATATCTTGCATCAGAGTTCCCTCTTTTCCTGTAGGTTTCACTCTAGCTCAGAGCTATTCCTCTGGAGGGAGAGCCAGGGGGGAGGCGTTAGGAAAGGAGAGGTGGAAAGGGGTTGCTAGCATTCCCTCCTCCACACCCTTGCATGTCAACCAGGGTAGTAAAACTGCACCTCCCAGGCCTATATCCCTGGCCTCAACCACAGCAACCAGAACCAGCTTGTTGGCTCTGCTTTCCAGCAAGCCACCCCGCCTCCCCTCTCCCGCAATCCCTGCCAACTCCCTCCACCACCCACAGCTCCCTGTCATCTGTAAGGCCAGCCTCCGTTACCAGGAACCTTTCATTTGCCTGTCCCTGTGCTGGATCTGGTGCTGGAAGAAGAGTGTGGAGAGATGGCAGTCACAAACTCCAGGGTTACCAGTAATGACAGGGGCGCATGCTTCCTTCTTTATCTTCATGAAATAACCCAGTAGTTTAAGATGTGGATGATGTACAATTTGGGCTCCATATGTAGAAGGAGATATAACCACAGCTGGAGTGGCTTCAGAGAAAAACAACCAAAATCCTTAACAAATAGAAAATGGACAAAAGAATTGAGACTGTTCCCTCATTCATTCACACAAATATTGACTTAGCGCCTACTGGAGCCAGGCCTTGTGTGGGGCCAGGTAGGTGTGATGACCAGGATGGGGTTTCTAGCATCTACAGCTTTATCTAGGAGGAGAGCTAAGGTATCTACATCAAAATGGTTGTAATATAAAAGGCATTAAGTTTTGCAAACATAGGACCTATATGCTTCTGTGACATCTCTTGAAATGGGGAACAGCTCTCCCAACTAATATTGCATGGAAATGGTGACATTTTGGGAGATTTTGAAGAGTTGGTAAGATTTTGGTGGATACGGAAAGGCTATTCCAGACAGAAGTAACGTCACAAAGACTGAGAGTCTGGGAAAGTTTGTATTTGAGAATATTGAACAGCTGAGTTTGGTGAAACAGAGTATAAGGAGAATAGAGGATGATGTTATGCGTGGAAGACAGTAAAAACCTTGAAGAGTGGTGTTTATTCAGTAGCTAACAGAAAGCAGTTGAACGTTTTACAATACAGTAGCATTGTAGAATGGGACAAGTGGAGGGTAACAATACTTTTGGTATGGCATGGTGGTTCTGGAACAGGGTCCTGATGAGTCCCCTTGTTGAGGCCAACCTTAACCCTTTAGCTGCTGGGTCATGAAGCTGTCCTAGGGAGGGGGTCCAGGTGGCAGTGGGACACTCAGAGGGCCTAGGGCAGTCACTGTACTAACACACGCGTAAGGATTTCAGTGTTTTAATAAGTGACGTGGCTATCCTGAGATATGTACTGGCTGAAAAACAGCCCTGGGAACAAACTGTTATTGGAAGTTAACGATTCTCAGATCAGGCAGGTTTTAACAAGTTATATACCCATTTGTTCAGATTGGATCAGCTAAGATTCTATCTGAAGACAGAGTTCTGGACTAAAACCGTTTCTAGAGGCCAGGGGCAGTGGGTCACACCTGTAATTCCAGCACTTTGGGAGGCTGAGGAGGGCGGATCATTTGAGGTCAGGAATTTAAAACCAGCCTGGTCAACATGGCAAAACCCCATCTCTACTAAAAAACAAAAAACAAAAAAAAAAAAACAGCTACTAGGGAAGCTGAGGCTGGAGAATCGCTTGAACTTGGGACGCGGAGGTTGCAGTGAGCCAAGCCAAGATTGCACCACTGCATTCCAGCCTGGGTGACAGAGCAAGACTCCACCTTAAAAAAAAAAAAGATGGTTTCTAGAGATGAAACATCTCAGAGCCAGTGGATGACTTTTGGGCACAAATCCAGGACAGAAGGAAGGCATACGCTGGCCTCTTTTAGATGTCCCAAAGCTGGGTCTGGCATGTCCCCATTTAAGTGCCAGGATTACGTGCTGGATCCCAACGTATTCTGAGGCTCAGAAAGCCATTGACTTTCACTGCCTTCCTCTATCTGTACCACGTCTCCCTGGTTGGCCTTAGTGACTTCTGGCTGACTTGAGTGGGCTGAGGGAGGCGCATCCACAGTGTGAAGCAGTCACTGCAGCCCGGGCCACCACAGCCATTCTGATTTGGAAAGGATACAAACCCTCCAGTAACAGAGGTAACACAGGGCAGAGCAGTAATCTGAGATGCAGGCAGGGAAAGAGGGAGAAGCGAATGAGACAGATGTGTGGGCAGAGGAGGGATAGTGTGGCATGGAGTTGAACCCCAGCACAGCAGCAAGCACAACTGCCTCGTGTCCTCCCATGGGCAGGGACTCTTTCATGCAGCTCTGGCTGGGCTGCCTCTCTGTCCCAGGGAACCTCTAGCTTCCTTTCACGTGTCCTGTTTACCTCTCTTTATGCTGACATTCAGGTCACCAGGCTACTGTGTGTGTCTTCAAATCAACATTCAATTCTGGGCACATACTAGGTGCTCAGATAAGTACCTTCTGGATATGAATGTGTCAGCTCTGAATTTCCAAGCACCTGATATTTTCCACATGCAGATACTGTGTTTATCAGGGACTGACCTAAGAATAAAACCTAGAAGTTCTTGTTCCTTGTATCATAATACACATATACAACAATAGCCTGTGAATACAAATGCAAAAGATAAATGATAAGACTTTTTTTTTTAATCATGTGCTTTCTTTGGTCATTGCCTATACAAGGAATGCAGTTTTTGACAATAGGTGACCTTACCCATATTTAGAATCTCTCCTTTCCATGGTCTCTCAGTCCCTGTGCTGATGTGGCCAGCAGAACCTCAGCAACACATCTGCCATCTTTACCCTGCCTACCACCCAGGAACCCTCAATCTCAGCTGAGATTCCCCTGCTTGGTGGTTCTGGGGCTGCCTGCCACTCCCTGTCCTGGGAGTTGTTCAGACACTGTGCATGGTTATAACTGCTTTGTAGCACAAGGTTTTCTGAAAGCGCTTCCGGGCTGGTTTCAGGAGAGGCTGGTAAGTACGCGGCAGTAATTTTCCAGGCCATGGAGCCTGGTCTAGCCCTCTAGTACTGAGCTGTATGGAGCAGAGCGGAGCAGCGGACATAGCAGAGTTTGCTTTGGAAGGAGTCCTAGAGGCTGTTCTTGGAGTTGGCCACTCACTGTCTAGTTCTCCTCTACAGTGTTCCACCAGTCTCAAAACTAAGCTTTTATTTTCCATAAGCGCCTTTCTTTATATGTAAAGATTATGTGGTCTCAACTAGGTGAACAAGTTTTCAATCCTTTGACCTTGTGATTCATATAATTAATAGATTTATATATTAGCCAATATACAAAAATGCGAGTGGAAGAAGTGAGAATAGTTGTATGGTGGCTCTAAAGGGCACTGGGCTGCATGTGTTACATATTCTTAACAAAGCATGACAGATCTTTCAATTTTTACAGACTCATGTTAACAAGTGGTACTTTGAATGTTAGAAATATCCATTGGATAAGCAAAAATGAATATTCTTTGTATTCTTGTGATACTTTAGTGTATGATTTATTTTATTTATTTATTTATTTATTGGAGATAGAGTCTCACTCTGTCACCAGGCTAGAGTGCAATGGCATGATCTCGGCTCACAGCAACCTCTCCACCTGCCAGGTTTACCCAAGTAGCTGGGAGTACAGGTGCTAGAGATGCGGTTTCACCATGTGGTGCAGGATGGTCTTCAACTCTTGATCTGCCTGCCTTGGATTCCCAAAGTGCTGGGATTACAGGTGTGAGCCATCGTGCCTGGCCAAGTATATAATTTATTTTATGTTCAGTATGTTCTTTATTTTGTAACTACAAAAGGCCTGATACTGACCAACTTTTTAAGAAGATAAACATGCAAATCGTTCCTGTGGTCCCTCTTTTTATTCAAGTATATGTACAGAAAGCTTGATGAGCAGTTTTCACAAACTGAAAATACCTGTGTTATGAGCACCATGATGAAGAAACAGAATATTACCAGCATCCCAGTGCCCCCACAGGGGGCTGTCAATCAACTACCATCAGCATAGATTAATTTAGCATATTTTAATATTTTATATGAATGGAATAATAGATTGTGCTTTTTTATTAAACATTTTAAAAAATTAAATTAAATTATTTTTTGAGACTGGTCTTACTCTATCTCTCAAGCTGGAGTGCAATGATGTGATCTTAGCTTATTGTACCCTTGAATTCCTGGGCTCAATTATAGGAGTGAGCCACTGCGCTCACTCTCATTTTAAAATGATATTATTTATGATTATAAAAATGATGCATTTGGGTGTGGCAGCTCATGCCTGTAATCCCAGCACTTTGGGAGGCTGAGGTGGGCAGATCACTTGAGGTCAGGAGTTTGAGACCAGCCACCTGGCCAACATGATAAAACCTCATCTCTACTAAAACTACAAAAATTAGCTGAGTATGATGGTGTGCACCTGTTGTCCCAGCTACTCAGGAGGCTGACGCACAAGAATCACTTGAACCTGGGAGGCTAAGGTTGCAGTGAGCCAAGATTCCACCACCACACTCCAGCTTGGGTGAGAGAAGGAGACTCTGTCTCAAAAAAATAAATAAATAAAATAAAATAAGGATAAAAATAATGCATGCTTGGGCCAGGCACGGTGGCTCACGCCTGTAATCTCAGCACATTGGGAGACTGAGGCAGGCGGAACTCGGGGTCAGGAGATCGAGACCATCCTGGCCAACATGGTGAAACCTCATCTCTACTAAAATACAAAAAATTATCTGGGCGTGGTGGCACTTGCCTGTAGTTCCAGCTCTTCAGGAGGCTGAGGCAGGGGAATCATTTGAACCCGGGAGAGGCAGTTGCAGTGAGCCAAGATCACGCCACTGCACTCCGGCTTGGCGACAGAGCAAGACTCGATCTCAAAAAAAAAATAGCGTGCTTATTATACTAGATAACAGCCGTGTATCTGGACCACATTAACTCCTGTGAAAGTACTTTTTTGCCTTTAGGCGCCCCAGCATCTCTAATAAAATAACCTAAGGCCAAGGAAGACCAGGGGCCTAAAAGCTATAGGATACACAGCCTCTGAAATTCCCCAGTAGCTCTCTGCCAGGGTGCAATTGCGAACTGCTGCTCATCCATATGTGAGAACTCTCTAAACATGTTTCTTCTGGTCTTGATCTTGGAAATAGCTGTGCTTTTCTTGAGCTGTTTGTTTTCATTTTTATTGGTCATGTAAGTTGCATAATCACTCTGATTTCTCTCTTTGTGTTGGTTACTAGAAAGCTTTCGGATTCAGTTTTTTCCTCACCTGGTGAAAAGTGTAAAGGATTTTATGATCTGTATTTTCCTACTAATTTTATGCCTGTGCCTTTATCTCCCCAGCCCCACAACCAACTATTTCCAGTTTATGTCATCTTATATTCTAAGCTACTTTAATTTTTATAAGTTACTTTAATTTTTCCTGAACCAAATCAAGGCATATAATAAATCAACAAGAGCACTATGTTATGCATACAAGCATGAAGAAGAAGTGAGCACCTAAAATGCCACCACTCTGACCTAGACATTGTTGCAAAAATAAAGTACAATAAGCAGTGATAACAAGAGGTTGGATTCCAGGATGCCATAGACAAAAAGTCTGGATTTAAAAACTTAAAAAGCCAAAATAGTGTCGTCCTGACCTTTTTGGGGGTCTTTACTTAGGTACTAAAAAGTTGAATCACATCCACAAATTATTACCTCTTTCCATAGCAGAAGACTATCAAAAGCTTGGAATTTACTGACAGATGTTGGGGCCTGAGCCACTTTTGTTGAAAATCATGACCCCATACAAGGCAAATTCAATTTATTTTTCAAATAATATTTGGGGCATCCCTGACACTACCAAGAGAACAATTGAGAGACTGACCAGGAAGGCCAGAAACCTGGTTTGCTGTGTGGGCACCATCACTGCAAAGGTCTGGGGGGAAGCTCCTCACACCAGCAAGGAAACCTCAATGTGAAGATCTGTAGCCACTGCCAGCCTGTTGCTTTTGGATGCATAAAGTCACAAACTAATTTAGAGATCCAGCCCCTAGCCCCTCTACTAGCAGCTGAGAATCCCTGCTCAGGGAATACATTTTATCCGTCTCTTCCACCCATTTCTTCTTTGAAACTGTGTTCTTGTGGTGCCTAGCAGAGGCTATGCGTGTGTCCCACTCTGCACAGATAAATTCTGCTTTGTGGCCACACTACCCAGGAAGAGGGCCTACAAATGGGAAGAGAATAGAGAGAGGTGGGAGTGGAAATAAAGAAATGACATTTCACGTCGACCAAGGATTTTATTTATAAATGCTCAAGCAATTGATTGTTGTGTATTTTGCAGTTTCTATTTATTTTGCAAACCCTGAATGGCTACAGAAGCAATTCATTCTAAACTTAAAGCAAAATGTCTATGGAACATTTACTTTTTTGTGGCAGACTGAGTGGACTGAAAAGCATTGATAATTCCTGGAAAAAATTGTGGAGTTTGAAGACAGGCAAAGTTCAAGTTCAAGCTCTATTTCTCACCAATTGTGGGACCTTGTAGAAGGCATTTATTCCTTTCTAAGTCTCAGGGGTCTTGTCTGGGTAGTGGGGCTATAATGCAGTTCCTGTAGAGCTTTTCTTGTGACTAAATGAGATTTAGTGAGCCTAGCACATATTAGGAGCTCAATGTATGTTGGTTCTCATCTCTTCCCTCTCAGTCTGATAGGAGTTAGAGAATGGATGGGCAGGAGGGGCGAACAGACGCATTCCTCAACTGGCCCATTTGCCAGTGCCTCTTCAACTTCTCAGCCCATGACACAGCTGTGTCCAGTCCCCCAGCGGTCACTATGCCATCCGTGTCCAGCACCTGCCACCAAATACACATTCTTCAATCACTTTTTCCCTCCGCGATATTCAGCAGTTCCTGTATCTTTCCATCCCTGGCAAAGATTTATATTAGGGGAGGGGGCCAGGTTAAGAGTCAAGGATTTTGCTGAGAATGAGAGCTATTTGGGGGGCTGTACCAAGGCACAGAAGCACAGCAATTGGGAAGTGATAGCCTCTTATTCTGCTGCATGCCCCTGAGTACATGCTGAGATTTCTAGGACTGGAAGACAGGAACACATGGCAGTTATCTCATTTATGTAAAAAAAATTTTTTTTAGAGATGGGATCTCACTATGTTGCCCAGGCTGGTCCTGAACTCCTAGGCTCAAGCAATCCTCCCTCCTTAGCCTCCCAAAGTGCTGGGATTACAGGCATGAGTCATTATGTCCATCCAGTTTTCTCCTTGTACATCCTAGCTTTGTAACTGATTTTCCTGGTTTCCTGTTTTCAGGAAATCAGTTTACCTGAAACTAATTTTCTGTCCTTTTGAGGGCTTCAGTTCTGTAATCTTTGGAGTGAGATGCTTCTTTGCAGGAGTAGATTTGGAACTTGCCCATGTCACTAAGGGGTGAAGGGGACAGTCAGAAAGGAATATCTTTGACATTCTGGCACTGGTCTTTCCAAGGCTCAGTTGCCTGAACCAGGAGGTGGCAGCTCTCCCAGTAGTTCTGACTGCTTTGGCCTCCAAGGTCATCTCTGGCAACATGGTCTCCGTACAAGCAGTTGCCTCAAAGATTAAAGGCCTCCCTGCTGAGATCTTCTTACAAATCCTCTGATCCACTCCTTTCCACCCTGCCTGCCAAGCCTGGGTTCAAACGAATGTGTGTGGCGTGTGCTCATGCACACCTCCCTTGCCAGCCAGCTGGTCCCAGCTGCTCACCAGCACCTCTCAGGCAAAGGTGGGCAGGAGGAATGAGGACGGGGAGATTTCCCTCATGGACCAGGCACACAGCGCAATACGTACTCCATGTCCTTGGTCTCCTTTCTTTTCATTTCAGCTGAGCAGAGGGCCTGGGAAAGAGAGGTGGAGATGGGGAACACATGCCAGGTGAATGACTTCCAACAGCAGAAGGCAGGGGAGATTGCACAGGCACAGAAAATGGGTAGAGAAATGAGGGAGTGAAATGGAGGGAGAAACTTTTATCCCATTTTTTTCATTTTAGTGACTGTATTTTTTTTTTTTTTTTTAGATGTAATCTCCCTCTGTCACCCAGGCTGAAGTGCAATGATGCAATCTCAGCTTACTCTAACCTCCGCCCCGCCAGGTTCAAGTGATTCTCCTGCCTCGGCCTCCTGAGTAGCTAGGATTACAGGCGTGTTCCATCACCCCAAGCTAATTTTTGTATTTTTAGTAGAGATGGGGTTTTGCCATGTTGGCCAGGCTGGTCTCGAACTCCTGACCTCAGGTGATGCACCTGCCTCGGCCTCCCAAAGTGCTGGGATTATAGGTGTGAGCCACCGTGCCCAGCCTAGTGACTGTATTTTTTAATAAGTTTTATTTAGTTCTATTTCAAATTTGTTGGGTCCCTTTAAAAATACTATATTGTGGCTGGGCGAGGTGGCTCACACCTATAATCCCAGCACTTTGGGAGGCCAAGGCAAGCAGATCACTTGAGGTCAGGAGTTTGAGACCAGCCTGGCCAACATGGCAAAACCCTGTCTCTACTAAAAATACAAAAATTAGCTGGGCATGGTGGTGCACACCTGTAATCCCAGCTACTCTGGAGGCTGAGTCAGGAGAATCACTTGAACCCAGGAGGGGCAGAGGTTGCAGTGAGCTGAGATTGTGCCATCGCACTCCAGCCTGGGTGACAGAGTAAGACTCCGTCTCAAAAAAATAAATAATAAAAATAAAAATACTGCATCGTTCTTTAAAACAAATTTATTTAATTATCTAAAATTAAAAACAAATTTATTTAATTATCTAAAATTGTTGGTTGCCCCAAACTAAGAGGCTGCTAATGTGTTAGCATCTGCTTACTGCTTTGATTTTTACATCTTCGTATTCTAGCTGCTGGAGATTTCTCTTACCTTATGGAGGGCTTTACTATGCAGGTTGATTATGCTGTTGGAAGTTTGCAGGATGGCTGGGACATAGTGAGGTTGCTCAGGTGTTACTGCAGTGACCCAGGGGGTGGGTGGTGAGTGCCTACATTGAAGGGGTGACAGGTAAAAGCTGAGACATCTCAAGGCAGGAAGTGACAGACTTTGGCGGTAGGGTTGTTGTAGAAGGTGATAGAATACTAAAGTTATGGGTTTCACACATGGTTCTCTGGCTGTACTCTGTCACCATTATTTAAATAAGGGTTGTCTTGTGCACCCAGCATCTCAGAAATGGTCTCCTGAGGAAAAAAATGCGTTCATTTGTCCTTGTACTTTCCTCTCTGGGGCTTGGGTACCATGGTGGTCCTACAGAAGAATGCAAAGGGTGGGAAGGCAGACAGTCATTCATTCAGCAGGGGTTTACTGAGATCTTATTATATGCCAGGCTGTGCTCTAGGTTTTAGGGACATCACAGGGAACAAGAAGTTGAAAGAGTTTGCCATCACACAGCACACATTTCCGATGAGGAAGAGACAGGATAATCGAGTAAACAAACAGATCGGGATTTGAGATGGTGACGCTGCCTGGGAAGAGACAGAAACAGTAATCACACAAAGGGACTGGCTTGGAGGGACAGTCCTAAAACAGATAACTCAGGCCTGGAGGACTGATACCAAAAGGGTGTCAGGATTACAAAGACCTCAGGAATTTGGAGAATGGGAGCTGGGTAGAAGAGGGAAAAAATGTAGAAAAGAGTCATCACTGGTTTTCAGGGCAAGTGTCTCCTTTCTACTCCCGTTGTCCTGAAAACAAGGTCCTCCTTCACCTCACTGGCAGGAATAGAGTCAGCCTCAGACTTGAGTTTTCTACCAGGAGTGCTTGAGGAAGAAGTACTGGCTAAAAACTGTCTGGGCTGGGCAGAAAATGATAGTGACTGTTTCTTCTTTATCACAAACCCAGATCCCAAAACCAGTATGAGGGGATGGGGGACGTCCTATTGAAAGCCAGCCTGAATTAGCCCTGTCTCTTCCTCTTTTTTTTTTTTTTTTTTTGAGACGGAGTTTCGCTCTTGTTACCCAGGCTGGAGTGCAATGGTGTGATCTTAGCTCACCGCAATTCCGCCTCCTGGGTTCAGGCAATTCTCCTTCCTCAGCCTCCTGAGTAGCTGGGATTACAGGCACGCGCCACCATGCCCAGCTAATTTTTTGTATTTTTAGTAGAGACGGGGTTTCACCACGTTGACCAGCATGGTCTCGATCTCTTGCCCTCGTGATCCACCCGTCTCGGCCTCCCACAGTGCTGGGATTACAGGCTTGAGCCACCACGCCCGGCCTGTCTCTTCCTCTTACAACATTTTTTCCACACCTCCATTAGTGCACTTATAAAAGTCAGCCTTGCATCAGAGTTCTTTTTGTCTGTGTTTGTCTTCCCCCATGAGATTGTAAATTTCTGGAGTACTGGACCTGGGCATTTTCCCCTCTTTGTCTCCGTAGTGCAGAGATTTTTATTTATTTATTTATTTATTTTTTCCTCAGCTGGAAGAGATTTTTAAACTTTTGTGAATCATATGCATCTGTAAGAATCTGATGAAGAGGCCAGGCACGGTGGCCCACACCTGTAATCCTAGCACTTTGGGAGACTGAGGCAGGAGGATGGCTTGAGCCCAGGAGTTGGAGACCAGCCTGGGCAACACAGTGAGACCCTGTCTCTACATAAAATTTAAAAATTAGCCCAGGGCAAGCATGGTGGTGCACACCTGTAATCCCAGCACTTTGGGAGGCCAAGATGAGTGGATCACTTGGGCAACATGGTGAAACCCTGTCTCTACAAAAAATACAAGAATTAGCTGGAAGTGGTGGCACTACTATAGTCCCAGCTACTTGGGAGGCTCAGGATCACTTGAGCCTGGGAGGCAGAGTTTGCAGTAAGCCAAGATTGCACCACTGAACTCTAACCTGGGTGACAGAGGGTGGCACAGGCCCCTGCCTGGGTGACAGAGGGTGACACAGGCCCCTGACCCCTATCCATGGATCCCTAGTTAAGAACTCAGCCTGAAGCTTTACCCAGTGCCTGGTATGTGGTAAGCTCTTGGAGTCTGATGACTTGGGAATGGTCTCCTGATTAAATCTCCTTACTCTAGTTGCAGGGGACAGATATTAGGTGGGAGAAAGAGAGCCAGGAAGAGCCCTGCTGCTGGGAGATGGAGAAGAGTGTTTAAATAATCCATCTGGAAGCAGCCATCCAGAGAGCAGTAGCTTCACCATTACTTCCTGTCCAAGGGAGAACCGGAGGTGGGGTCTCCTCCCCGGGCTTTGTCTTCCCCCAAGCTCTGCAGTACCTCCTCTTTGCCCTGTGCCTGCTGTTCTCCAGTCTTCTGACATCCCTCTGCTTGCCTTTCAAAGCTCTGCTCATCCTTTTCTCTCATCTCTTCCCTGAAACCTTCCTCAACTATTTCAGAACCAGCTGACCTCGTTCTTTTCGGAACTTCTGTTGCACCTAAGTTTTCTGAAACTTACAACTGAGCACTGACTTTCTTTCATTCCTACTTCATCTGGGTTGGTCTGGTGTATCCCATCTAGGTTGTTAGAGAAGCCAAAGATGGCTGCAGAGCATCTGGTTAGGACAGTTTGCTTCATTCGCCCCACAGCATTGTTGGAATGCATGGAAGAGCCAGGCAGTTCACTTAGAATCGAGTTGGCACAGGCTTCACTGTGCCCATGTTTCCTCCATATGACATGGCCATCCTTCCTGCCTAAACTTCTGGCATTGCTGGTGTGCCCTCCAGGCCATCTGCTGCTGTCTCTGCTCCTCCATTTCTTCCTTCCTTTATCATGGCATAGTGGTGAGAAGCTTTGACGTCAGACTACCTGAGTTTGAACCCCGGCTCCAGTGGTTAGTAAGCTGCGGCACAGTGAGCATATTATTGAGCCTCAATATGGCCCAGTTCCTTCTCTGTAAAATGGAACTATTAATGGTACCTGTCTAGTGTTTTTGTTGTGACAATTAAGTGAAATAATATAGATAAAGTACTTAGAACAGTTTCTAGTACATAGTGTTTGATAAATGTTTGCTGTTGGCTGGGTACAGTGGCTCACATCTGTAATCCCAGTGCTTTGAGAGGCTGAGATAAGAGAATCCCTTGAGGCCAGAAGTTCAAGACCAGCCTGGGCAGCAAGACTCCATCTCTAAAAAAAAAAAAAGAAAAGAAAAGTTAGGGTTAGGTGGGCATGGTGGTGGGCACCTGTAATCTTAGTTATTAATACTTGGGAGGCTGAGGCAGGTGGATTGCTTGAGTCTAGGAGTTGGAGGCTGTAGTGATCTGTGATCACACAACTGCACCCCAGCCTGGGTAACAGAGCAAGGCTCTGCCTCAAAAATAAATAAATAAATGCTTATCTGAGCACTTAGTATGTGTCCAGAATTGAATGTTGACTTGAAGATACGTGCAGATGTTAGGCGCAATTATTGTTTATCATAACTTAATCAGCTTTTAAAGACCCTCTGTCTCTGTTTTGATTGGTTTTACTGTGCTGTCTTTTACATATCAAAGAATCCTAGGACAGGGTGGACCCCATGGGTGCAGACGTGGAGGAAAATCAAAAGCAAAGCAGAAGTCCAGAGATTTTAAATTCCAAGATGGATTATACTTACATTTCTGATTCTAGGCTCATGGCACACATCTCCAATGGAACATGAAATTCTTTTACTGAGCTCAGATGCAGTCTCAGAATCTTTCTCAACACAGCCCACCAGGCAGTCACTACAATTTGACTTGAGCTGCCCCTTAAGATGTTATCTGTTTACTCAGCCTCCTGATTTTACCAGTGAAGAATTTAAGGCCTGGAGAGCTTTACTCAGCCTCCCCATGTAGCAGTGCCAGGCTCAGGACTCCTGGTGCCTAGGCTGTTGTTTACACCACACCATGCCACTCACCCTCTGCCTTCACTCATTCCCTTTTTGTTTGCTGAGGATGCCTCCTTTTAACGTCCGAGTTGCATGAGGTCAGGGAAGGTCCTTTCTTTTTCTAACTGCCCTAGTGATCTGGTAGTATACTGTGCCTGCATGTAGCCCAACCTCAAGTCTGTTGATCTATTTTTTTCTCACCAGTGAACTAGCTGAAGTTATTGCCACTCAGCTGGGGATGGATCATGCATGTTCCCAACTCAGGTGCCTTTAGCAGTGATCCATGCACTGACACCCCGCATTGATATTGATAGTTAAGAGTAACCTTCAAAGAAGTTATTGTTGATGTTTAATTGAATTTTCACATTGCAAGAGAAAGGCCAAGCCTTGACATTCTTCATCTCACAGGTTCCTTTGTTCCACACTCCCGTCCTGAGAAACAGCCCATTCCAGTGTACGGCTCCTTAAATAAAAGGCAAATGGAGTCGTGATTTCCCATCTCACTTTCTTGAATTGAGAAGGGATGGAAAATAATGAGTAGATGAAGTTGATTTTAAATCAAAAGAATCCTGGAACACATGAATGATAAAGCCCTTTGGTAGACAGACTAGTGACGTATTTAAAACATTGTTGTCTTTTCCATTATTATTCTCTCTGTGTAGAAATATACAAGTTGGTGAGGGAAGATTTTTTTGTGTGTGTGATGGAGTTTCGCTCTTGTTACCCAGGCTGGAGTGCAATGGCACGATCTCGGCTCACCGCAACCTCCGCCTCCTAGGTTCAGGCAATTCTCCTGCCTCAGCCTCCTGAGTATCTGGGATTACAGGCATGTGCCACCATGCCCAGCTAATTTTTCGTATTTTTTTTTTAGTAGAGACGGGGTTTCACCATGTTGACCAGGATGGTCTTGATCTCTTGACCTCGTGATCCACCCGCCTCGGCCTCCCAAAGTGCTGGGATTACAGGCGTGAGCCACCGCGCCTGGCCAAGGGCAGATATTTTCATAATCCTAGTTCTGCTTAGCAAATGGAAGTCCATTACTGGCAATGTGGGGGCAAAAAGTAACATGAGTAACAAAGAAAAAGTGCAGAGCGTTAGCAACAAACAGGTTCAGAACATGTTTGGAAGATTACAGAGTGGGTACAGGGCTTCACACCTGCAATCCCAGCACCTTTAGAGGCTGCTGTGGGCATACGGCTTGCACCTAGGAGTTTGACAGCAGGCTGGGTAACATGGCAAGACTCCATCTCTATAAAAAAATTAAAAAGTTAGCCGGGCATGGTGGCTCAAGCCTGTGGTCCCAGCTACTTGGGAGGCCGAGGTGGGAGGATTGCTTGAGACCAGGAGATCAAGGCTGTAGTGAGCCGTGTTTGCACCACTGCACTCCAGCCTAGGTAGCAGAGTGACTCTGTCTTTAAAAAAAAAATAAAGATTACACAGAGGGAGTGAAAAAATAATATTCAAGCTTGATTTAGCTTGTTGAATAAGGATTCAATTTTGCTCTGATGCATGAAAATTGAAAAAATACTTGCATAAAGAAAATTCTACAGTAGTGAAGCTTTAATTAGATGGCTTAGAAAATACCACCTATGTGTTACGGGGAAATATTTATTGATTGAAGCAAGAGCTATCAAATTCGAAGTCAACATTTACCATTTTGAGATAAAGAAATGGGTATAAACTACCCAAGGTACTTGTTAATACAAAAAAGAATAGGGAAGTTCAGGATATAGAAGTTTACTGTGATATTTTTAGTGGTGATTCTTCTAGCAGCTTTTTTTTTCTTTTTCATTTTCTTTCACCTCTTTTCCAATGCCAGTCTAGCAGCTATTTCAAAGGGAAAAAATCCTTAAGAAAGAGTTTTTCTATATTTTTCGGGTCCTTTTGTATCTCTGAGGTTTGGAAAGTTTCAGGGTGGTGAACACTTTCTCCAGCTGGCAGGGTTTTCATGAACCAATCTTGTGAAGGAAGGGGTGGAAGGGCTGGCAAACAATAGTACCTTGTTTTTGCATAGAGCCTTTCTCCCAGGAAGTCACAGCTGTGGTTACCTTTAGGATCAGAGGTTGCGACTTCTCTTCTCCCTGAAGGAAGTTTGCTCCTTTTCCACCTGTCTAGGAAGGTGTCCTTATGGAGCAATGGAAGGGAAAATGACACCCACCTAGCGTGATGAACCCCGGAGTGCAGATAAAAAGGAAGACAGACGTTACAGCCTCCTTTACAGAGGGGAAACTGAGGCAAGAGGGAGCTGGCATGGACACACCTAAAGGAATCAGGGCTTCTGACCCAGCTCCAGGTAGGGGATGTAGAAGAGTTCAGAGGCTCAGCAGGCCACAGGAGAGAGCCCAGAGTCTCTCTGGAATGCCCTAACTCTTGCTGAAGGTATTTTGTCTCATGGCGGTGGCTTCTTTTTAATGAAGCAGTCTCACCATGTTGCCCAGGTTGGTCTCAAACTCCTAGGCTCAAGCCATCATCCAACCTCAGCCTCCAGAATATCTGGGTTACAAGGCCGTGCCACCATGTTTGGTGATGGCTGTGGCTTTGATGGTATTACTGTCCCACCTTGCTCAGATCCTTTCCCTGAGCTGATGTCTTGGACTGCCAAACTGGATGGGGCAGTGCGACTTTGAATCTGGTCATTACAGTAAAAGGGCATATAACTAGGGGACCTTTGGTCACCTACAGTTAGCTAAGAAGAGAAACAAAGTGAAGTTAAGGAAATATGGGGGAGGGGATTACACTTCTAAGGACTCTCGATGAGGGGGAAGTTGAGCAACTGTGTCAGGTACAGATAAAAAGGCCAGAAGACAAATGCCCATTGATGATAGACTGGATTGGAAAAATGTGGCACATATACACCATGGAATATTATGCAGCAATCAGAAATGATGAGTTTGTGTCGTTTGTAGGGACATGGATGAATCTGGAGAACATCATCCTCAGCAAACTGACACAAGAACAGAAAATGAAACCACATATTCTCACTCATAGGCGGGTGATGAAAAATGAGAACACATGAACACAGAAAGGGGAGTACTAAACACTGGGGTCTATTGGGGGGAAAAGGGGAGGGCCAGTGGGAGGAGGAGGTGGGGAGGGATAGCCTGGGGAGAAATGCCAAATGTGGGTGAAGGGGAGAAGCAAAGCAAAGCACACTGCCATGTGCGTACCTACGCAACTGTCTTGCATGCTCTGCTCATGTACCCCAAAGCCTAAAATCCAATAAAAAATTAAAAAAAAAAAGGCCAGAAGAATGACACCTGGGAAGAAACCAGCACATTTGGCCAAGGAACAGGGAAAGTCACTGGTGAATTGCGTGACAACAGACTTGCCATAACAGGAGGACGGCAGCAGCCATGCTGTCAAATCATAGAGGATTTAGGCTGGAGGGGAACCGTGCTCAACTGAGGCCTCAGTGGTCTGGTGATTTGTCTCACCTGTTTGCTCATTAAGTGCAGTGGATCCTAGAGTTTGTTACCAGCAGCAATCAGGATGGGGAGTTCTATTGAGGACTAACCCATTTGAAAACAGCGTAAGTCCTTTTTCTCTTAAGCATATGGTTAGGATAGGAATACTCTGTGGGATTCGGGCTGTGTGAGGTCCAGTCTTGGTTCTGTGTGAACTGGCTCTGTGACTTTGAGCAGATCGGCTCTGGCCCCTGGGCCTCAGTTTCCTTTTCCATAAATGCAGAAGGCTTGATGTCATGGTTCTTGAGGTCCCTCGGACTCTGACATTATTCCCAAAGAAAATAGCATTTGCCTCAGCACTGGGGATTCTGAGGTGGCTGTGGCTGGAGAATGACTATGAAAAGGAGCGCCAGGGAGATGCCTGGGTTCCTATTGGTGACCTCGCCTTCTTGTTCAAGCAGGACTGGGAGTGGGACCCAGGCCCAGCCTTATTCCTAGGACCACGGCTGTCCTCACCCTTCCTCCTCTCATCTGGGAATAAAAGGGTAGGCTTCATAGGTGGGGCTGTGAGGAGGGGTGCAGTTGCATGGGTCATGGATGATGGTTCTTAGAGAGACATCTCTGGGGAGCCTTTGGCTGGAGAGATGCAGGGACTTGGGGGCACTTCCCCAGGCCCTGGTGACCATGGGTATCTTTGCATAGCCTCCTCCTCTGCCCTTCCAGGCCAAGCACTGGACCAGTCCCTCTCAGCCTCGCCTCTCTCCCTCCCTGCCTGCTTGGCAGCCAACACAGAAACACTGCTGTGTGCTTAGCCCAGGGGTGGGAGGGATTTCTGCCCAGGGATTGGCCATGGAATTGGCTGCTTATTTTGGCAGCTCCCACCTCAAAGACCATCAGAAGCTGCGGGAAGGAGAGGTGGGAGTTAGTGAGTCATGGGCATGCCTCAGGGAGGGAGGGAGTTTTCGCTAGAGGTGCCCCTCAAGGAAACAGACGTCCCCTCCAAAGAAGAGGGTGGGACTCTGGATTCTTCCTCCCGGGGTCACTGACTTAGGTTAACTAAGGTGATGAGCATCCCCATGGCGATCTGTGTAATGGGAATAATGGCCTGGCCTCACAAGGCAGTGGCGGCAAGTTGAAAAGCTAGCACATTAAGCTCTCGGTGAAGGTTTGCTTTCCTTTCCTTAGTGTGCCTTAGGATATGACAGGGTAGACACCATGGGTGCAGACATGGAAACCAGAAGCAAAGCAGAAGCCCAGCTCCCCACACCAGACACTCCCGTGTCTCGTGGTTTCTCCAGTGCCCAGCTAGGCCTGGCCATGGTGGGAACGTGGGGCTTTGCTCTGTGCTGCCTTCTCCTAACCCTGTGTTGTCCTGAAGCTGGGCAGACAGGCCCCAGTCATTACCTCACCACAGGGCTCCTGTCTGCCAGAGTGCATGGTGGAGCTGCCTGGGTGGAGAGCGGAGCTAATTTTAGACCTGGAGACTCTGTGCCAACAGCAGTGGCTGGGCCCAGGCAACTAGGCTGGAGGGCTGGGGGGAGTCTCAGCCACCCTGCAGGGAGCCCTAGACACAGCCCTCCAGGTCCTCTCTTGGGGGCATATTCCTGCTCAGCCTCAGCTTGTGGGGAATCCTGGACCAGGGTTTCCCTGCACAGAGGGTGGGGCCTTGAAGCCTCCACTTTCTCCAAGGCTTCTTTCCTTCCTCTTGCATCAAGGTATTTCTGTCCTCCATCTCCTCTTTCCAGGTGGCTTCATAGCCACTAATATGGCATCTTAGATGGTAGGTCAGTGGGCCTCTGAAATGGGGCAGGTAGGGGCAACAGGGAGAAAAAGGTGTCCCCAAACCGTTCTGGGTTTATAGGCTAAATCCAGCCTCCCACTCAACCCGGAGCCAGTAACCTAATTGAGTGCTTTGCAACCTCCTTCCTGTTTGTACACAGAGAAAATGACAGGAAAAGGCATGTGTAACACACATAGGGGTAAAGGGATTTGTGGTTGGATGTAGTCAGCCCTCAGATTCTGCTGCTCCGAGCACTGAAGGTTGACACCTTGGGACACGGTACCATTGGAGGCTACCAGCAGCCACGGCATACCAGTGGGGAAGCTCTGATATCGTCCATCAGCGGCTTGCTACGGTCCATGAATGCCAAGTCCAAGCTTCAGGAAACATCTCCTTGGTTAATCACAGACCTGTGCTGGAAGGGAACCCAGAGAGCATTGAATCTGTGCTCTCTTGTTACAGATGAGGAAACTGAGGCTGAAAGAGGCTTGTCCAAGGTTAAAAAGCTAATAAGTCAAAATCCCAGTTTCGTTTCAAGTTCTGTTAGGACAGTCATTCTTTCATTTATCCTACATTTATCGAGTTCATATAAAGACACGTTTGGAGGATACGATGAGGAAAGCAGTTGGGGGATTCATCTATATTTGGTGAAGAGAAAATCAAGGAAACAGTTCAGGAAGGTAGTTTCTTCTGGAGAGAGAG